>NC_050449.1:33473331-33773331 GCF_903995425.1 Onychomys torridus | reverse complement strand
CCCCTGCCCCTTTAATTGGTTTCTCTGCTGATACAGTAGGCCAGATCAAGCAGAACTGAAAAAGTATTACAGCAGTTTTATTTGAGCACAGCAACTCCCAGGCAAGTTCTCCAGTCCCAGAGATTGAGGCTGGAGAAGACTCACACCCAAAAACAAAAGCAGGGAGACTTTATAGGTTGTAGGTGAGGGGTGATGACATGTCTGCCACAAGCTGGGTTTGTGCCCAAGTATGGTCAAAAGCTAAGTGCTCTAGGTTGGTGTAACTAGAGTTTTTTTCCTCCGGGTCCGCCAAGCCCCGGCAGTCCCCTTATAAAATAAACATACAAACACTTATATTATTTAAACTGCTTGGCCATTAGCTCAGGCCTACCATTGTCTAGCTCTTTCTCTTCTACTCAGCCCATTTCCGTTAATCTCTACGTCGCCACGTGTTCCGTGGCTTTACCTGCTGCCTTTACATGTGTCTCCTTCAGACTTCCACCTCCCAGCCTCTCTGTTCTGTTTGTCCCACCTATCCTATACTTCCTGCCTGGATACTTGCCAATCAGCATTTTATTTATTCACAACATACAGGACATCCCACAGCAGGTAGGGACTTGGGTGGCTGCAACTTCAGGGGAGGAGTTGCAGTAGCTGCCAAGAATGTAGAACTGGGCTTGTTGGCCCTTTTCCTTTGTATAGAGACTCTGAGAGGGGTTTGGAGAGAGTGTGTGGGGGAGGGGACTTTCTGGGTCATGCAGAGGCAAGCTGGAGGTCCCAACTGAACAATTTGTGTGCCTCATTCTTCTCCTTTGTAAAATGGGTGTAGCAAGTGATGATTCATTGTATGGGTGATGGTTTATAAGGATTTGCCTGGTCCATGGCTAGCATTTTGTATGTGTTTGCGTTAATTATTAGTAATATACTGTTTATGTTTGGAAGAATTTGAAGCACAACCATGATTAGTGAGTTTTAATTTTAGCATACAGAGTGTAAACTACTCATGGCATGTGCAAATGGAGAGGCAGACTATGCAGGGGCTATGAAGGTCAGACAGCAGATCTTAAAAAGGACCTGTTTGGAGCTGTGTGGGGAGCTTAGTTGAGAAGTACTTGCTCTGGTGTGCTGGAGGTCCCAGATCCCATCCCCAGCACTGCAAACAAACATACAAAGATCTGGCTGAGGCCACAAGGAATTGGATGTGTAGCACATGGGTGTAGGAGGAGGGAACGGTCCTCAGAGCTGAGTCTGGGTCCTAGCCTGCTCTGATGGGCTGTACCCCTATTGAAATGTAAGGAAGCCAGGTGTTAGGGAAACCTGGAGGAGAGACCCAGAGAGTGGGAAAAGGAACACTCCCAGATGAGTAACAAGAATGGGGCATGCAAGTGGGCTACAGTCATATAGGTGATGGAGGAGGCAGGGAAGACAGTAACTTAAGGAATGACATCCCTGAGGTGGGATGTGAACAGTCTACAGGTTGGGTATTTGTTTTACATTATTTATTTATTTAAACTTTAAAATCAAATGTATTTATTATTAAATGAGCACCTCAGCCATTTGCCTCAGGATTGGAGACTTAACATCATCAACTCTAGCATTTGGAACTAAATATGTTGGGTGCCAGAAGCCAGCACAGGCAAGTGAGCTGCACCCAGGAGGACAACACTGGCAGTTTGGTTCTGATCAGAGAGGCCAAAGGCCTTGGAAGGGGAGCTCATTTATGCCCCTCCTCGGTTTCAAGCACCAGATGAAGGAAAAGCAATAAAGAAGAAAGGACATGACTGCTTCTAGGTATGGTGGAGGAGAAAGTTTATTGTAGATAAAAGGGAGAGACATCCGGGAGAATCCAGGGTGAACAGGACCCTGAGTTGACTGAGGGTTGGGGGTGGTGGATGTGGAAGGGCCCCCAAACAGGTTGACCACACAGCCGCCAAGACAAGCTTAGGGGCCCAGACAGAGCTTCTGTGACAGGCTTACTGGCAGGCAACACCCAAATCAAGGAAAAGCCTTAAGCTGACACCACCCAGCAATCCACCCAGGGATAAAGAAGTACCTGACATCCCAAACATTCCAACTATTAGATAAGGTGGCCAGATGTCCCTGAGTCTAGCACCCACCTGTTTTTGTTTTACAAATACCCCTAGACAATTGTCAGCCTATCAGGGTCCTGGACCCTGGAAATCCCCTCACCCCAACCTCTGCTACGATAAAAATCCCACCCTGCCTGGGCTCAGGGCTCTCTGTTCTTACTGTTGCTGCGTTGGACAAACAGAGAGACCAAGCTTGGAGCTTGAAGAGAATAAAGGCTCTTGCTTTTACATGTGGGATTCTGTCTCCTTGGTAGTCTTTTGGGGGGTCCCCTCTATCTGGGCATAACAGTGGAGGGGAACCAGGTGCAGCAGCCAGGAAGGCAAAGGACCAAAAGGGAAGGGTAACCAAAATGTCTGGAATATATAGGGAAGAGCCTGTGGGGGAAGGGCAGCCCAGCCCCTGGGCTGGAGAATTCAGGGTAGTGGGTGGGGTATGCCAGCCATACCCTGTAATGGGTAGGCATTGAGGGATGCTGGGAGAACCTGGAGGCCAAGTCTGCTTTGATATGTTAAATAGGTACCTGGCCATTTCTCCCAGGGCTTGAGACTTAACACTGAGTCACACTTCTTTCCTTCCATATGGGTTTCAGAGATGGAGCTCAGGTTCTCAGTCTTAGAGGCGAGCACCTTTGCCTGCTGAAGGTCCAAAAATAAAATCTTGTGTATGTGCCTGGGCATGACTACCACAGCATGTGTGTAAGACCAGGCGACGCTTTGTGAAGTTTGTCCTCTCCTCTCTGGTTCCAGGATTTGAACTTTGCTCTCCAGGTTTGTTTAGCTGAGCCATTTTGCTGACCTCTTAATCTAGGTTTAAAAACAAAACAAAACAAAAACAACAAAAAAACAGCTGGGTGGGGGTGGTGCAAGCCTTTAATCCTAGCACTCTAGAGGCAAAGCAGGCAGATCTCTGAGTTCGAGGCCAGTCTCTGGTCAACAGAGTGAATTCCAGGATAGCCAGGGCTACACAGAGAAATCTTGTCTCAAAAAACAGCACAAATCACCCATTGGGAGACCAGAGAGGGAGCTTAATGAATAAAGTGCTCACCTTGCAAGCTTGAGGATTAGAGTTTGTTTGTTTTGTTTTGTTTTTTTTGAGACAGGGTTTCTCTGTGTAACCCTGGCTGTCCTGGAATTCACTCTATAGACCAGGCTGGCCTCTAACTCACAGAGATCCGCCCGACTCTGCCTCCAAATTTCTTTTTCTTTTCTTTTCTTTCCTTTTCTTTTTCCTTTGAGCTGAAGATCGAACCTAGGCAAGCGCTCTACCACTGAGCTAAATCCCAACCCTAGTGTTTGTATTCCCAGCATCCACATAAAAGCAGGGGAGATGGCCCAGCTGTAATCCCAGTACTTGGGTTGTTTGTTTGTTTGAGACATTGTTTCTCTGTGTAACAGTCCTGGCATCTGCTTTGTAGACCAGGCTGGCCTTGAACTCACAAATCTGCCTGCCTCAGCCTCCTGAGTGCTGGGACTAAAGGTGATAGGGTATTCTTATGCACAGGCTAGTTAGCTGGAGTCATTTTCAGGTTCAGTGAGCCTTTGCTTCAAGTAGAGAGAGAGCAAGGGA
This sequence comes from Onychomys torridus, assembly GCF_903995425.1. Lineage (NCBI taxonomy): Eukaryota > Metazoa > Chordata > Mammalia > Rodentia > Cricetidae > Onychomys > Onychomys torridus. The sequence goes on along the minus strand of NC_050449.1, from coordinate 33,769,695 downwards.
GACCCCTGAAATCAACTTCTTGCTTCCGTACGTGGGTACATGCACACACACACACACACACACACACACACACACACACACACACAGCACCTGCTCTTCCCTTGAGCTGCCTTAGTGTCCCTTGATGATGGAATCTAACCTGTGAGATACAACAAACCCTTTCCCCTTCAAATTGCCTTTGGTCATGGTGTTTTTTCACAGCAACAGAAAGCAGACTAATACAGCTGCCATGTCCTGCTAGGGGCAGTACTGCTGATTCTGGCCTGGAACTTGTCCCCATAGTGGATTTCTGCAGCTCTCTAGCTCCATCTACCTGTCCAGTCACTGAATTCTCCATGGCACTGGTTTACTCAGGTGATCTTTACCTTAAAGAAGGAGCCAAGAAGCAATCCCGCTGGGAGCAGTGCCCTCTGCTCCTCCCTCCCTTCCTTCCAGCGCCAGCAGCTGACACCACATGCAGGTACACCTCCATCCTCCCTGTCTGAGGACAGAGGAAGCAGAAGCTTGCCAAATACCAGAGCACCACCAGATGTGGAAGGATGGAGGCGAGTTCTGCATGGAACTGTGGCTCAACCAGAAGGCCAGGGAGACTGTGATAGCATAGATAGAACACCAGGCTCTCTTGCACTGGGCCCTTCACCTTCCTGTGTCTTGCACGGGACAGCAGAGCATGGAGATTGTGTGTATAGGAGCTCACTGTCAACTGCTGGGGCAGCTGCAGAGGCAGCAAGTCCATGCGCCTCTAAAGTGAGCCTGCAGCCCTCAAGGTCCTGGCTGCCATGTGGCCAGCCTTCCCCTGAGCCCGGCATGGTGCAGAATCTGCGCTCGGAGACTGTTTCCTGCACCACAGCTGTCAGGCAGACTTGCTACTACCATGTCTCCTGTCTGAGGAAGAAGTTGGCCTTTCTGAGAGCCAAGTAAGTGGCAGGGGCCCCGGACATTAGGATTGCGATGGCCTGGGTCTCTTCACGGAGGCAGAAATACGTTGGGGCTTGCTTCCCGTGTTTGCTCCCTGCTGAGTGACAGGTAGGTTAGAGGGAGACAGATGTGTTACAGGAAGCTGGAGGGAAAAGCTAAGATGGGCAGCTGGCAGAGTGTCAGCTGGGAGATTTATTCTTTGCCTCACTGTGAGATTCCTAAGAGGTGACTTGCCTCTCTTTGCTCTTAAGTACCCAGCTAGATGGCAGCTTTTGTATCTTTCTTGGAGCACCAGTCAGTAAAGAATTTGAAGGGCTCAAGAGAAGGGTGCCATCGAAAGCTGAGTGTTCTGTGTGGCTTAGTCTTCGTGGGTGCTGAGGATTGTTCTGACTGATGGGGATCTAAGACTGACGTGTCTGGGGATGTTGGATTCATGTGGTTGCCGATTGTGCCCCTTTGCTCCGGGACTGGGCTTTAACTCCAGACCTGCCTGTGCAGATTGACATGGAGATGTGAGTACAATCCAGATGTGGGACACAGACCCGTGCTGCAGTGGCTCCTTGCTGACCATGCTGGACCTTGGCTGCTGTGGCAAGCAGAGAGGAGGCGGCTTGCTGGCAGGAAGGGGTTCGAAGGTTGAGTCAGAGTTGTGTTCGAAGCCTTTGCAATGGCTCAAGGGACATATAGACTTGTGCAAGGTGTGTGTGTGTGGGGGGGTGCTGGGGGAGCGTCTCCTCTTTCGTGTGAAAACAAAGGTTAACGTTAGAGAAAGAGAAAATGGGACAAAGCGTGTGAGGAGAGAGAAGGGAAAAAAAGGAGGGAGTCAGAGGTTAAATGGATTTCAAAGTAGGTAGGGGTCAAGGGATGACTGACTTCATCTCGATGCTCTTGATGTCTTTGTCTTTGTCTGTCTGTCTGTCTGTCTGTCTTGCTCCCCTTCCCCTCCCCCTCCCACACAGGCTACACACACAGGAGACAGTTCCTTCCCCTGGTTTTCTCATGGCCAGAGGTTCGGTGGTTGGTGTGCTGGGCCGAGTCTCCTCTTGAGAGGCTACCTGACTGCACAGTAAGCCTGGAGCAGACAATGTCAGACAGAGAGTTCTTTACACAATCCAGTGCTGGTGGCCAAGGATGATTCTTCCTTTAATGAATCGCAACACACCCCCCTACCCCCCCCCCCCCACGTTCTTCTCTTTTGTTTGCGTGGGACAAGGTGTTGCTCTGTGGCGCCGGCTGATCTGCAGCTCCAAGTGGTCCTTCTGCCTCAGTCTCCCCAGTGCTGGGATTACAAGCCTATGACACCCTCCAGGAATGCTTTGAGGAAACGGGTGTTTAAATTCAGGCTCCAATTGGGATACTTCTGTAAAATTATGGTATGCCTCCTTCGGGGGAAAACGCAGAAAGAGTGAAACCTACTTTGTAAAGGTTGTGGGAACCAAACTAATGTAAAATGGGGAAAAAGCTCTTATTGCAGTGTCTGGCACGTGCCAAACACTCAGCAAGGCTGGCTCTTCATTACTGTTATCGGCAAACCACGGGCTGAGGGTAAGCCCGGAGGTTGCTGGGGAAGTGCGCTTTAGTGAGAACCTGGAGGCTTGGAAACTTAAGGTGGGCCACACACTAGTGCACAAGAGGGTGGGCTTGCTAGGCTACAGCCTGAAACCGGCACAGAAAACTCGTGGTGCTTGCTGTTCCCACCAGTGACATTTGCCTTGAGTGGGTGAGGACCCAAGAAGGGCTGGCAGGTGACAGGCTTCCCTAACCTGCAGGCATCTAGCCAGACTCTGTATGGCGCTCAGCCTAGTCCAACAGATTCAGAAGACGGCTCTGGGTCAACCTGTGCTCACTTGGATCTGATGTGGCAGTAGTCATGACCCTAGATAACTCCAAAAGGGACCCTGCAGGTCCTTGTCGGGTCTCACAGAGAGTAGCCTGCAGGAGACAATGGGGTGCAGGGAGATACCCAAGTTTTCACTCCTGTCAGATCCTCCCACCCAAACTACCAGAGCCTCAATTTCTTCCTGGGAGCTGGTACAGGCTCAGGGCACCTCTCACTACCCTGTCCAAGGATGGAGTCGCCCCTGCCCCCCTTACTTCTTTCTTCTCTCCTTGTGTGTTTGCATGAGACAAGGTGTTGCTCTGCAGCCCAAGCTGATCTATACCTCAAAGTGATGCTTCTGCCTCAGCCTCTCAAGTGCGGGAATTGCAAGTGTATGATACTACAACCAGCCTTATTTTCTATCTTTGCACTAAGTGCCAACCCCAAGTTACAGTTGTATGTGTTTGTTGCATTTTGTGTTCTCTCCACCGTTAGTGCTTAAACTTTACGAGAGTAGGGATCGGTTCTCTTTGATTTAGTGTATTGCCAATGCTTAGCTCTGCCCAGCACCCGATAGGTACTCAAAAAAAAAAAAAAAAAAAAAAAATTCTACTGAGTAAATCTGAACCAGTGAATGAGTAAGGTTTTTGTTCTTCTCTTTTTAAAGCTGAGACAAAATCTTCTGCTATAACTTCCAACGTTTTGTGATCATGAGATTGAGTGATGCTGTCCTAAAGAGAAGGGTGTCTTTGGGCTTTTCACGATCGTGGAAATGGTTTATACTCTGTGACCACCTGCCCTGTGTCCCCCTTCAACTGACCCCTATGCTTCGGGGGAGCACTTGGCCTTGTGGAAGATAGCACGTATGGACTGTGGATAATAGAGAATAGAACTTTTTAGACCTGGAGGCAGAGCAGGGAGGCTCATGGAAGCCTCTGCTGTCTTTCTCAGTATTTCCGGCTTACCGCTCTCCTCGCCGGTGGCTCTGGATGCTTCTGTGGCCGTCAGCAGAACTGTCTGCAGGTGTAACCATCACCTGCCCTGTGTTTCTCCTACTCCAGCACTTCTCCTCCGCCCGAGAAAGGGGGCTGTTAATTATAGCTCAGCCGAGTGCCCGCTCTCTGCTGACACCGTAATTGGGATTTAGCTTTGGACAACTGGCAGGGTGGATGGTAAGTTTCCTTCCTCAGCTTTCCAACTTCCTGCTGGGAGAATCGCATCCTCCTACCAGTTACAATAAAGAATGTGAGTGGGAGACAACTTGGGCTCTCAATGCAGAGAATCCAACCTCAGGCTTGTCCTATTCCCTGCTGCAGTCTTCACTACCTTCTCACACCAAGGCTGAGATGGGGAACTGAAGGCCAGAGTCCTCTCCTCAATCACTGATTAACACTGGAAGCTCAGAGCTGCCCTCTGCAGCTTCCCCATCTAATTATTGTACTAGAGGGTGGTAATATCAGCACGGTTGCAACGCCATATTCAGTACATATGAACAGTGCATTGCGGATGTGCATGTCTCTATGAAATTCCCAGTGTGTAGTATGCATGATGATGTAGAGGTTTTTAAGTACGAGATAAAAATATACTTACAAATCCAAGTTGTAACATTTCCCATACACATATGGGTTAGTGTCCAAACCCTCTGGATAATGAGCGATTAGTTATAACTCCGAGGCTGTGGTTCTCAGCCCTGTATATGTTTGAAACTTATAAGCAGAGCTTGTTCAATATGCAGATGCCTAGGCTTCGATTTTAACTTCATGTATACCTGGGCAGGCTCAGAAAATTTCTAGTTAATTGGTATCACAGGACCATCTGATGCAAGCTGTCACAGATCTTGCTTAGAGGAATGTATCCTTTGTCTGCAGCCTCCTGTGATGTGACCCTGTTCTAAGCATTAATTAATTTAATAGAACTGTGCCTGACTAGCCTAGGCACACAGCTTCTGGTTTCTCAACATCTGTCTGGGGCATAGCTCAGGAACCAGTACCATCTACAGTAAAGAGGAAGGTGGTGGGCTGGGGGTGTGTGCTGAAACCAATCATTCCATCTCATCTGCCACCAGCTTTGTAGGTGACTTGGTGTTTCTTTTTGCCCTATCCTCAGGCATCTGATCCATATGCAGTGAACTGCCTGGCTCCCTCCTTCTCTCTGTCCTTCTTAGTGTGAAGGACAATGTCTTCCTTGGAGATGGAGAGAAACCCATTGTGACCCTGCTTCAGAATGGTCCAGAACTGGGGAGAGAGGTGGGAGGAGCAGAGGATGTTTGTGCGCACCCATTCCTGTCCTCAGAAGTGCACAAACGCAGTAGCTCCCTTGTGTCCTCCTTTATGTGACAGTGGTGAGGAGTTAGTAAATGGAATTCAGGTTAAACTCTCGAAACCGCTAGATAATTGGTTGACATTTGAAATTCCACCACACAGGTGCGGAAGGTTTACCATGGGGATGACTTTACCTGCTTGGTTCCTGTTCTTCTAGAAATAAAATAGATCTGTTACCCGAGCTTCCTTTCCTGGGCATTCTAAATTACAGGTGGGTTCTCATCTGCCTGAGCACTGTCCTTGTGAATAAGGCGTAGAACATGTGTCAACAGATGACATGGGGCTTTTTTTTTTTTTTCCTGTTATCCAATATCTTTTTTTTTTTTTTTTTGAGCTGAGGATCAAACACAGGGCTTTGTGCATGCTAGGCAAGCGCTCTACCACTGAGCTAAATCCCCAACCCCAGATGGGGCTTTTAAGCAGGGATTTCAGAGACTGTACGTTCTGTGTTCTGTCCTGGTCCATGAATTCTTTCAATCCCCACTCAAGTGGCTTTGTGAAAAACTTCTGGAATGAGAAGTTTGCAAAGAAAATTAATTGAGGACATTTTCAGCAAAGCAACTCAGAAGTATAGGGAAGTGTCACTGATGTGGGTGTGGAAACAGCACACCTAAGGCGACACAGAGTGTGTGCTGAAGTTCTGAGGTGTTCCTTATTAATGAGACTCACGGCTTTGTGTTTGGTGTTGGGGTCAGATGGGACTAAGCTCGGTGGTGCCGTGCTTTCCCTTTGTTCTGATTTATTTGTAACAGCGAATTCAGAAGGGAAATGACTCAAATGTATTTTTCTAGATATGGGTTAGATTGATCCCTGTCAGAGCTCATTAGTGAGAGCCGGGATCTGACTCCAGAGCTCAAGTTTGTATGTGTGACATGGTGGTGTCCTCTGTTGGAACAGAACAGTGATTCTAAGGGAGTTTGGGTGCCTATGCAAACCTGCTTTTCCTGGGATTCCATGGACCTTGAAATCTTTTCCATCTTCCTGGGATTCAGATGTAGAGGTGTGTGAGAAAGTCTGTTCTTGAAGATTATCTCCTGGAAAACTTCAGAACCAGACCGAACAGGAAAATACACATTGAGAGAGACAGAACAGATGGCAGTGAAGCTCAATGGTCCAGCTGAACATTCCTTAGGACCAAGGGCTCTTGGCTCTTCATCTTCGTCTTTTTCATGAGCAGCAGCAGCAGCAGCTGCTTTATTTTAGTCGTGTGTTTCTGGAGTCTGGTTGATTCTAGCAGTGCCTGTGGCCTCTAACAAGTATTGTGTAGAAGCTGCAGGGCATCTCTGTCTCACAGCATCCTTGGATGCCTGCTCTGGGTTTCACTACTGTCTGTAGTGGAACAAAGCTTACTGTCTTCACCTCTCTGCAGGTACTGGCTGAAGCCTCTGTGGGGTTTTGTGCACCCCCCCCCTTCTTCTCCAGTTTTCCAGCACTCCCAGAACCTCACCAACACTTCTCCAATAGGAGTCCCGAGGCTGCTGCTTCTTCCAGAACTGTCTGGGATCTGTGACCGTGGTCTGTCTGCTGTCTTTCCCTGCTTTCTCTCAGCTTCAGCAGTAGTCAGAATGTCTTCTAGTGGCCTGTACCCGGTGCACTGCAGGCACCCTCAATCCCAACTCCATCCTGACCCAGCACCTTCATCCTTTGTCTGCAGGGGAGCGGTTTGTCAGGACACCAGAAGCACATTGAAGGTCAGGCAGCATCGCTGAGCCCTGTGCTCACTCCTTCCTGATCACCGGGCTCAGTTGATCCCAGCTTCCCTATATCTGTTCACACCTGGAACCAAAGGGTGATCAGCAGTGTCCTCTGCAGCCTGCTGGGGAGGGCTTGTGTAAAATTTGGGCCAGGCACAGAAGTAAACATTCAAGGCAGGGAAAGCCAGCTGTTTTATGCATCTATGAGCTTTTCCGTGTGTGTGTGTGTGTGTGTGTGTGTGTGTGTGTGTGTGTGTGTGTGTGAGAGAGAGAGAGAGAGAGAGAGAGAGAGAGAGAGAGAGAGAGAGAGAGTTGCACATCTGGAAGCTTAAGGCTGATATGCGTGCTGTCGTGGTGTGATCCTGTCTCGAGATAGCAGATGAGTTGAGAAGTTGCATAAACAGAGCGGGCTTTGCATAGGCACCAAGTCAGGATGGCTTGGAGGAATGGGGGAGCTCATGGAACACCCATGGGTGACCCCAAGATAGGAATGATAAAGAAATTACTTTAGTTAACATTTATGAAGTATGTCTGCTGGGTGTCAGTCATTGTGGTTATTTACATATCACCTTTTTTTTTTTTTTTCCAACTGAAATGAACAGGTGAACATCTCTATGCTGAACATCTGGAATCCAAAATGCTTACTGAGGCTTAACTTCTTTAGTACTAAGAGATACTGCAAGTGGAAAATTCCACATCTGGCCTCATGTGAGAGGTCACAGGCAAACTGTAGGTACCCCAAAAATAGTGCATAAAATTAGTTTCAGGCTGGTATACAAGGTATATAAGAAATGTAAATGAATTTTGTATTTCAGCTTGGGTTCCATCTTCAAGTGTGGCATTGTGCTTATGCAAATATTCCAAAATCCAAAACGAAACTCAAACCCAACACACTTGGCCCAGTGCATTTTGTATAAGGGATACTCAATGTGTATTATGATGTTTATTTTGTACATAAGAGCACTAGGGTGTAGAGAGGTCTTGTAATTATATATACAATTGCACAGCTATTAAATAATGGGGTAGAATTTGAACCAGGCAACTGGACTTTATGTTTTAAGCACTCTGTTAAGTTCTAGAGGCCGAGGTAAGGTGATATCATTTATATTCATTCATATTGTCCATAATGTCTCTGGAATTGCTAGCTGCTAAGGAAGATAGATCTCTCCTTTGCTAATTTTATTATTTTCCCAGGGGGATTTCAGGTACCAGGTATGTCTGAGAGAAGCACAGACCCACAGTCCTCCCGAAGCAAGGTGCTCTAGAGACCTGGCTTCCCTTCCCCTATCCAGCAGCACCTGCACTGAGATATACCTATTGTTTTCTCTGGCTGCCTCCCTCACAGCACACAGAGAGTGCACTGATGCAGGTAAAGTTTCTAAGGGCAGCTCCTTTTAATGTGTCCCTTTCCGCTGCCCTGTTCCTTCTTCATCTAAACTGCTTGAGAAACTCTTCCACCCTGAGCCCTGCCAACACCCCCACTTATCTGGGGAGCAACTCAGTTTTGCAAGAGGGATTTGTACCTTACCTGTACAAGGGTGGCTCCCAAGTCTCTGGCTTTCCCCATGCTGGACAGCTTGTCTCCATCCACAGCTCTCTGGTGCTCAGTCTTACCCTCTCATGGCCATCCCCACCCTGACTCCAATCACTTAGTCTTCATTTCCCTCCATGCTCAACTACATCCACTTTTCTGATTGTGGATTATGATGTTTTGTTTTGAGAGGGCCAGGGGTGGTCTCACGTCGCCTAGGCTGGCCTCAGACTCATTACGTAGCCAAGGATGACCCTTAACCTCTGATCCTTCTGCCTCTGCCTTCCAAGCGCTGTTATCACAAGCAACTGCTACCATGCAGGGTTTTGTGCAGAGGTGAGCATTGGACTCAGGCTTCCTGTATTTAGGGCAGGCACTCTTTTCAACTGAGTCACATCTCTAATCTTTGGACTTTTTTTTTTTTTTTTTTTTAGGGGAGGTCTTGCTAGGTAACCCTGGATGGCCTTGAACTCCCAACAATCCCATGTCAGCCTCCCGAGGTATGGGATTACAGACCTGTGTCATCATGCCCATCTTATGGGCTCCTTCTGTGGATCCCAGGTCTGCCTGCCTTCCCCCTTAGTGCCATTGGTAGTGCCCTGTGGCATCCTTGGTACAAATTCTCCTCCCTGACCTTAGTTTAGTGACTGTTTTGTTTGCCCTGTTGCTTCTTTAATGTCTCAGTTTACCTCAAACAGCAGGTGGGTTTCTCCAGGAGAGACTTCAAATGGATACTCTGGAGTGAGGGGTTAGACAGTCAGTCTACCACAGGATAACAGGCAAGCACACAGCTAACTCTGATAGTATTTGCTATATATCCAAGCCCTTTACGGAGTTTTCTGACTTCATTTGTGCTTCTGGGTTTTGTAATATCCCTGTCTTAATAGATAAGGAAATGGGGACACAGCCAGGTTAAGTAATTTGAACAAGGTTACACAGAGGTAAGCAGTTGAGTCAGAATTCAAGACTCAACGCTTCCTTATGCTCAATACTTTGCTGAAGGTTGATGGTTAACAAGCCAAAGCTGAGAAAGTCACTCATGCAGACACACACCTGCAAGGGAACACCCAGGGTCCTTTTTCTTCTTCCTCTTCCCCCTTTCTAAGAACCTGTCTTCTAGAAGCAGAGAGAATCCACAAGAGACCTCTTAGGCTCTCTGCCTTTTCAAGTTCCCTCCTGTTCTGTGCATCTCTCCCACACTCATTGCTGTCTTTTAGTTTACCATCAGCACCCAGACTCTAGAGAGAAGGGATTTCACCTTTTAGGAAAAGGCATCTGACTGTAGATTCGCAGTCTTGCTACAAGAAGAAAGATCCAGCGGTATACTCTTAAAGCAGTGCAAACATGGCTGCCAAATGGCTGCTGCTCAGAACTACAACTCCCAAAATGCAGTGCCAGGAAAGTTTATCGGACCAAGGTTTGAAACAATCTCATTGGCTTCCTCATAGTCCAACCTCACACGTGGCTGCTGCCATGAAGGCTCTTCTAACAGCAGCAGGTGCAGTGTTCTGCCTCAGATCTGTGCTCAGGGAGCTAGAGACTCTACTTCCCACACTCCTTGCACTCTGCTGTCAAAACCCGGTCTTCTCAAAGGCTTCTGGGTCTTCTGGGTCTTTATCATTTCCTCTCCTTAACTTAGTGCCTAAGTGCAGTGATTAAGCCATCAGAAAGTATTGCCTAGGGTAGAGTGATTAGTAAGAATAATTGCCCTATACAGAGAATGTTATAAAGGAGTGTCTTTTTCTTTTCTTTTCTTTCCTTCCTTCTTTCTTTCTTTCTTTCCTTCTCTTCTTCTTCTCTCTCTCTCTCTCTCTCTCTCTCTCTCCCTCCCTCCCTCCCTCCCTCCCTCCCTCCCTCCCTCCCTCCCTTCCTTCTTTCTTTCTTTTCTTTTTCTTTTTTTGTAGCTTTGTGCCTTTCCTGGATCTTGCTCTGTAGACCAGGCTGGCCTCGAACTCACAAAGATGTGCCTGCCTTTGCCTCCTGAGTGCTGGGATTAAAGGAGTGTGCCACCACCACTCAGCCAGGTTCCTAGTTTTAAAGGCAAGTGCATACAGGCTGTAGGGGTTATTTCATAAGGAATTATAGCAAGTCCTTCCTGCTAAGTAGAAGACGTATAGATCCAGTGGTCTCTTACACACTCTGTACCAGTTTCTCCTCTTTTAAATATTCCCTTCCTCTTTTTTTTCCCTTCAGAGTTTTCTTTGTACTCTGAGTTATATGCCTCCCCCACCATTGAAACCTGATACCACCTTCTCCTTTCCATGTTGCCATGCCTTCCAGGTTGTCTGTTCAGGACCAAATAGCACCCTTTCTGATGCTGGAGGTTCAAGGCCTGAGCTGCCTTTTGAAACACACCGGTGATTTCTCAACACTGTCAACACATGTTCGCCTTCCAGGGATGCATGGAAGGGTTTGGTTGTCGCTGTTGTTATTTGCATGATTGAGGCAGAGCTTACTAAGTAGTCCTAGTTAGTCTGGAAGTCACTCTGTAGGCTAGCTGGCTTCAGATCTTGTGGGGTTCCTCTTGCTCCTGCTGGGATTACAGGTGTGCACCGCTGTATCGGGTAATAGTTCTTTAAGAGCCGAGTAGGAAGACAGATGGCTTGGGTCATTGGAGAAACTAGGCAGACTTCGATGATCACAGCGTTGGTTTCTGTGTGGTTTTGATGAAACAGAATGTCCTCCTTTGTAGGTACCGGCTTTCTGTTTTCCATCTACATATTTGACTGCCAGCCCAGGTACAAAGAGGATTGGCCACACAATAGCCAGAAAGGACTTGTCAGGCTTCTAAGTAGAGAAGATGATTTATAGGGGGCGGGGCATGGCCTAGTAAGGGTACCCCTCACTGAGTAGGAGAAAGGCCTTTTCCCCTCTGCCCCCCCCCCCCCCAGTAGATTCAACTGTGACCATAGAGGGAGGGCTTTTGAAAAGTTAAGCAGAGTTTCAGAAAAATATTCATTGACCTAAATTCTACTCCTGGGTGAGGATTTTGGTTTTAGATATTTTGAATTAGAATGATTCAGTTGAGAAAGCCTAAACAAATATCTAAAAAAAGACACATTTTCTAGATACATAACAATTCTGATCCCAAACATTTCAGATGCAAAAGTCACAACATATGCTTTCATCTCATAGAATGGATGCATTATGTGTTTGTGATGGCAGGAGAAAATGGATCCCCAGGTTCCAAGATATGTATATCTCCCCTGTGACAATTTTAACTTGTGTTGTTGAAATGAGCTTTTGTAAGGTACATTGGCCTCCTTTTTTGCCTAAAGTGGACATGAATAAATCGCTGATTCTTTTTTAATCTAAAAAGCGGTATTTACTGGAAATTCTTCCAGTCTGGATTCAAATTTCTCCTGAGTGTTGGAATTAGTCACCATACCAGGACCAGGAAACTTCTAGTTTTATTTCATTTTTTTTGTTTGTTTTTTGTTTTTGTTGTTTTTTTGTTTTCAAGACATGGTTTCTCTCTGTAGCCTTGGTTGTCCTGGAACTCACTCTGTAGAACAGGCGGGCCTTGAACTCAGAGATCTGCCTACCTCTGCCTCCCGAGTGCTGGGTTTAAAGGCATGTGCCACCACCATCCAGCTACAGGAGACTTCTTTAAATGTGCATGCTAACTTTTTTGATAATCTCAAGCTGCCCCCTCTCAGTTTTTGATTATATTTTATCTCATAATTTGCCATCTTCAGAAAAAAATAACTCAATGGTAATTATAGATCAATTGCCATTTTATGTATTTTTAAAATTAAAAAATATATTTCATTTATCATTAATACTATGTGTTTTCGTGATGTGTTTGTATGTGAGTGCTGATACACATGTACATGCCTCAGTACCCATGGAAATCAGAGGACAGTTTTTGGGAGTTGGTTCCCTCCTTGCATAATGGTTTCTGGGGATTGAACTTGACCCATCAGCCTTTTTGTGGTAAGTACCTTTAATCTGCAGAGCCATCTTGCTGTTTATTTATTCATTGCTTCAACCTCTCTTGGCTATAAATTAGAATTAGTTTTTGCTGTTATTTGGGTGAGTCAGGGCTATGTTGCTCAGGCTGGCTTCAGACTTGCTATGTAGCCAAGGATGACCTTTGGACTTGTGATCCTCTTGTCTCCAGCTCCTAAATGCTGGGATTGCCGTATGTATCTATTACTATGTCCTGTTTATGAGGTGCTAGGGATTGAACCTGGGGCTTCATAAATGGGACGCACACACTCTACTAACTGAGTGAGCTACATTCTCTGCCTCTCACTTGGCCTTGACTGATATTTTCTATTCTCTAAGCCTTCAGTAAGTGGGAGCAGACTGAGGAGGTACAGAGAAGTGGTGGGAAATTGGGGTTAGGAGGTTTGTGGAGGAAGGTATGCACCCATTTCATATGAGATTGACTCCGGTTTCCAGTTGCTTACCATGTGACCTTAGGTGAGTTACAAGGCTCAGATTAGTCATCTTTGTGTCATGTATCTATAGGGTGTACAAGGAGATGATGGATTTGGAGACACAGATTATGGAGTCCTGTTGAAATGGAGAGTGGACAGTTTTATTGCTCTGGTCATTAAGCCAAACTCATAGGCATTGATGAATACTGGGAATGGTGTTTGTGTGGTGATGTTTTGAGAAAGAAAATTGAGAATTGAATCATTTTCTCTTTAATGAAATGGCAATAATTCAAAACATTAAAAAAATAAAGAGTTGTTCCCTTTAAGGGCTATGCCTACCACGAATTGATTCAACCAACCATGACCAAGGGCAATGCTGAGATTAGAGTCCAAAAATGGGGTGTGGAGTTTAGACTTCATGGCTCATAGACTGACTTGTTTTGTTCCATGGCTCACAGACTGTTATATTTGTTACTGAGTCTCCCTCACAGGGGAGTGGACAGCAAAGGAGACATCCAGAGACCTGCATGAAGGCCAGATTGCAGTTGCTGGGTTATGAACACTTGCATGTGTTCCCTGATGGTGATTTGGGGTCAGGAGTACTTGTCATCAGGCAAAGAGAGCAGGCTGAGCTAAACAAGCCTGCTGTCCTGTAGGGTCAGACTTTTTTCCAGCATATAGACATGGCCTTGCTGCTCATCCAGGTAATATTGGTGAACCATGATAGCTCTCGGGCAGAAGCATCAGATCTGCCTGCAACCAGCCTTGGGTCCTGATGCTTTTTGTGTGTAGCTCTGTGCTCACTTGCACTCATGGTGTGGAGTTGGGCTTGAACTAAGGAAGGTAATAAAACAAGAACAAAGAGAAGGTGGGGGAGGAAGTAGACAAGTGGCCGTCCAATTCATGGTTTCTTTCTCACTCTAGGTTAATGTTTGATCCTTTGCCTTCCTGGGTCTTTCTCTGGTCTGGGGGCTGGATTTTGAGCAAAGTCTGGGGAGGAAGGAAGGTGTTTGGAAAGAAAAAGACATCATTTCTCTAAGAATCAGAGCTTTTTGGGGGTGTGATTAAATCTTTAAAATTACATTTATCTATCTATCTATCTATCTATCTATCATCTATCTATCTATCTATCTATCTATCTATCTATCTATCTGTGTATGTGCTTGCTCACACATGGCACCGCACTCAGTGTAGAGGTCAGAGGACAGTGTGTGGAAGTCCATGATGTTCACTCCATGATGTATGTCCTCGGGACTGAACCCAGTTTTTTAGGTTTGGCAAGGAACGCCTTACCCACTGAGCCATCTCCTTGACCCAATAGGAGATTTCTTGAAGTAAAAGCCTATGTGGAGATGATCTCCACTAACTTTTTTTTCTGGGATTTGGATACATTATTTGTAAAGTGTATCTGTAAGCTTCCGCTCTTTAAACAATTTTACTTGTTTGTTTATTTATTTATTGGTAGCTCTCTATGGGCTTAGAATGCTGGACACAAGGGAATCCATGTCCTTACAGCTAGGTCAGGTGAGCTTTGCTCACAGGGAGGAAATGACCACAGTGGGGGTACTGAAGCATGCTTGTGGAGGACTTGGATCTGTTTTTCCCACATCTTATTTTCTGTGGGGAAGTACACTTGACACAGCTGCAGAAAGCTTGGCACCTTCAACCAAGTGTCCTCTTAGGAATGGTGCTCTCTTCTACCGGCTCCGGCAGACAGGATGCGTTCGGTGGATACTGCCATGGTGCCTTGAGTGCCCCGTTCTTAGCAGTGTGAGGAACCTGCCTCACTTTTCCCTGAGGCCGGGAGTACTCTGGCCAGTTCCCTTTGCCTAGTGGTCCCCTGAAAGATAGAGCCTATCCCAAGCTACTTTCTCTACCGGCGGCAGGAGAGGAAGCCGTAGTTGCGGCAAGCTGAGCTGACTGTCCCTGCTGGGCAGAAAACCTAGAGTGATGAATGGGGCTGGATGAAGTCATCCTGCTCCGCCAATCAGGCTGCTCCAACGGAGCTAGGGGCCTCTGCAGATCCAGCCCCGCTGCCTGCTGCTCTCAAGTACCTTTAGACAGAGGCTGTGTGTCTCTGGGAGTGGAGTTGGGGGGTGGGTGGGTGTGAACCGCCCGCCCCTGGCTTCTGTGTAGGCCTCAGTCAGTCTGAATGTTATTGCAAGGTGAGTGGCTTCACCGGGGGAGTTCCTTTCCCTTCGCCTTCTCCACTTCGCTGTGCCACTCAGCTCCGTGCCTCCAGCTCCTCCTTCACAGCACCTTCCCCTGCTTCCATTTGAGTGCCCGCACCTTCACACCTGTCCCCACCAACCCACGCCTTTGCCCTCCCTTCTCCCCCAGCACTGGTCCGGCGCCTTCCAGCAGCCTCTGCCCACATGTGCTCCTTGTCCTGATTTGTGGGTACCAGCTGGCAGTGATGGGGGGCAGGGCCTCTACTCTGCATCCTCTCCCCCAGCAGGGGGAGCCTGGGGAGACCCACACTGGCCTTCTGAGACCAAGTACCAGGGGAGGGGAAATGGACTGACTGGGGGCTCCTAGGCATGTGTGGGGTTACAGATGGCCTGCTTCCCCAGCTGGCTGGGAAGCCCAGGATGCTTTCCTCCATGACCAACAGAGGAGGTACCAGGGGGGCCTCTGGAGAATGGAAGTAGGTCTCATTCTCCTGGCCTTCCTTCCAGAGGGGTGGTGTCCTCTTTCTGGGTGGACATTTGTGACTCTGCCTTTTCTCCCTGGATGGTGCTGCTGCTCCCTAGGCCAAGCCGGGATCATGGATCCGGCCGACATGGCGTCTGCAAAGGTAGGATGGAAATGCTGCCGGCCGCACTGTGCGTAAGTGGTTTCGCTCTGCGAGTTCCGCCTTCGGTTCACTCTCTCTCCCCTCCTCTCCCTCAGCCCAGCACTCAGGAGCAGGCAGGGCTGTGCCAGGAGAGACAGATGACCTCAGGAGAGGGGAGGGCGTGCCTGGTGCTACACAGCACACTGGCCACCCGCTATGTCCAAACACCAGAGCTTTTGGATGGTGGAGGTCGGGAGGGTGGTCGTGCCTAGGGCATTTGCTGGCCTCACTTGCCAGGCCTGTCTTTTTCTTTAGCTGTTCTTCAGTGTTCTGTTTTTTATCTTTGTCCTGTCTCCTTTTGGCTCTCCTGTCCTCTGTCTTCTTCCTCTGCCTCTTCCAGGCTCTCTTGCTCCGTGCGTTTAGACACTGTCAACCTCTGGGCTCCTCCCTCTCTTGCTGTTGTGTGGGCTGGGAGGAGTCGTGAGTTTGAAAGGCTCAGGAGCAGAGACACCTTATCCTGTAGCATACATTGGCCTTGGGCTTGATGAGGCCTTGGTGCCTGAGTGGCAGGTGCTGTGCTGTCCCCTCCCCAAGCTCCTGGGAGCCCCCATGTCAGGCTGGTCTGAGCCTCCGATGACCAGGTGCTGTGGTCCTGGACACACTAGGGGGCGTTGTTGAGTAGTGTTCTTAGTCTGCTGGCTGCGGCTGGCAACTGGACATTGGTTTGTGTGTGTGTGTGTGTGTGTGTGTGTGTGTGTGTGTGTGTGTGTGTGTGTATTTTTCCAAACACAGAGCCTGAGCCATTGGGAGTGGATGGAGCATTGCGGGAGGCGAGTCTCAACGGCCCCTCCCCAAACCCTGTGTGCCGGGAGACACCTGTACCCCGGCCTTTGCAGCTTTGCCAGATGGCAGGGTCTCCATTCTCCCAGAGGTGGAAGACTCGGAGAGGCTCAGACTTCTGGAGCAGGTTGGGTCCCCTGTGATGTGTATGGAAGAGAGTATGAGAAAGGAGGCCTAAGGAGCCTGAGTGCCCCAAGCAGAACGGTCTGGACAGGTCTCTTGGAATCATAGATCTTAGTGATTCTTCCATTCCCATGTGCTGTGTGATTGGAATCAAGTTACTTAACCTCTCTGAGCTTTCTTTCATCTTTTAGCCTATGCCAAGGTGAAAACGGCGTTTGCCTGTTGTTTATATCAGATGAAATCTATCACACACTTGAAGAGGAGCTGGGGAAAAGAGCTGAATGGGAACAGAGTTCCCAGGACTGCTTCTTTCCTTGCCTACTTCCACAGATGCTCACTCTGTACATGGCACGGCACAAGGTGCTGTGCCCTGTCCCCATTGGCACTGTGCACTGGCAGTTGTGAGAGCAGGCACCCGGGCTGTGTTTGGGCTGCTCTGTGCAGTTTGCCATCGGGTTGGAATGCTGCTGCCCCCGATGTGTGTAATGCTGAGGCCAGCTCTTGAAGCTGTAAGAGGTTTGTTATCAATCTGCTGGCTCTTGGGCCATGATGGTAGGATGGAGTCTGGGTAAGGTGTGGCCTCAGGCATGCTGGGGCGTTCTGGAGTTGGTTTGGAGAAATGCGGTTGTGTAGTGTTGTTTGCATGTGGAGGTAGAAGCACACATAGCTGTTGTTCTTAGGCCTTTCCACGTCTCGGTGTGGCAGGAATCTTCAAAGGTCCTATTAATAAAATCAAACCTGGGGCCAGTTATTGGGGTGAAGGCTGGAAGATCAGAGAAGCAAAACAAGCCACAGCTATCTCACCTCACCAGTTCCTCAGCTGATCCTGTTTCCTCAGACTGGATGCCTCTGAGTCCTCATCCAAATGGGTCTCAGCTGAACTGCTGCTAGAAGCCTAAAAGCTTAACCAGCCAAATGCTTCTAGTTTTTGGTCTTCACGCCTTATATACCTTTCTGTTTTCTGCCATCACTTCCTGGGATTAAAGGTGTGAGTCACCATACTAGGCTGTATCCTTGAACATATGGATTTCTGCCTCTGGAATGCTAGGATTAAAGGCGTGTGCTACCACTGCCTATCCTCTATGTTTAATATTGTGGCTGTTTTGTCTCTGACCCCAGATAAGTTTATTAGGGTGCACAATATTTTGGGAACACCGTATTATTATTATTATTAGGAACCACCACACCTTGGTGTAGATCTCAGGTCATCTGGTGTAAACCAGAACTCCGCTGGATCATTCATTCCTGAGGTTAGCATTTGCCCTCAGGTTCCGGACCACAGAGTTGCAGGAACTGAGACTATTCAACCTGGGAACGTCTTTTAGCCTTCTCTGATTCAAGCTCTTTGGAACAGTTATTACAGGCATCTTCCATCTTGGCTTGTGAACCATCAAGCTACAAATGAGCTTTATAGTAGAGGGCCAATGAGCCTCCTGTGCTCTGAGGCAGAACTTTATACAGTACAACTTATGTGGTTTATAAAGACACCACCCATGGTGTCCATTCTGCACAAAGCTTATAACTCAAAGTTAAACCATCTTGAACTGATCCAAGATGCTTCCATAAGGAGCTCAGTTGTGTAGGCCTGGGAGAAGGCCTGCAGCCCACATACAGAGGCACTATGCTATGGCTGGATTCCCTGGACCAGTGAGAATGTATAAAAGCCTGCAACTAGCTGAATAAAAATTCCTATTATGACTCGCAGGCCTAAATACATGTAAATGCACCCTCTTACCTTAGCCTTCCCTGTTTTATTTCTGAGGTTCAGCTTTCAGAATTCTTCCCAGCTCCAACACACTGAGCTAAAATGACTACAGAATGAAATAGATTTTTGATGGAGGTGTAGCCAGTTCTGATGACAACATCCTTGTTTGATTCTGTTCATTTCCTGGAGGAGGTCTTGGAGGAGTGACTTCATTTCCGGGAGTCTGGGTTCTGAGACTGCCTTTCCATGACAGTGTCTGTTTTGTTTCTTTAAGATATATCTTGTTTTCAGTTTTTAATCTCTTGAGAAGAGAGACTAGAGGCGTTTATGAATCCTCCAGTGAGGGTGTAGTAAATGCCACTTTCATGGCAGCAGAGTCAGGGGTTTTAGAGAAGAATTGCACAGGGTCACCATTCTGGTGGAAGCTCACCTCAACTGCCCTCCCCCATCCCTCTCTCCCCAAACCCTGCCTCATCTCAGAAAGCCTGCCAAATCCGGCTCCTCCCCCAGAGATGCTCAAGACCACGTCCACAGGGTATTTAAACTGTTCCCCAGAAAACAGACATGTGGTTTTTCAGTCTCTCTTCCCCATCTCCTCTCTGGGGGCCAGAAAATCATCCGGGAGTGTTTTACCCATTAAACCTGGGCTTTTTTAGAATTTGGTTTGATTTGGTCTGATTTGGATTTCTGTGTCTGCTGAGAGGCTTAATATTGGGGTGCAGAAACTTTTCATCTACTGTGAGTGGGTGCTTACCAGTTTTGGAGAGAGGCAGATAGGTAAACAAATTATGGCAGTGCAAGATAATGAAGGTCAGCTGGGCATGGTGGCATACACCTTTAATCCCAGTACTTGGGAAGCAGAGGCAGGTGGATCTCTGTGAGTTTGAGGCTGGTCTCATCTATATAGAGAATTCCAGAACAGCTAGAGTGGCATAATAGAGAAACCTTGTCTCAAAAAGCCAAAACAACCACCAAAACAAAGAAAAACAAAACAAAAAAGCAAAGTAAGGAACAGAAGAGAAATGGCTGTCCCTGGGGAAGCACAGAAGTACTTCTTGACTGGGCAAGCTGGAAGGAGGTTGGTCAGGAAAGTGTCTATGGGGTAGATCACTGAGGAAAATGGACTAGCTGTGACTGGAGGTGGATGTCTCTGAGTTCAGATTGATTCTAGCATGTTCATCATCTGTTTCTGTGAGCTTCAGTGAGTTACCTTGGCCTTTGCTGGTCTGTTTCTTTGTGAATAAGGGTGTCCACATCACAGAGCCACTGTGGAGATTCAAGGACATTGCTAAGTTGAGTTGAATGCTCACTGAATGACAGCTACTCACACAGAGGCCTTCTAGACAGCAGAGGGAGCCAGCAAGCAGGTGTCTTCATGGTTTAGCCTTGAGTAGAAGACAAGGCCGAAGATGAAATGAGAAATACAGGCACAGACTAGAAATGTTCTGAAGCCTCATAATGTACTGAGATAGCCGAAATACTGCAGGCAAGGACTCTGAGCTACCATCCGATCTGAAGACCTTCCTATTCCCCAGTAGATAAATATGATAGTTTCCTCATTTTGTTCCAGCTTTGATATTTTATTATCAGTGGACTGCTCTTTTGAGATATTCAAAAGGTTAGCCCAGGCTATCTTGAAACTCATTATGTCGGACTGGCCTTAAATTCAAAATAATCTCTTTGCCTTAGTCTACCCATTGCTAGAATTATAGGCATGATCTACTATGCCTGGCTCCTTTTATTTTATTTTTTTACATGTTGGTTTTTCTCTATTTTATAAGGAACCCCAGGCTTTATTATTTTATTTTATTTTTTGCTCTACAGAAACTGTGGAATCTTCTACTTCCCCTGGCTTAAGATAGACTGAACAATGTTTGTTGAATTAAAAAGACAAGTAGGAAAGAGTTCAGCTGCAGACAGAAAGATGAGGACTGATGGGCAAAAACAATGCTGGCCCAAACTTTAGTGGTAGTTTGGAGCTGAGATTGATTGACATCTTACCTAATTAAAGTTGTAGGTGAGAGGGAAGGTGTCTAAGGTGAGTTCTGTGTCCCTGAATAGGTGACCTGATCACTATGGTGCTGCTGTTCATTGAGGTATTACAGCAGGTCAGTCAGGAGGTATAGATCTGGGCTTAGATAATTGGAATGCCTGAGGCATCTTGGTGATGTTGTTCTGGAACAATGGGAATCTGTGGCTGAGGTTAAGGGAGTGGTTGTCGATGCCCATATAAATTTGGGTGCCACCAACATATCTTCAAGGCATTCATTGTTAAAGCATTCATGTCTCTTTAGGAACCTCTGTGACCCAGAAGGCATTTGTTTTAGCGAGGGTTTCTATTGCTGTGAAGAGACACCATGACCATGGCAACTCTTAGAAGGAAAACATTTAATTGGGGTGGATTGCTTACAATTTCAGTGGTTCTGTCCATCTTGCTTACAGATGGTTAAGCCCTTACTTTTCAGAAGTTCAGTCCATGATCATCATGGCGGGGAGCATGGTGGTGTGCAGGCAGACATGGTGCTGGCTACATCTTGATCAGAAGGCAACAGGAAATGAACTGTCACACTGAGTGAAGCTTAAGCAAAAGAGACCTCAAAGCCTGCCCCCACAGTGACACACTTCCTTCAACAAGGCCACACCTCCTAATAGTGCCACTCCCTATGAGCTTATGGGGGCCAGTTAAATTCAAACCACTGTAGCATTGAATGACAGGATCTCAGAAGACCCCATCTCTGTTCTCAGTCTCCTATAGTGGGTCACGAACTCATAGAATCATAATAGCCTTCTTCCAGAGGGAGACATTTCCAGATATTTATTGGATCCATGAAAGGTAACCAAATTAGGATATAAAACTACTACTGCCCCTACTTACATTTAAGGAATAGTTTAACACAAAATTAAAAAGGAGGTACTATTGAAAATTAAATAATTGAATGTATTCATCTCTTTAAGACTCACTATGTTACTCTGACTATTCCCAAGCTCACCATGGATCCATGTACAAGCTGCATGGTGGGGGCCAGGTGTGGAGTACATGCCTTTAATCTTAGCACTATGAGTCTAAGGCTAGCCTAGTTTACATAGTGAGTTCCAGGACAGCCAGGGCTACATTGTGAGACTCTGCCTCAACCAAACCAAAACAATCCTTTATCATCATCCATACCAGCGTGGGGTGCCCCATAGTACCATAACCATCAAATATGACCAGTGGCATAATTTAAAAGGCCATAGGTACATTTACTAAGAGTGTTAGCTACAAGACAAAGGGCGCTGAACTATTAGGATCCTTGTAGTAGGCTGGCTAACGTCTGTTGGGATGTTGAAAGAATGCATAGCCTTTAGGTGATTCTAACCCCCCACCCTCAATCCCCACACCTGCTCTGCTGTTTTCTCAATCCTATGCAGAAATAAGAAAATACCCTGCTGGTGGAATGTGAGAAATTCAAAATCCATGCTCATTCAATTTAGCCTGCTGTATCCCCAAAAGCCTGTATTCATTGGCACTGGTGGAAGCAGAACATATAACAGCACTATTTCTGGACCAGCCGTGCAAGTAGGAAGTTCCCGTGCAGTAAAGGATGACTGGATACCTGCTCTGGCCAGCGCTTTCCCATGAAGAGCAGACTGATCAAGAAATATTTATCACAAACTGACTTGGTGTGGGTTAGCTGAGCACCCCACCATGACTTGTCAGCTGATACATTAGCATAATGGTTACAAACTGTGTTCATTTTGGAAAGACAGAGGTAATAAGCCTTGATTAGATATGCCTTTCCCTGTGAACTACTGATGTATATTTAGTTAATGTCATTTCTTATCCTTTTTAAAGTTAGAGGCCAAGGAGTTCATTGGGCCTGTCTTTGCAATGTTGTTATGCTGGACCTGGGTCAGGAAAATAGTGCCCACTCAGTGAATACTGACCTAGAAAGTATCACACACCCAAAAGACGCAAAAAGTCTCTAGATTTTCTGTAATATTTAATTCTGTGGGAATTCTATGTAAATTGTTGTTCTGCTGTATTGTTTAGGTGATACAGGTACAGGTCCCTAACAAGAGTACAATAGGAAACACTTGGAAAAGGTAGAGAAAACCTATGCCAGGAAGGATAGCCGAGGAGCAGGTGGCTCTTCTAGAGTTTAGTTGTGGATTGGGGGCCCTCATAAGCTCATAGGAAGTGGCACTGTTAGGAGGTGTGGCCTTGTTGAAGGAAGTGTGTCACTGTGGGGGCAGGCTTTGAGGTCTCTTTTGCTTAAGCTTCACTCAGTGTGACAGTTCATTTCCTGTTGCCTTTTGATCAAGATGTAGCCAGCACCATGTCTGCCTGCACATCACCATGCTCCCCGCCATGATGATCATGGACTGAACTTCTGAAAAGTAAGGACTTAGCCACCTGTAGTAGTGGTTTAGAAATCCCCAGAGATGTTGGAATGCATTGAGCCCTTGCTTGCTCTCTATATGTTATGGACCCCTGACAACCTGGTGGTGCTCTTATCACTGCCTTTTTGAGTCAGTGATGGAGCTGAGGCTTAGAGAATCCAGTAGACTTTCTTAAGGCCACACGGCTGTGAAGTGTGGATTTTTTGAACTGAAGCCCGATTCTGGAATCTGGATGCTAAACCATAGTATATTTCCCTGGGACTAATGTGAGGCTGGGGCCAGCTGAGAATGTGTCTCCTCAGGCTCATTTTAGGAACAAGCCCCTTTCTTGCCAACAAAAGATTCTTTTGCCATCTCTTTGGCCAGGAGACTTTGACTGTGAAAATGGGTAACACTCAATTCATGTGTTCCCCCCATCCCCACCACCATGGCAGTACTCACATAACTTTGTTGAAAAGGAGAAATCCTCACTTTGGTAGGAGAGCAGGCAACTGTTGGCTATGGGTGGGTAGGTGTTCCCTCCTCAGGGAATCAAAGTCTGCGAGACCCTTCCTGGCCTCCAACACTGACTCATCTGGAGGTTCTCCTGAGCCTAGAAGAGCAGGCCATTAGAAATCTGCCTGCCCTTTCCTTCTGTCAGGGGACAGGTGTGTCTCTGCTGTGTGTGAGGTTAGAAGGCTGGAGGGAGACCAGTGTCTCCTTTCTCTGGTGCTGGGGTAGGGTTTCTGTGTCCAGTCTGATGATCAGTCTCTGGCCTCCTTGGAGCTGCCCTTCTGTCTATGGGCAGAAGAGGTCTTATGAGCCAAGATGTGGGCATTTGTTTGGCATGCAGATAAACCAACCCTGAGGCAAGCAGGTGGGCCTTTGGGAAGTGGGAATGATTTCTGAAGGGGCTGAGAAATGGAGGCCTGAGGGTCCTCTTTGAAAGCTTCTCTGATAGAACCAAGGACATTCTTGTATTCATCAAGACAGTTTCCTTGGAAAGGGGATGCTATGTTGGATGTCATGGTGTAAGTACCTCTGTATTTGGGAGGCAGAGGTAGGAAGATCACCTCTAGTCTAGCCTTGAAGGCTACAGAATGAGACCTTCCTTGTCTTAAAAAGTATATCAAGAGCAGGGAAAAGAAAGAGAAGCTTAGCTGGGTTCTCAGCCTGCATGAGTATAGTGGATCATCTATGTGTTATCTGGCCATAGAGGTTCCCAGGCTAGAGAGTACAGCGGTCTTGTGGTTCTAAGTATCCCTTTATCTTTTAGCTTTTCCCATTTTTACTAATGACTTCTGTCTTAGTTACCTTTCTGCTGCTGTGAAGAGATACCATGACCAAAGCAACTTCTTAATAAAGAGTATTGGGAGCTTGCTTATGTTTTCAGAGGGTTAAAGTCTATGATCATCATGGAGGGGAGCATGGCAGCAGGCAGGCATGATGTTGGAACAGCAACTGAGATCTTGTACATTTGACACACAGGCAAGAGGCAGAGCAAGAGAGCTAACTGGGAATGGTGTAGGCTGTTGAAACCTCAAAGCCCACCCCCATTGACACTCCTCTTCTAACAGGGCCACACCTCCTAATCCTTCCCAAACAGTTTTACCAACTGGGGACCAAGTATTCAAATAGATGAGCCTATGGGGCCATTCTCATTCACACCATTACAACAGCATTCCTTGGACTTCCTCAGGTTCCTTGTTCTTTGATACTCTGCTTTTCAAATCTACTAATGTCCAAGTATCTTATGTAAAGTGGCATGTTTGTATATAATATGTATTCATATTAAATCATCTGTAGGCTGCTTAGAGTACCCAATGCAATGTGAACACTATGTAATTGGTTGTTATATTGTATTATTTGAGGGAGAATAAAAAGTGAACTCTGAGCATGTTCTGTAAACATGCAGCTTTTTCTAGGATTACATTGTATCGTTGTATCTAAGGTTAGGATTCTGTATGCAGGACCTGGGAGGGCAGAGGGCCTGATGTACCTACTCACTCTGGAACTAGTGGTAGCTGGTAGTGTTGGGAAAAGAATTAGACATCCCCAAACTCTGGTTTCTTCCTTAAACCAATGTTAACTCTTTCCTGTCTAATTATTTAGTGTTTAACCTTGTGCTGGGTCACTGTGAGGTTCACCAGACACTATATATGCACCCCCACTTAACATTCTGGAGTGGTGTGTTGTCTGTCCCTGGCAGCTCTGGGCCTGCTTTCCTGGGGGCAGGATGGAAGCTAGAGTTGATTGGAGTCTGGTTTTGGCTTTGCTCCTGCTGTTGTTGCCTGAAGGAGCATTCTGGATTAACAGATTGTGAAGGGGGAGCAGAGAAGGCTGGGGAAGAGGAAGTGATTTTGTCTTTTTATTTTTATTTTTAATTTCAACTTCAAGACTTTAAGTGAATCCCTGGGGTCACAGAGGCAGAAGGAAATACTCTAGACACAAAAAGCCTGGCTTAATTTGCCCACAGGTCTGTCAACCTCTCCCAGCTTTCTGCACGGCATTGGCTCTCTGGGAGTAGGGCTAGAGGGCTGGGGTGTGCACCAAGGGTATTAAGGACAAGCGGGGTGCTCAGGAGGCTCCAGGCTGGGAGCTGACACAGATGAACAGACCAGAAGGCAAGGCCAATGCCTACAGCCCACACTGTCACCCCAGAGCCTGTGACTAATAGTGGCAGAGGGTGGGGAGTGGTGAGTGCGGAGGCAGGGAGGAGGAGGGAGGGGGAGGAACAGGGAAGTGGTAGGGAGCACCTGATCAGTGCAGCCCTGGCCATCTGCCGGCCCCTCACACAGCCTCTATTGACTGCAATTTGGAGTTTGGAAGAGGATTCTGGCTAGGGGATGATGAGGAGGCTTGTTGTTGAAATGGAGTGTTTGGGAGGCTATGCCCTCCCCCACCACTCACTCCTCTCTTGCTTGCTTCCTGACCTCCAAAATGCTCCTTAAATATAACACTCTCAGCGCCTGATGACTCTCCTGCCGGAGCTTGGAGCTTTGATTCCCCAGCGTGTGACTGCAGCACCGCTCTGCCCCAGTTTTGCCAGCAGCTAGAGGCATGCCGCTCTACTGCAGCGAGCTCTGCTGCCCTGGAGAAGGAATGGGCAGAGGGACTGTGGCCAGAGTCTGAGAACTCGAGATACAAGGAGAGCCTCAGGGATCTCGCCATCCATTTTCTGCTCCAGATACAGAACTATTTGCTTGGAGTGACTTAGCAAGGTCAGGAGGCAGTCCAATGAGAGGGGAAGAACTCTCATGAGGAGATGAAGTCAAAAGTCTTGATTGAATTCACCCTTGAGTTCTTCTCGTTGTCCAAATCTGTCCACGGACTCTGACTGTTGATACACAGTTTCTGGATTTGGCTTTGGCCAAGAGTCTTGGGTGTGTGGAGGTGGCATGCTCCTGCTGAATGGTGACCTGTTACCTTTCCAGTCCCTTTCTATGGATGAAACATCAGTCACTGCTTTTGTTGAGTTAGACAGGAAACATCACCAGGGTGCTAGAAATCTTAAGGCTTGGAGGAAGCCAAGACAAAAATACATAAAAACAAAAAACAAAAACAGGGCAAGTAAAATAAAAATGAACATTTTTCTACCTTGAACTCAGTAAATTTTGGAAAAGCCACCCTAAGAGGCTTAGAATAACACAAACCCAACTTTATGTTAATCAAATAAATGGGTATCTATGAGCTACAGCCCCAAACAAGTTTTGAAACATGAATAATATAAAACACCCTCATGGTCAGACCTCACCCCATATCAAAGAAGATTGATGTGGGAGTGGTTTCAGATTGCTCTGTTATCCTCAGTGTGTTCCCATAAGCCTTGAGCAGATACAAAAGGATATTTACAAGACATATAAAATATTCTGACAAACTTATCGACAGGGAAACACTTTTAATTTGTCATATTCTGATCTGGGGAGAAAGGGGAAAGACAAAACGCAAATTAGGCATAAAGCATTAAGAAGATGAAACGATCTTCTCCCAGTTAACACCCTTCTCTTGACCAATCTTCTGAAGGACTTGTTATTCTCTTTGTTGCTTGCTCCGTTGTTCAACGTCAAGGTTTAGGATTAGTTTTTTGTTGTATG
The DNA here is from genome assembly GCF_903995425.1 of Onychomys torridus. Taxonomy (NCBI): domain Eukaryota; kingdom Metazoa; phylum Chordata; class Mammalia; order Rodentia; family Cricetidae; genus Onychomys; species Onychomys torridus. The sequence continues at coordinate 33,743,130 of NC_050449.1, read as the reverse complement.
GATATAGATTATATGTGTGAATTTTATTTGATTTTTGTATGTCTACAGAAGAACATGTAAGATCTTCCTTGACTCCTGTTTCGGGTTCAGTGTATGGTTTCTGAGAGCTAGCCACTCTGTTGTATACTGCAGTACTGCACATGTTCAGGGCTGTGTAACATTCTGCGTGAAAACACCGCAGATACCCTTGTTTTTCACCGAGGTCTTCATTATCACATGCTGAGTACTGTATTGAGTTTCTTGTGTGTGCATCCTCATGTAACTTAACTTTCCTCAGTATAGAATTGCCCACACATAGTGTTGATGGGGTAGGGATGTACTTGTTTATCGCTTTCATAAATTCATTAGTTGAGTCAATATGCCCTTCTACTACTTCTTTCTCAATACTTGATATTGTTTGATTTAAAAATTTTGGCCAATCAGGTGAGTCTGAAGTGGTATCATATTAGTTTTCTGCATTTGTGTTTTCCTGAGTCCTCATGAAGGTGTGGGCCTGCTCAGATGTTTATTATTTCCCCTTCCGAAAGCCCTCATTCAAAGCTTTTGCTAATTTTCCTTATTTCTCATAGAATTATAGGATTTTTTTTTCCCAAAATCTTTTCTTTTAAAATATTTATTTATTTATTAAGCATACAGAAGAGGGCGCCAGATCTCATTACAGATGGTTGTGAGACACCATGTGGTTGCTGGGAATTGAACTCAGGATCTCTGGAAGAGCAGTTGGTGCTCTTAACCTCTAGGCCATCTCTCCAGCCTGAATTATAGGAATTTTAAATAAACATCCCACCAGTCCTTCTCTCAATATATAGTGCATGAATTTCCTCCCAGCAAAACCTTTGTGCCCTCCTTCCCCCAACTTTTCTTTGAATGACAGGAAGTTGGTCATTTAAAATTTATTCTTCTTTTCTTTTGTAAGTGTGTGTGTGTGTGTGTGTGTGTGTGTGTGTGTGTGTGTGTGTGTGAGAGAGAGAGAGAGAGAGAGAGAGAGAGAGAGAGAGAGAGAGAGAGAGAGAGAGATTTGTATTTGTTTAGGGAAACTCTTATATTCTGATCAGAGTTGATAGGAAGATCAGTTTGAGGATCATTTGGTTTTTACATTGTTGCAGGACAAGGTTTAGGACTGGCCTGAATCCTTTCAAGTTCATCATTAGGGTGAGATGTGGCCAAACAAGGACCTGGGGGGATCTGCTACACTAGGAAAGTGAGGTGTAGCCAAGCAGGGACCCATCTGGGCAATGCCACTGTATTACAGAATCTACTTTTAACCTCACCACTAGTGGGCTTTCAGAGTGTCTCTCTGTGCTTTGAGACCGTGAAAACTAAAGCCTAGGCTCATTTGTTTCTGTTAGCACTAAATGTTTATATATTTATATATTCCTAACTTTTTGGGTTTTGCCAGAACCCCAAGGCATTTTAAAATAATCTCCTTTTGGCTTTCTATTTTCTAGTCTGTGTGGTTATCTTGCCAGATAAGGAATTCTTCAGCATCTAGTTTTCTCTAAAATAACTTGTGCCTTTCCCAAAACATGAATATTATGGAGCAGCCAACCCATGGAGAGTCAGGTGGCATCAGGAGAAGGCGCGCACTCATTCTTAGAACTTATGCCAGTGTGCTTCATTATCCAGAGAGGGAACTGCTTTGGGTGTACAGAATGCTGTCCATGAGAAGGTAAGGCAGGGGAAGTCCATGAGATGAGCATTTGTCTGTCTCTCATGGTCTCCATCATTAATTTATATCAGGGATATGGAGTGGACTGTGTCTTATCAGCCATGTTTGGATCCTATTTGGAGGTTTTTCATTATGGACTGAAAAACATGGCATTGATTTCCAGAGCACTAGGGACAGTTCTTGATCCACAGGCAAAGGGAATCTGTGGGGTTTGATTGTTACCTGTCCCACCAGGCCTCTGTGTCACGCACACTGGCACTCAGCACTCATCAGTAACATGGAGGCTGCCTTGATGTAGTCTTTTTCCTTATTGTTTATAGTCTTTGTCTTGGCCTAAATGAGCTCTTTTCAACCAGCATGTCTGAGAGAAAAGAAGTGTGTGTGTGTGTGTGTGTGTGTGTGTGTGTGTGTGTGTGTGTGTGTGTGATGTGTGTGTGTGTGTGTGTGTGTGTGTGTGTGTGATGTGTGTGTGTGTGTGTGTGTGTGTGTGATGTGTGTGTGTGTGTGTGTGTGTGATGTGTGTGTGTGTGTGTGTTCATGCACATTCAAGCCAAAAGGTTGATGTTGAGTATCTTCTGTTATTTTCTATTTTAGTTTTGAGACAGAGCCTCTCATTGCTCCTGGAGATCACTGATTTTTGGTCAGCAAACTCAGGGGGCTGCTTGTCTCTGTCCCCTGCCCGTGCTGGGGTTCCAATGTGAACTTAGGTGCCTACTGTAACAGGGCTGCTGGGGATTGGAACACTGGTCCTTCTGCTTGGGCCAGAAGCCATCTTTATCCCTTGCCCTGAGACATTTTTAAAAATTTTATAAACATATATAGGTATTGAATTTGGAGTGTGGTATGACTACATTCATATCCCAGACTTGCCTCTCCCTGCCTGTTTGGCGTTAGGTATATCAAGACACTGCCTCTGTCACTGCTCAGTTGTAGTGTCTGAGACACAGCTCTGGCACACACCTCAGCATGTGCGTGCAAGATCACAAGTGCGTACCCACTGTGCCTAGCTCAGCAGCTGACTCCAGAGCCCCTGAGTGTACTCTTGTTGGTAGTGGCAAAAGAGGGTTTCTATGGACTTTCCCAGAGAAGCTGATGGCCAAAGGCCAAAGAACTTAACTTTTCCAGAAATGTGTTTTAGAGTAGTGCTTGGGGTGCTCTGGGCTGGTGTTGAAGTGTTCTCCATGACTGGAGCAATGTGGCCAAAGAGAACATTGATCTATATAGAGGACTATCAGTGATGTTAACTTGGGGGCTGGATCATGGGATTTGGGAGCTTCCCAGTGATCAGTTACCCAGTCATGGAGAGCAAGTCTGTGCCCTTTGGAATCTTGTATACCTTGTCAATTCCGTTGCTGAATGTATGGCCTGGATACAGGCCCAAGGAGCCTTAAAAACACAGTTGGGGTCGGGCAGTAGTGGCATAAGCCTTTAATCCCAGCACTTGGGAGGCAGAGCCAGACAAATCTCTGTGAGTTCGAGGACAGCCTGGTCTACAGAGAGAGAGATCCAGGATAGGAACCAAAACTACACAGAGAAACCCTGTCTCGAAAAACAAAACAAAACAAAACAACAACAACAAAACCCCACAACTGGGGATGTGTTCACAAGTCCTGGAGGCATTTGAACATCACCTGGCAAGGGGTTATGGATGGAGAGGAATTCTGCTAGTCATGGTTGTTTGGCTAGCATATCCCTGAAAGTTCAGGGTCCTAGAGAGTGTTTCTTCTGTCTGGTCAAAGGCTGGAGGGAGACAGCAATGATTTGGTTGTTTGCTAGCGTCATATCAAGGAAGCACTTACGAACAGGACCCCTCTCACCCAAAAGCCCCCTATCCAGGGTGATGTTACACTGGGGGGGAGGAGATGCCCATTCCCTGCCTTCCTGGGGGTACCCAACAGAAAGAAGGAGGCAGGAGATAAGAGAGAGGTACATGCCCAATGACTGTTCCCAGTGGGATCTGCCAGTCTGTCTGTGTTCGTGAAGAGCATTACCTTAGAGAGTCAAGCTTGGGTGATATGTAGTTAGCTCAGGCATGGCTGTTAGATTGTGTCAGGCCAGTTTTGGTGGAAAGGCTTATTATGGTTCAGCTGAAGGTTGCTATTTCATAATTAATCTCCTCTTTGTTCCTTTCCACCCATCCGCATTACTGACCCAGATAGTGGATAATATGGGGAAGGCCGGAGAGGAGTGAGTGGTACAATCAGAGAAGCGGTGGGTGCGGGAACCTCCAACCTAGAGTTGGTTTGGGGATTTCCCCCACTTAAAGAAGTTCAAAGTCCACTTTTTTTTTTTTTTTTTTTTTCCACTTAGTGTTCCTGGTATAAGTCTGCTTGCCGCTTGTGTTGTTGATGATGTGTTGATTGAGTCCTAAGTAAGGCTAGACTGTTGCGGCCACCTTGAAAGGACTCCTGACTTGACGTGACCTGCTGGCTGCCTTTACCACTCAGAGGTGCTCACCACATGCCCTGGTAATCTGGGCAATGTCCCCAGCAGGAGAAGAGAACTATGAGTTCTCTGTGCTCAGAACTAACTGCTTGGGAGCTCAGAGCCTGCTGGCTACCTCAGCTTGCTTCCCTGGGAACTGACAGTTCTGCTTAAGGTGGTCTTGAGCAGCCTTCCTTGGGACCACAGGCAGTAGCTAAGATTTCCAGGTCTGCACAGTTAAGAAATCCTGAGGTTGTCTAGTACCCCTTCCCTGCCAAGGGTGTGACCTGTTAACTCACCTGGTTAATATTGTTGGGTGCCTGTGACGGTATCCCTCTCCAGAGCTTTTTGCCTCTTCCTTCTCCCCTCCTGGTACCACATTCCTCCATGCCGCACGTTGATCCCCGACATCCCTGGTGATCCGTGCCATTGTGGGACAAAACATGTGCTGTGTCTTTAAATGGGCGGAAGTGACTGGCGGTGCTTCGCTTGGGTACTGCATTGATTAGGAGATTACATGGAGCTGCCGCCTGGGGGAGGAGAGTGCAGGTTCTGCTAGGTCGGTGCTCTGATCCTCAAGGCCCTCCTTGCTTTTCCTCCCTGAGGCTGCTCGTGGCCGGTAGGAGGTGAGGGTGGGTGGCTGGCGACCAGCCTGACTGTGGATGCAACTCCAGGGCTCGCTCAGCTCAGGCTTGCCAGAGTACCCATCCTCATCAGAGACTGGCAGTGGCGGCAACAGCCAGGACAGCCGGCTCCAGCCTGGGGCTGGATTTGCCCAAGCTGCCCTTGGCCTCTGAGCCCAGCTGAGAGCTGGGAGAGGGGCAGTGGGAACAGAAGCAGCAGCAGCAGCAGCATCTCTCTCTCTCTGTCTCTCTGTCTCTGTCTCTCTCTCTCTCTCTCCTCTTCTCTCTGTTCTCTGTGTTTAAGTCACATTATATGGGATTCTGTTCTTTGGGGACTTCGTCATCTTTTCCACTATGTCCTGGGACCTTCGGAGCTCTGACAGGGATGCTAAGGACACGGTCAGTGGATTCTCGTGACTGTACTAATGAAAGGATTCAAGCTCTCCTGGTAAGTGAAGGATGGATAAGATGCATCCTCCTCCATCTCCCTTCACCTGTGTGCTCTGCCAGCATCCTTGCCCCCTTCAGAAGTCTCCTGGAGACAGGCCTGTCTCACTGGGTGGGCATCAAAGTGTAAGTGTCAAGAGAGGGGTTTACACCCCCCACCCCACCCCCCAAAAAAGGTTGGAGTACTCTCCCTGGCTCAGCTAGCACCTATGGTGCTGTGGTATTTTCTCCCAGCATACCCACTATGTCAGGGGTTTGTCGAAGTTGAGAGGCTGTAGAAAGAGGCTAACAGAAACTGAAAAGACTCTCCCACTTTGAGGGGTTGTGGTGGTTGTACACAGAGAGGGAACTTTATGCAAAGATGTCCTTTCCCGTGTCTTGCAGTTGTTCTGGGCTGAGGTCTTGACTAGCTCCCTTTTCCTTGGCACTTAGGGTTAGCCACAGCTGAGGCAGCCTCTGACCTCCCTGGGAGGTGGCTCCCTAAGCAGAGTGTTAGGGACCAGGCTCCATCTTCTAGGATCCCCTTGCAGGGAGCGTGGGCATGCGCCTTGGGGCTTTGCAAGTGTCTGACTCCTCCTGGGCTTCATATTAGGACAGAAAAAGAACTTCTGGTTTGGAGTGTGTGTGGATAGTTATATTCTAGCTGCAGTGGCAGGCAGAGTATTTTTCATCTTCTGTTTTAAAAATAAAACCCTTACTGTTCCTCTGTTCCTTCTTCTCCTTTGATCCACTGAGGACCAGATTGGGGGGAGGGGGGCTGTCTTTTTTCTCGGCTTGAGAAACTGCAGATTTTGCTTGGAAAACTTTGTCTTACCAGGAATCTGGAACCCCTGCAGGGCGGCCGGTGCAGCTAGCTGCCCAGGAGGAGAAAGGCTCCCCGGGTAAGGGAGGGAGGGTGCTTTAACTCCTTGAAGAGGGTGAAGGGAGAAGGAGGAGGAGGAGAATAGCCTGGGGCAGCTCTCTGCAGGGATGCGGCCAGCCTACCTTCATTGTGGACCTGCTGTCCAAGCTGGGCCCTGGGGTAGGGGTAGGGCATTCCTGTGGGTGGCGGGGTGATATTCAGAATCAGGGATGCGATCAAGCAGGTTAGGCAAGGAGTCTTAGCCTGACTGCAGGCCACTTCTGGTTTTCTAGAAGCCCCTACCCAAACCACCCCCCAGCCCCAGCGAAGTCTAGCATTCCTGTTGTAAGTGCCAGTGTTCTTTAGAGGGACTTGAGAAGGGCAAAGAGTGGAGCGGAGTTCTGCAAGATTAGCTCATAAGAACTGCAAGCTCCCAAGCATGGTGAGATCTGGCGACTGCTTAGCTTTGAGCTGCTTCTTCCTCAGGAGAAGGGATCACCCCATGGGGGTGCTGAGTCCTTGTGCAGAAGCCTCTCCTTCTGGTTTGGGGCAAGGAATTACACACCCTCCACCCATCCCTGCTCTTGCTTCCTTGGGGGCTTGCCTATCGCACTGTGTTGCAAACTGTCTACCTGGGTCTCTTGTCATCAGTAATTCCAGGCCCACATGGGTGGTCAGATCTGTTTTCACTCCTCCGTGGAGCAAACCCCGGCATCCCAGAAAAGCGCAAGAGCTTCTGGGAGCACAGAGACCCAGGGCTCAGCCTCAGAATCACTCAGCACCCTTCTCCTGCTGTCAGCACACTCAGCTTGGGACCTAGGTAGACTGGCTGTCATTCAGATGAGACATCACTTTAACACAGACACTTCTCGGCTCAGCCTGGCTCAGGTCCCACAGGGACATGTAGAGATGTTTGCCTTTGAAATCTGTCGTGAGTATCTCTTGACGCATTTCAACAAGGAGAGCAGCGCTCAGCTGGGAGCTGTAATTGGCCAACCTTGTCTTCTTCAGATAAACAAAATTGGGGGATAGTTCTGTCATTTCTGGATGCTGTTAGGACCCTCTGTCTCGTGAATGGTAGATACTCTATCTAGCCCACTGCGTCCCTCTTTGCAGTTGTGTTGTGGCTGTATTGCGTGCAAAGTGGCTGGCTTCCTTTGGCATTCCATGGTAGGTGTGCCCTACTCCCAAGAAGTGAGATGATGTTGGCTATCTTATCCTGGGTAATACTGCATACAGGAGGGGATGGGGTTAGTAAGCTTTCTAACGTTGGAAATCATTTCTAGGAACACTTCTAGGATTCCTCCTATGTAGAGGCAGCATAAAAATGGTGGTACTTATGTTCACAGTAAACGTAAGGGGTAGTGGTCTACCCCTTTTTGAGATTTACTTCGTGTCAAGCTACATTAAGTACTTTGCATGTATCAGCATGAGCCATGCAGTACTACAACTATGGTCCCCCATTTTACAGACTGTGGAGCTGAGGCAGAGGTTAAGGCAAATGCAAAGAAATCAGGCTTTGGGTTTACTGCAGGGTTCCATTGCAGCAATCCACCTGTTCTTAGTTACTCACTTTCTCTGTATGTTAGTATGTAAGACCATATTCTGTACTGCCCCTTTCCCTGCTCTGGTGTCCCATTAGATCCCTTAAATAGACTTTGAACATTGTAGAAAAGTTATCTCATTTGATTCTTACTATATCACAATGAAGTATCTGTTCTGTGTTGACGACATGTCTATTCTGTGATGGAGCTAGGAAAAATGAGGCCTAGAGTCATAAACTGTTTAGGTTAAATTTATGTAGCTAGACCATGAAAGGGTGCAGTCTGGCTTACTTCGCTGTTCTTTGTACATGAGTTCAAGCAAGTGCTTGTGTGCATGTCTGTGTATATGTATGTGTGCTCTGTATGTGCCTGTGGAGGCCAAAGGTTAGCATCTTGGTGCCTTCCTCAAATGCTTTCTACCTTATTCTTTGAGAGCAGGTCTCTTTACTGAATCTGGAGCTAAAATTTGGGTTAGGTTGGCTGGCCAGTGACCTCTAGGGGATTTCTGTCTTTGCCTTGCTGCACTGGACCTATGTATGTGTGAATACTACTTCCAAACTTTCACATGGGTGCTGGGGACCCAAACTCAGGTCCTTAGGCTTTTATGGCAAGGACTTTGCACACTGAACCATTTTCCCAGCCCCTCATAACCAAAAGACAATCATAATAAAAAAGCAAGATGTATCTATGTTGTACCAACCTTTCCCCAGACAAGGTTCAGGGTCTGTAAGTCTGTATTCTCACCATCCCTTCATTTTACAAATGTTGATCCTGCTTCCATTATTTGTAGCCCTTCGCCTGGGAACATGGGAGTTTAAAATGTGTAAAAGTTCATTTTTTCCCTTAGGTTTCTAGAGACTAGACCTCTCTCAGGTAGACCGAGCCCCCCTTCCCTCTACACAGGGTACAAATCAGTCAGCGCCTAAGGCCAGGTAAATGCAATCAACAGCTCTAGAAACCGGTTTCAGCTGGTGGAGCCACAGAGCATGTTCTTAGGGTTGGGCGACACATGAGGACGCTTGGATCTGAGTGTTAGTTAAATCAAGTTTGGCTTTACACAGCAACTTCGCCATAGCTCACAGAGTTTCAACCTTATAGGTGATGCTCTAGGTCACAGGCCATAGATGTGTGTGACTGACAAGTGGCTGCCTTGTGAGAGAGGTCCCCCACCTTATTTCTCCTTTATCAGGGAGGAGTTTAATTAAGTCCACCTCAAGAGTTGTTGTGGTCATCCCATCTGCTGGTAATTCAGTGAGGAAAGTAAGGGTTGCAGCCGGAGAAGCTGAAAGGAAGTGTCGTGAGCAAGTCCCGGAGGGAAAATGTCATGGTTTTACTTTGGAAGCCGATGTTCCTTTGTCTCCACATGGCTGCTCTCCCCCACTCACTCTTATCACGATGTAAAGTTTATCTTTAATTCCTTCAGAGCCTCAGAACGGTTCACTGTTGGGAGGCCACTCCCTCCAGATTGCTGTCCCCACACAGGCCCTGGCAGACTGCAACATCTGTCTGGATTCCCTCTGCTCCTTTTCCTGCTCTTCACATCTGCTGGGTTTGGTGGCACAGGCAACACAGAGCCCGAGGCTGGCATAGACCTTCAGGAAAGTCAATACGGGGGAGAAGCTGATGATGTGAAAAATTATAGAAGCCAGAGTTAAGGGGGCACCCATCATCTGACACACAGGCCAGCTGTTCTGTGGTGAGAGTTCAGCCTTCTGGGTGTTGTTAGATAGGCAGATAGTAAGCCTCCAACCCCGGACAAATGGCGAACCGAGGTGCCTACTTCACAGGTGTGGAGACAGGTGAGCTTCTATGCTGCGTGCCCACTCACGTTTCAGGAATGAGAGTGCCCCCCCCATCCTGCTCTCTTGTTTCCTTCCCAGGTGACTGGGTAGTCAGCTGACTGGCTTTTGTCTTTATTTTCCTGCCGTTAATGGCCAGCCATGTTTTATTGACACGGAGGTCAATTGTCCATTGTTTTCTTCTTTCAGATCTGTTCATGAATGATGCCCTGTTCCTTGCCCATCTCTTGTCTAGACTACACTCTGTCTTCTGAGGTTCTTCCTGAGAGAGTTGTGCTGTGAAAATGAGGGAGCCCAGGAGGCCACTACACACCCCCTGTAGAGCCTGACCTCACAGCTTCCAGGGGAGGTTTCCCAGAAGGGAGGGAACAGGAAGAAGGCTGTGGTCTCTCCATGGCTTGAGAGAGGACTCACTTATGACAATCTTGTCACTACCTGTTAGCCTGCTGTGGACCTGGGTAGGGGACTTCTGTTTACCTTGGGTGGTGGTATTTTTGAAAGTGGGATTAAATGCCAGCCATGGGTAGATTAGTTATCTCTCAGCTTTTCTTTTTACTGATGGTCTAGAAAAAGGCCACAGTCCTTATAGCGCAGTAGCATGTGCTGTAGACGGTTGGAGTGCATCTTTAGCCAGCAGGGGATAGTGAAAAAGAAACCTTCATTTGAGAATATTAAATATTCATTTACAAATGCCACACCACAGGTATGCCCTCCATGAACATTGAGATTTATTTTATCACTCATGCTATAGAGTTAAGTTTCCTCATTCATTTCAGGGCCCTGCATGCTGATCATCTAAGATTAAAGTCTCTCTCTCGAGGGCTAGACAGCCCAGGGTCATGAGCCAGTCTGATGCTGTGGATTTCTTAAGATGACACACCCTTCACACATGTCACTCAGACTTCTACAGTGGGCCAGCCATAGACATTGCTTGCTTTTCTGAGTCCCTGTGGCCACCATCATCCTTTTTAGAAGAAGAGATTTGCTATCTTATGATGTAAATGTAAGGGTGAGACAAATTAGATGCCAAGTTGTCAAAGCTCTTGGCTTGGAATCTCTTCTGGTTATTGTATGATTATGTCGAGAAAAGATGATCCATGGTTTTGGTGAAGGAACTTGATGACAAAATTCCTCTGGTCTCATTGAATTGTCCATAAGGCCGGGCATTTTTCCTTAAGTGACCTTGCAAATGAAGCGATATACTAAGGCAGGTTATGCTGGGTGACTTTACACTCATCTATGGAAATTTTTAAAATTATATTCATTTATTTATGTGTGCACATGGAGGTCAGAGTCCAACCTGCAGCTGCATTCTCTCAGTTCTCTGCTTCCACTGTGTGTATTCTGGGGACTGAAGTCGGGTTAGACCAGCAAGCTCCTTTAACTGCTGAGTCGTCCATCCTTCAAACTTCAAGCCCTGTTTTTTCATTCTTGTCTGTCTGTCAACTCTCTCTCTCTCTCTCTCTCTCTCTCTCTCTCTCTCTCTCTCTCTCTCACGTAGTAACATGTGGAGGCCAGAGGTCAACATCAATCAGGTCTTTCCTCAGTAGCTCTTATACCTTCCTGTGAGAAAAGGCCTCTCACTGAAACTGAATCTCACGGTTTGAGCTAGACTGACTGGCCAGCAGCTCCAGGATTTACCCAGGTCTGGCTTCTCTGAGCTGGGATTATAGGCAGCTGTGCCCATCTCTTACTGGGTAGGTTCTAGAGTTCAGGTCCTCCTGCTTGTGCCACAAGAATTTCACCCACCGAGCCAAGTCCCAGCCCCCGTGATCCAATCTTAATACTGTTCTTTGGCTTATCCTTGCAGAGAATATTGTGTTGAACGGAGGAGAGCAGGTTTGGCCATGACAACCACTGCCAGTTATTTCATGGCTCCTAAATCCATTTTATGACCACTTCAAGTCCCTCAGGTTCTGGGACAGCTCTCCCAGGGAACTACTGCGTGTAGTGCAGTGGTTTAGCAATATAGGCTGTTGACTCTCACGGGGTCTTCTCCATGGTCACCATGGCAAGGAGGACAGCTTGGGTCTTCTGTCCTTCCCATTGCACATGTCACACAATGGCCAGAGCCAGCCACGTGAGCCTGGCTGACTGCAGGGCAAAGCACTTCAGTGCCTACCATAACTGAGTTCTCTGGGGATGAGCAACGTACCGTGAGATGTTGGGGAATAGCTGTGTGGCCCTGGACATGATCTACCCAGGGCACATTCAGTTTGCAGCCCATTTTTGCTTTTTTTTTTTTTTTTTTTCTGGAGCTGTGGATCGAACCCAGGGCCTTGTGCTTGCTAGGCAAGCACTCTACCACTGAGCCAAATCCCCAACCTGACCATTTTTTATATAGTTTGCAAGCCAAGATTGTCCTAGTGCATGTGATTTTTGCTTTCAAAAATACTTTATTCTTTGACAAATTCATGCTTTAGTAATTTTTTTCATTTTGTTGCTTTATGATACTAGGGATTGAACCAAGGCCTTACAAGTGCTAGAGAAGCAATGGACCACTGAGTGATATTCACAGATTTCTTATTACTTTCTTTCTTTCTTTCTTTCCTTCCTTCCTTCCTTCCTTCCTTCCTTCCTTCCTTCCTTCCTTCCTTCCATTCAGACAAAGTCCTATAGGTTGCCTGTTAGAATGGGGCTTGAATTCACTCAGTAGCCCAGGCTGGCTTTGATCTTCCTACCTCAGCCTCATGAGGATTGGGATTATAGGCCTTCCTTACAAGGTCCAGCTTTCTGTGCATTTAAATATGATGCAAGAAATCCAAGAAGGGAAAAATGGCATGTAAAAAAAAAATCAGATAACATTCCATTCACTTTTATGAGGCCATGACACAACCATTTGTTCATAGACTGTCCATGGCTACTTGGATACTGTAACACAGAGTGTTGACAGAAACTTGTGTCCTGCAAACCTGGCCCCTCATAAAAAGGTTGCTGCTCCAAGATTAGGTAAAAATAGTTTTCAAGAGCCAGCACAGTGCTATGTTTTTGCTGGATTCTTTTTAGTTAGGAGTATAGGGGCTTTATACTTGTAGCAGTGATGATAAGGGCAATAATAACAATAGGTAATACTTGAAAATTTGCTGCATGACAGGTTTGTTTGACTTTATATCTTGAGACAGGGCCTTGCCACATCTTTCTGATCTTTCTAGGTTGCTAGTTTTGAATTCTCAACCTTGCTTTGAACTTTTAATCTTCTGCCCAAGATCATAGAGCCTAAAATTCCTTGAGGTAAGCAGTCTGGTCTAGGGTCCAGGCTCTTCTCTTTTTCTTTTGTTCTGTTTTGTTTTAACTGATAGGGTCTTGAAAAATATATACACCAGGCTGGCCCAGAGCTCAGCTTCCTCAGTGCTGTCTCACCTGGCCTGAGTCCCTGTACTTAGCTACCATGGTTGCAAAGGCATTGGAGGGCAGGTATTTCCCTCTGAGAAAAAATTGGGAAATGTTATGGAGTGATTTATGAGGGCAGTATTTGATGATGTGAATTATAACTGCCAATGACAGGATAGAGCAGAAAGGGGAACAGTAACAACAGTCAGAATTGAGGAGGGGTGCATGGGGCAGACGAGACGCTGGCTGATTCTTGAAGAATGAAGGCCATGGACATTTCAAGAGACCAGCAAACCTTTGAGGTAGGAAAAAACGAAAAAGGAAGAACAGCCACTGAAACCAGAACAAGTGCCTCCTGGACGGGAGAGGTGAGCAGCCCCGTAGAACCAAGGCCTGCTTGCAGGCCCCAGGGTAGACGTTTCAGTAGAAGATATGCAGAGCGCCCGCCTGCCCGCCTGGGGCCTGCTGTACTCAGCACCCACAGGCTCAGGATGACCAAGAAGTGCCCATATGCGCTTTCCATTTCAGTGGGTATGATGCTTGAGGCAATAGCTTGATGTTTGTAATGTGGTAGCATCTGTGAAAAGGAGCTTTGAAAAAGTAACAGGGCTGAGAGAGGGTGTGTGCAGGTGTGCATGTGGGGGTCAGCTTCGAAGGACCTGCTTTCAGAGCACACATTCTCTCTCTCTCTCTCTCTCTCTCTCTCTCTCTCTCTCTCTCCCTCCCTCCCTCCCTCCTCCTCCCCTTCTCCCTCCCTCACTCCCTCCCTTCCTTCTTTTCCATAACCCCATTAGAAGGGTGATATTTAATTAGCCCCATATCGTAGTCTAAGATCCACATGGTGAGTGACAGAGTAAGAGAAAAGGTTAACAAAGCTGAGCTCCAGGGTGTGAGCTCTTGACAGCATCTCCTCTCTGCCACTGTGTGGATCTGGCCAAATCTGGAGCTTTCAACTTCACCTGAGTTAGAGGAATGCTGCTGGGTGTTGGGGATTTCTTCCTCCATGGAAGCAATAGTTGGAGCGTCTCCAGTATGTTGAACCCCGCAGGAAGCCAGGATCCTACTCATGTCTGACTTAGTAGCTGTCCCTTCAAGGCTAGGCTGGGAGGTTTTTAAAACAGAGATGAGCGCTGGTGAGGTGGCTCAGCATATAAGGATGCTTACTGACAAGCATGAAGTCTTGAATTTGATCTCTGGATCCTACATGGTAAAAGGAGAGAACCAACTTCTACAGAGTGCCCTCTGACCTCCGCACACAAACTGTGGCATGTACACACACACACACACACACACACACACACACACACGAGACAAAAAAACATTTATTTAAGGTGAAAGAGTGCACAAACACAGAAGAATGTACCTAATATATCCACACAGATTAGAGAAGAACACTGTTAACCAGGTCCAGTTAAACCTTAGAATATTATGTGGGAAGTCATTCTTTTCGAATGATGACAACATTCATAGGCCCCAGAGTGCAAGCCTCAGAGAATGCAGATATTTTCAGGACTGCACATTCACTGGGTCCCAGATATGGTCTTGTCTCTTAGCTATAGGAGGTGCGTGATGCTTTAGCTTGCGCGTAGTTGTAATGCTGGCCTAAGAGACTGCTTCATAAACTGTGCCCTGGACCTCTGGAGAAATATGCAAATGGCTCGTTTCTTCACCAGTTGTATGATTATGAAAAGTTCCTTACTGTCCCCAATTCTTGATTCACTCATGTAAAAAAATAGTAACAGCCATATTTGCCTTAGAGGACTGCTGTAAGTATGGTCTGTTTAAAATGAGACATGACAGTTCATGGAACACACAGAGGACAATGCCTGACACTCACAGCTACTTTGTGAATGTTCTTAGGATACTGTCTTATGTTTGACATTGTTTGGAGAATATGGTCACAGTCCTTGCCTTCCACCCCATTCTAGATGGAGCTGGAGAACTATAATCATTATCTCTCTTGCCTTCGTCTTCTTAGGACACAAGATCACTCACAGCTTTCCAGATCTGTTTTGGCATTGTTACTGGGACTTTTTTCTGTCTTGTCTCATATGGACATGGTCACTTGACCACCTCACTGGAGGCTGGAACTTGCTCCAGCATGTTTAATCATGAGAAAGAGCTGTGACCTTAGCAAGACTCCTCCTCATCCCTAGGATGATAGGCAAGATGACATCCACAGAACTGATTTCTTTTGAGCCCCTTTGGGCTGATGAGCCTCAGAGTGGAGTGCAATGCTCTTACTGTTCTTTTCAAGTTCTCACTCTGTTCTGCTCATTAGTAGGTCAACTACTCATTCCTTCACTCAACTAAATTCTCTAGCATCCATGGAGCTTAGTTTTAGGAATGAACATCATTAGTAAAAACTGGTCTTTGCCCTGGGGAGGAATAGGGAGAAGGTGCTTATTGCAGCAGAGGAAGCAGAACCAGACCCCTGTTTCAGGTAGCATGAGACAGGAAGATCCCACTGGAAGGATTGCATGCTTCCCTGCAGGAGTGCAAATAGATGAAATCTTTCAGTTCAGATCTTTTTTTGGACCCTTTCTCCAGAGACTGGGAGCCTCTTTGTTTCATAATAGCTTCCCTACAGTGACCTCAACTTTTATCCTTCCTGATGGGCATAGTTTTTACATGGGGGTAGGGGCCATCAGGACATGGCATGCAAAACTCCTTTGTTCTTCAGAGTCTTAATTTGACAGACATGAAATATGCAAAGATGGGAAGTGACCATTTGGCTTTTGAAGGTGATTTGCTTTGCAGAGCAAAAGCCCTTCCCCCTCCCTTCTGCATTTATTTTACATCTATTAACTCCAGTGTGACCAAAAGATTGCTTTTAAACTTCCAAAATTCACTTCTGGGAGGTTTCTATTTCATGTTCTTGCTTTCTCTGATATAAATAAAATAATATTCTGGTGAGGCCTGTTGGTAATAGGAGCCAACCACAGTCCCCTAGCTAGCAAGGAGTCTTAGGCTAACCCAGGACATTTGTAGCAGTAGTGATAGTACCCCTTTTGATGAATGTGTACTGGTAGCGGTTAAGCATAAGCTCTGTAAACGCTGAGAGAGGAGCGTGTAGCCGGAAAGTTGTCTTTTCTTTCTGTCTTCTGTCTTTTTCTGACTAACTCTCCTGAGTATATTCCTAGGCATAAGTTAGAACCACTTTGGGCTGATTGGTAGCACCAAATGCAGCAAATAACTGTTTTTGGCACCAGTCACTAGACACTCCTTAGCCATCGTTGTCAGGAAAAGGATTCTAAATTAAAACCGCACACTGCTTTCTGCTCCTTCTTGAATTCTCTGCATGGGAAATGAATGCTAGTCTCCTGCCCAAATCCTTCACATCTTCTCCCAGTCATTTCTGCTGTTGTTTTTGTGACAGGGTCCCATTCTATAGTCTTGCCTTAGGCTCTGGGGTGCTGGGATGATCAGGCATGTGTCGCCATGCTTGACTTCTAGTCATTTATACCAGAAACTTCTCCACCAGTCTTTATTTGCCTGTCCTCACTCCATATGGCTACTTTTAGCTTTGTAGCATTTCTGGGTCCACTGTTCCCCCCATTTTCATGACCTTTGCCATTGTCTTTTTTTTTTAAACCTCAAGTCTAGTATTTGAGGGTGGGTAGTATTGGGTGGACAACCCCAGGCTGTGTACATGCTCGATAAGTGACCCTCTCCCAAGCACTTACATCCTGTGTCACCAGCCCCATTGTCTTTTTATTTTATAATCTCCTTAGTATCTGGCTTGGTGTGTCACAACAGCCACACGATTGATGTCTTTTTTAAAAAGCCACTTTACTGTGATGTGATTCACTTGCTATAAAATTCATTCCAAGTACACAAGCCAGTGGCTTTCAGTGGTCACAAATATTTGTAGCCTTCATGACATCCAACTTCAGAACATTTCATCGCCTCTAGAAGAAACCCTGTGCCCTCAGCTAGCATCTCCCATCACCTTCCCTACCCCAGTGGGCAAACCTTTCTGCCTCTCGAGGTCCCCCTATTCTGGACTTCAATATGAATGGAGTCATAGAGGCTTTCCTGTCTCTTCTCTGAAAAGCACAGAGACGCCTGGCTGTATGTCTGATCTCCAGTCCGGCTGTGTCCTTCCTATCTATCCGGACTCATTACCCACTCCAGCCTGCCATAAGCCTCTATCTCAGCCTGACACACCGGGTTCCCAGAGTATGCTGGATGCCATGTTTTTTTTAATCATGGAAATCTTTGATTTTGTCCTCTGCCTCTGCAGATCATCCTTGTCATTCAGACGTAGCTTCATTACCACGTGCTTGCAAAGGATCATCCCTGTTTGCCCTCACCTCCAGCAGGAGCTCACCCTCTCCCACCCCCTGAGCACATTGCTGGGAATCCTATCATTTTGTTATCCTTGTTCCGTCTTCTTTCAGAGCTGTTTTTTTTGAACACCAGAATTAAATGAATGTTTGAGGAAAGTGTATCAATAGTCAGACTGTTTTTGTCACACAGTTTCCTTTCCATTGGCATGGTTGAAAAATTAGAAAATATAAAGACTTGAAAGAAAGAGCTATCAATCATAATTTCATTCCTCAGAGATAATCAGTTAGGCTAATATTCTTGAAACTATTATATGTCTATTATAGCTAGATAGATGGATTTATAATTCATTCAATACAACCACCAGTATATTCTTTTTCTAAATGCTAAGTACTGATTTTGTGTGTGTGTGTGCATACACATGCATGCAGAGGTGAAGGCAGACATCTGGTACCTTATTCTGTTACTCTCTAACTTATTTCTTTGAGAACAGGAGAGAAAAGACCTCTCACTGAACCTGCAGCTACATTAGCGGCTAGCAAGTCCCAGAGATTCTCCTGTCTCTGGTCCCCTGTACCACCTACCAGAGGCCCTGGGGTTACAGGTGTGTGTAATCATTCCTGGTTTCTACATGGATTCTGGGGATTTGAACTGAGGTCCTCAAGCTTGTATTCAAGTGGTCTTACCCATTAAGCCATCTCCCAAGCTCCTTACAATTTTGTAAATTAATTAAACATTCAAGTGTTATGCCTGTCTGAGGCAGGGTTGCCCTCTGTCACTAAGGCTGGTATGAAACTTGCAATCCTCTTGCTTCAGCCTTTCTAGTGTTCAGATACACGAGCGTGGGCCCTCACACCTGGTGACAGTTACTTGTATTGAGAGCATTACAAGCATGTATCACTATTGTCTGATCCATTTGTATTTAACACTTAGGGTATTTTAATTTTTCAGCTTTAACGTGATGTCATGACTAATAATATTCTTCAGATAAAAATCTAGAAGCCAGATTTCTGGGTCAAAGGCTTTCATTCAGAATCCATGTTGCTACTGAACGGTTCTAACTTCTATAGCTACCTGCAGATGATGAGAACCCCCACTTGGGGTTAGCGTTCTTTAGAGCCCTTGCCAGCCTGGTCTTTCAAAACTGGTATCTCAGAGTTGCATGGATTTGCAATTCTCTGATCATTAGTGACATGTCTTTAGTTTTCGTTTTTTCTGACTCACAATTCTTCTGTGAACTACCTGTTTGGTCCTTGGCCAGCTTTTCTGCTGGTGTGTTTATCTTCTCACTGCTAACTGCTCTTCACCATTATAGGCATTAATGCTTAGTCAGACACGCTGCCAGGATTTCTGCAGTTTCTCCTGGGCTTAAACTTCAGTTAGCTTTTGATAGGCTGGATTTTGTTTTAATGTGACCGCATCAACCAGTCTTCTCTTTGTGGTTTCTATGTTTAGAAGTATTCACAGGAAGTTTTCCCTCAACCGTCAGTATAGCCACCTATGCCTCCTCTACTGCCCGCTGTGATTTTGCTTTTAAATGAATATACATCAGGGCCAACGAGATGGCTTAGTGGGTAAAGGCCATGCTGTAAGTTGTCCTCTGACCTCCACATGTGTGTTGTGGTGTGTGCAAACATATACACACATGCACATACAAATGTAGATATATATATATGTAATTAAAAATAAATGAGTGCATTAGTCTTGTGCAGAGGAAGGGGCGTGGTGGTGTTTTAACACAGGGTCTGGCCTTAAACTTGCTGCACCGCCTCGGTTACCTTGGTCCCCCTACCCTCCTGTCTTCATCTTCCAGTTGCTAGAATTGAAGGCATGTGCTTTCATACCCACCTTCATCCCGCTTTGATGTAAAATAACACATACCATCATGAAACTCAGCTGACATTTGGAATCATGTCTGTATGGACAAGGGACAGTCTTCAGTTGTGTGGTGAGAAGGGACTGTGACAGTCATGCATTTTTCTCTAGCCGAGGCTATCTGATTGGGTATGAACTACTCCTTTACAAAGTGTTAAGGCCCACCACTTTCCAGCAGCTACTCATAGTCTACTATCCACCATCCTTTTTGAAGTTCTCTTTTTCCCTGTGGATGAGCTGTCTAGTAATGCCAGTCTCAGGACGTTGGATGTAGCACACAAGAATTGCATACAGGTTTGAGTGAGTGTATAAGCTAATGAGTGGTAGCGGGGACAGTGCTGGGAGGTCAGATACTGGGAGAGAGCAGCAGCTCTTTCAGCAAAGCAGTCTTTCATTCATGTAAAGCCTATGCAGAGTGCTCACCCATCTTAGGATCCTAGGGGGCATGGAAGAAGGAAAATGCAGCTGTGGGTTCTGAAAAGGCAGCAGGCTGGAGGCTAGGACCCAGCGAAGAGGTGTTCCTAGACCATGTATAAGGGATGTTAGCAGGAGTGATCTGTATGGGAGAATTCAAAACGATGCTAGAGGATTGGAAATTGGGCAGGGGAATTTTTGTCAGCGAATTCTCCTTAGGCAAGAAGAGCTAAAGCAGATCTTGAAGCAGAGCTGGGTTATGAAGGGTAGGGTGGATTCATGGCTTGTGGTCATTCTGTGTGGAAAGAATAATGTGAGCAAGTTTTAAAAGTTTTGAAAATTGATTTTTTCACTTCATTTTCTGTCTCATTTGTTTTAGATATAAAAGTTGTTTGTACAGTCAAGAAAGTTATTTTCAGTGTGTGAGCTCCTGGGTGGGAAACCACCTGGGAGCTAGAAATAATAACCATGAGAGCCCCCCCCCAAAAAAAAAGTTCCATTCATTGTTGCCTCTCTGCCAACTTTCTAATTCTACTCATGGTGAAAGTGAAATGGTTGTTTTCTAAGATTTAACTTGAGCACTATAGGTATCCTTACTAGAATGAGTCAGTGAATTAGCAATTTGCATGGATTCTCTACTGAAGAGTAGACTGGCTGGGTCCAGTCTGTTGGGATGTGGGCATCTAGCTAAGAGATGGATACTCTGCTATGAAGAATGTTGAGGTAGACATCTTGATAGGTGCTCTTTCAACCCTTAAGTCAGCTGAAGGAGGAGTCTCTGATTTTTGAGAATTCCCAATGTCACAATGGGCAGTAATGAGTCCTTTGAGGTAGAAAGAATGAGATAGGTCAATAGATGGATGGATGGATGGATGGATGGATGGATGGATGGATGGATAGATAGATGATGGATGGGAGAGTGTTATAGCAGAGAGAGCATGCACAAATACTGAACATAATTGCTGAAGAAACCAGCAGAGAGAAAACACTGAAGCCCTGGTGTGGTGGTAGCCACTTGTCATCTCTTTGGAGGCTGAGGCAGGATGATGAGAAATTCAAAACCAGTCAGGCTGTATAGCAAGACAAGCTGTCAGACTAAAATTGCAGTCGACTGGTATTGCCAATAACTTGGCTTGACCATCAACTGGTCGGCTCACAGTTAAAATACTTTTCCCAAGGTAGAAAGAGCAAGCACTAGGCATTGCCTTCCCATCTTTGGTCCAGTCTCCCATAAGCATTCATCATTTTCTCCACCAATGTCATCTTTTCTTTCAGGAATCAGACATCTTCAGCTTGATGTCTGTTTAATAAATTTATTCTGTGACACGGCCACATCTTTCATTTAGATGTTTCCTATGCTCCCCCATAACAATGGAGTATATTAATTATGGCAGAGTTTGTATAGTCTTCAAAGCCTGAAATATTTGCATATATAGATAGTGGATGACTGATTCTGAGCTAGCTGTTTTAACATGAAAATCATGGCCATGCAGTTTTCTTAAGAAGGCCCCCTTTTCTTTGGGTACTTATTTGTGGGATGATGGTGTGGGAATAGGCCTCCTGAAGACATACTCTGACCATCTAAACTGCTCTAACAATATTAGTGCCAGAACTATATTAGCTTCTGATATTTTCTTTTTTTGCTCTCTGTGTGCCAGTATTAATTATAGAGAACCTAAGGCTTATGGGGAATCAAGAAAGGCATCTAAGGTCATAAAACATGGCGGGGCTTGAAGTGTCTCTGTAGGATAAAGGCCCTTGTCCTAAAGATTCCTGTGCATGCCCTGCAGAGGCCGCCAACCACTCTTCACTCCCAATGACCTCTTTTCCACTCTTCCTCTCTCTCCTCTGACTTCTGGACCTATCATCAGCCACCCTTTGCTCTTCTGACGGTCATTTTGTTTCTCTTGGAGCATTCATGCTCTGGCCAGTTTTCTTTCAGGGCACTACCCCCCCCCCCCCTCCAGCCACAGTGCTCTTACTCTTCTTGGAGGGAGGATTCTGAGAAGCACATGAGCTCCTGGGCTCCTGCTCTGTGTTGCTGCCCCATTGCCCCATGCCTGGGTGGAAGCTGCCACCCAGGTGGTCTCTGCCTTGAGATGGTAACCACTGCCCCATTAATCATCAGGGAGGGGGAGCAGAACACAGGGCCCAGAGTGGTCTGGGAGGCAGCCTCTGGGCGCCCAAGCTGGCATCTCTGACCTTTGTGGAGAGAGGGCGTTCTTAAAGGGACCGCAGACTCTTTTTTTTTTTTTCTTTCCTGGTGGCTGATGGCCAGTTCAGATGCCAGGGATTTGAAGAGGCCATTGTTCTGGTGCTGAGAGAAGGGCCCAGACCGCCTAGTTTCTTTCTTTTCCCATTTTCATCCACATGTTCCCCTCTGCTGTGCAGCATGTCAAGTGTGGAAAGACGGTGAGCCGTCTTGGGTCACACACACCCTCCCCTGTTCCACCCCACCCATGCCTTCTAAAGACAGCCTTGTCTTCAGCAGAGCCTGCAGTGGGCTACCAGCTTTCCTCCCGAGGGTGGTTGTTCCTGGGAGGGAAATAAAAGTCTCTCTGGACTCCAGCTTGTCCCCAGTGTGCTGTGTACTTGCCCCAGGTAGTGGGGTTGGTGAAGGACACAAGTAACTTTTCTCCAGGTCTCTCTCGAGCACCGCCTGTGCTGAACACCTGAGATGCTTGTTAAACTACCGGTGCTGGGCTTCAGTTCTAGACTTCTGGGCCCCCAGAGTCTGAGTATCACTAGGCAAAGCAGAGCTTGCCAATGACTGACCTGGCTAGTTATCAGAATCACATGGAGACCTAAGGCATTCAGGCTCCTAAATCTGAGCGAGGGAGCTGGTTATGAATGGGTACCCTGGAACCAGTCCCCAGGGTTTTGACTCCTGACTGCACTGTTTCTCAATCAGTCTCTGCCTCTGTTTTTTCAACAGCAAAATGGGGACAAAGTTGATATTTATGATATGTATGACGTTCGTCAGGGTTGGCATTTGGGTACAGAGCATTGCATGCATCTTGAGGAGATCACTATTTGAATAAACCTTCCTGTGGCTAAGCAAGCTTTAGATGGGGAAGCATTCCTTGCTCTGGTAATTCTCTTGCTGAGTCAGCCCCCATTCAGTCAGTTTGGCTTGTTCTGTGGAGTGTGGGCCTACCGTTTGGCCTCCCAGACTCTTAGTTGAAAGAAATCCCTCCTGGATGCCCACCTCTGGGCATTGCCAGCAGCATTGAAAAGTGTGTCCCAGGAAGCCTTTGAAAACTACATCTATAACACTGTCTGACCTCTTCGGAGGGAATTGAAGGAAGAGAAAACAAGCACCAGGCCAGAAATAGCTAGACATAAATACAAGGTATTATAATTACTATCCACACCCAGCTCAGTCCCCAGAGTTAGATTTAACCCTCTGCACAGTCTTCCTAACCCCAGAGAAGCAGCATGGTTAGGGGTGTCTGAGAGGGAAGTATGGATGCCCTGAGGAGAAGTAGCTTATAACCGAGGCTACATATGAGACATTATTCTACAGGGCCACTGTAGATGCCAAATGGTGCTTTCTCGTTGCATGTACCCATTATAGCTTTTTCTGTTACAGCTTCTTGGTTTTGCTCAACCATTACTTTTCTGAACATGAGCCTGTCAGATTTCCCCCACACTTGGCACCTAGCTCAAGGCTTCTTTTTTATCCTGTTCCCTATAATTTTATTTTACATCAATTACTCAGTAGTTACATCTGTGCCGATGCTTACGGACATGTGAGCCAGGGGAGGAGTCTGGAGACACAAGCTTAGCCTAGATTTGTTCGGTTTTGCTTTGTGTTTTCTCAGGGCTAGGACAAGGTCATTGGTCAGACGAGAAATCCAATGCTGTGTGTGTAGTCGGGAAGTGTGGACTGAGAATCCACAAACTGAAACCCCATTTTAAAACTTTGGGCATTGACATGACTACGTTGGTGAAAAATAGCATATGTGATGCTTTATGTGATGGATTACATATACAGGTGTACTAAGAAAATTATGTCAGGTTAACGGTAAGCTATATGCATTCATTTAAAGGAAATAAAAAAGAACTGTGTATTTAGACTAGGATCCTACCATCAAAATACCCACTCACAAAAACAAACAAAAGGCAAAAACAAACAAACAAAAAACAAAACAAAACAAAACAAAAAAACAACATTTCAAAATGGGCAGAAACCAAGAGTTTTTGTTTTTGTTTTTCCTTTTTGTCAGGACTGGGGATGTTACCTAGGGCCTCGTGTGTGTGTGTGTGTGTGTGTGTGTGTGTGTGTGTGTGTGTGTGTGTGTGTGTGCCTGCCAAGCGCTCTGAGGAGGCAGAGCACCAGCCTTCAAACATTTCGCACGAGGCATACTCAAACTGCATTTTATAGCTCTTGATTTCGGGGTTTGGTGAGTCAAGTACAAAGCTATTCAGAAGAAGAGAAGCCAGTCCTCCAGCGCATGTCTCATGGATATTTTCCATCTTGATTACAAATGTCAGCATGCAGAGACCCAGCAGTGGGCAGAGTTTGCTTAGCATCTCTCCCCTCCCACATGAACATATTTTATAAGACTTCCAGGAAGCTGCACAGGGCCATTTCTGTTCTTGGTGGGGGTTTAGATACCACTGACTGCTGTGGGGCCTTGCTGATAGACACAGTATGTCCACCTGCTTTGGGACTATTCAGTCCTTTGGAGATGAGTAGACCAGACACCATTAGTTTTGTTCCTTTCTATGAACTCCTCTTTGGAGGAAGCCTCACAGAAGATAACCTTGGGTAGGAATTGTGTTGAGAGATCGAAAGGCTTTTCCAATGTGGAGGTTTGTGGCTGTGTTTCTTGACAATTCAGGGAAGGCCCCAAGTCTCGGTCTAGAGCAGAAACATCTTCAGAATTGAAGCAGGTAGAGTGTGTTAGTAGTTTTCAATACAGGAATTGGAAGGTCCTGTGTAGTGGGCAGCCATTCTAGCTTTGACCTGGAAGTTCCAACCCCCAATGAGGCTTCGGTAATGGTCATGCCTACAAGGCGGGGCTGAGAGAGGACTTTGAAGACCCGAGTTCCGGATGCCGGGCCTCTCTTGGTTCCAGGACCCTGGATGCTGGAGGTAGACCGAGCAGAGTTCTCCAGAGAACACCGCCGGACTGCGCCATACCTTTCCCAGACCCTGCAACCTGCCTATCCCTTCATTTGTAAGTTACACCGCTAAATAAACTTCCCTTTTAACCATGTGGAGTGGCCTTAATAATTTCACCAATAGTCCTGGGTTTATTCCTATTCTGCAGACTTATGAGGTACTTTTGACTGCTGGGCACTATCCAGCCACATGTGATGTTAGAGGGTTTTTTGGAAGTAATTTGGTTACCAAAATGAGGACTTGAAGCCTGCTTTTGAACCAGGAGTTTCCTCTGCCCCTTCCTCCTATGAGGTCTGGCTGCCTAAACTTGTGGCATTCCCGTTACTCAAATCCCGACATGCCATCTCTTATCATTTCCTCTGAAGAATTAAAGAAGCTAGATTCTTTCTCCTCTCTCTCTTGTTCCTTTCACTCACTTGAAAACCAGTTTCCTTTTAGACATCAGTTCTCAACCTGTGGACTGTGACCCCTTTAGGGGGGGAAATCAGATATCCTGAGTATCAGATATTTACAATTCATAACAATAGCGAAATTACGTTATGAAGTAGCAGTGAAATAATTTTATGGTTGGGGGGCACTGCAACATGAGGAACTGTGTTCGGGGTTGCCATATTAGGAAGCTTGAGAACCATTGCTTTAAAACATCCCCTTGGCCTAAACATTTGCAGTTGGCCGTTTTGTGGAGAGCAGGGTTTCCAGACCCCTGCTATCTTGCCTATCTTCTGCAAGCAGTGTGACATCTTCTGGGCATGCTCCTGGTAATGTTGGTGGTGGGATTACCAAATTCCCTCACTTGCTTCAGGTAATGAGGCTCAAGCTGTGAGGTATCGTCACATGTTATGCTTCTGGTCCATGTGGACCATTGTGATCTTGTCGTCCATGGAAATTAGACTTCCACATTCCTTTCTGAACTGGAGAGTAACGTGTCATCAAAAGTTCAGGGCTTACTCTGTAGTAACCTTGATGCCAGACCAGCTAGCGAGTCAGTATCCCCAGCTTGCTACCTCACTACTGATCTCTTTACTTAGGTCTCTTCTGTCCCTACTTGCCCCTTTCCAGTCCCTGTTAGGTTGGACTAGAAGAGTCAAGCATTTGGAGGTGGACTGCGTCCCAGCCACACACCACAGTCATCACAATGGCATTTCATCTGTTCTCCCTGGAGAGACAGGTAGAGACAATGGGTTCAGAGTAGAGGAATCGGGAGGAGCAGGGCTCAGCAGCCCTGATTGGGTTGCTGTCGAGTCAGCTGTGGTCAGCGTGGCCACACAGCTCACATTTTAAGTGCTTCTTATTACTTGAAAAGTTTAAAAAGTAAAGCATGAATATGGGACTTTAGAGGAAAATGACCCAGGTGACAGGGATGGATCAGCTCTTCTAGTCCCTTAGTCCTTTCTTGTAATAGATTAAACCAAGGCCCAGAGTAATGGCAGGAAATGCCACCTTCAAAGGTAGAAGTTGTCTTACAAGGTGAATGCTGGGTTGTGACACGTACCTCCTTCCTCAGCCTGAATCATCCTCATTAGAGTCAAGTACAAGCTATGTTCCTCACTGGAAAGCCTACCTTGGGACAATAATCTGAGCATCCCGGGTGCCACGTTTCGGGAGAGCGACTGAGCAGACTAACAACTGTAGGTGCACATGTGTGTGAAAGGTGCACACTAAGAAAACGCATCTGTAGATAGGGACCTTCTACAATGGTGGCCAACCCAGCCTGACACACTCACCTATGGACATCAGACACATGGCAGCACTTCCCAACTCTGTGCTGGAGAATATGGAGAACTCTCTCCGTATTGCAATGTGACAGTCCTCTTGGGTACTCTCCAGATACTCTACTAGACCGAATGGGAGCTGGGTAAGGATACTTGGCAGTGGTTTCTGCTCCTTTGCTTTCCACTAGCTGACCCCATCAAGCAATCTTCTGAGACATGTTGGCATGTCAGATGGCACACAGAAGTCCATAGCTAGGCACTGGGTTATATCGTTGACCAGAATTCCTTCCTAAGTCATCCTGAAACTACCTTCCCTACATTAACATGCATGTGCACAGCTACATATGTGCACATATAGGCTTCCCCAACTAGGTTGCTGAGACAGTGCAGGAGCCTACCAATACTATTTTCATGGTGTATTTTCAGTAGCTCTGTTAGCTACTGAAGCTAGTAGGGGTTCTCTAGTCTTAAGTAGAAGTGGCCTTGGAGTAGAAGAAGATGGAAGAAATGGACCTATTGCTTCAGCCTTGGACCAGTGGCAGGAGGGACTCAAGGTCTGTTCTTAGGCACGTGTCAGCGTCTTAAACTGGGACACCCAGCAAGCAGCCTTCACTGGTTAAGACCTTAATCTGCTATTAAGAAGAGGTCAGTTACCTCTGCAAAGGGGTGATTTGGAGAGGGGCTTAGTATCTCCTAATATCCGGAAGTGGGCAGAGCAGCGGAAGCCACAGCATGGTCATCTGCCTATTGTAGGGAACTGGGACTTCAGAAATTGTAACATGGAACCAAAAGCCTTTGGATTTGATCCTTTCCTCTTTCCAAGTTTTAAAGCTCTCCAACCCTCTTTGTAGCCACCCTGCTGGCAGGATCTTGGCTCACAGCTTTCCTGCTTGGACAATTGCAATCACCTATACGGGGAAACAACCTGCTTTGGGATGCTCCCTGTTAAGTGAAACTGAGCCCTGCCCTTGAGCTCCCCAACCCCACCCTACCTCCTTTCCTACTCCATACTTTTCATATCTCTAAGTTGCTCTGCAGCTCCTGGGCTCCACAAAGCTATGCCTTCTTGAGGGAGCTTCCCATAGAATCACGGCTACAAGATTTTTCATCTTAGCTTGTGTTCTCAGTCTCACTTTCCTTTTCTCTCTAGGTATGACCTGATGCCTCTTGTGGTCCTTTCCTTATCCAAGGTATAATGATAGGAACACAGGTAGGACCCAGTGCTTTCTCTCAAGATTAGAACATTTTGAGTGCCTGTCACTTGATGTCACCGAATGAGAAAAGGCTCTTTCTAGTCATTTTCAGAACATTTCTAGACATCACTAAATGTAGCCACAGCAAATTTTGAAACCCAAAAGAGCCAATAGAATTGGATTGAGATAAAACCTGAAGGTCAGAGAGTGGTAACACTAGGATTTGACCATTTTAAATTTCAGCCTTTAGACCTTGATAGTGACACCTCAGTGTCCGTAATGAACACACAGAAGAGCTCTGGATCTTGTTGACTCCATTTTCTCTGCTGTGAAATTGAAATAATAAGATTAAATGGGATATAACCCAGTATGTCCTTCATTAAGTTCCCAGACAAGGGCTGGCCTATCACCTTCTCGTGTTATCTCTGCTTCTGTGGAACATCATTAAAAAGGAAAACATCATAGATTTGTAATTTTTTTTTTTTACTTCAAAATAGAGATTTGAAGAAATTTTATACAGGCCTAGCAGATTAGGTTAGAATTGTTTAGAGCAATGATTCCTGAACTGTGTCACTGTGTGCCACCCTTGTTGACCTTGGAGAATACTGATGCTTGTGTCCTCTCCCCCAGCATTCTGACCTAACTGGAGTGGGGGAAGACCCAGGCAGGGAAATGGCTCAAAACTCCCAGCTGATTCTAATGGAGCAAATGGAAAGTATAGGTTTACACCGTTCCATGGATTTGACGTTGATCCTGACTGAAAACGTGGAATTAGTGGTTATGAATATCTAGAAAATATAAAGCAGTCGTACAGACACCATTAATTTTGTTTGGAAAAGGCTCTAACATAATTGTGGTGAGTGTTTATATTCATGGCGAAGCAGGATTTAACTGATAAATGTGTCTGTATAAGCATGTGCAACCTCTGTCCCCAGTGGGCTAGAATTAGGCAGGGATCACTCCTCAGTAACTACTTTGGTGTATCTGGTCCTAGGAAGAGAGCTTCTACACCTCCATATCCCTGTGTCCATGATGAAGTTTTTGTTTTGTTTTGTTTTGTTTTTCCTATAAACGGACACCTGACTTAGTGTGGCAATGTTGATGTGTATCAGAGCGAGCACTGTAATAGAACCACATGGATCTCCAGCATCTTCTCCCTTCATCCTTTGAGACATTTCTTGCTTTGTGTTTTTATTATGTAGACACACTCATGTGAAGGATGCAGTATTAACAAGAGGCTCTGGCTACAGCTAGGTCAGAGTCTGTGAGTGTACTCATTTGGATTCAGTTCTCACGGAATGAAGTCTGTGTTGAGCTCATGGAAGGCAGAGTGGAGACTTAAGGCCTCTAGTTTTCCTGCATTAGTAGTTATAAAACCTGCAATATTCTGAATAGAGTACCAGATGGCCAGAGCAGCCACTGCTTTTTCACCACGAAGAATGAACTTAAGATCAGTGGGCTCCAATCAGCACACAGAAACCATGTCAATAATTTGAACAGTGCGGCAGTTAGTGGTTAAGAATCATTAACACATATTTTTTAAAGGCAAAGAGAAAAGTAAGTCACAGGACTAAAAGTCGCAGATAGAGTGGGAGTACCCACGCCCTCCAGGTAGAAGCAGAACACTAGTTGAATAGCCTTGTAAGGGGGCCCTAGCCCAAAGCTTAGTTTTAGTGTTCCTCCAAGAGAGTGTATGTGGTTCAGCCTCACTGTATGTACAAGGTTCTTGAGATGCTGCAAGGCCTTTAGTTGGGAGACCTCCCCTTGGGTTCCTGTCAGAGACATTCTACTTGTAGCATCTCCCAGCGCCCTCTACTGGCGGGACCTAACATTGTGTCCGCTTTCAAAGGGGAAATCTGGGAGCAGTTTCAACCATCATAAGGCAGAGCAAAGGGTGAATTTAGAGCCAAGGGGCAAGAGCCTGACAACTGGCCAAAGTAGGAACAACGAGACAAATCTTTCCAGATGTTTTGTGCTGTGGAATACTATAGCAAATCACATCATCAAATGCCTTTTACTTGACTAGGATTTATGGAAGGAGCAAAGAACAGTAAGAAAACTGATTTGGGGTGAGGCCAAGCTTCTGATACCCAACTTTCTAGGAGTTTGAAGAAATTGTTTTATAATTTATAGCAAATTTTGTAAAATTCTCATCCCTGTCTCTAGCATTTGAAAGAGTCTTTGTAAATACCAGATCTTTCTTCTTCCTTCTTTGACATATTCCCACATGTCTCTTTGACATATTCCCACATGTCAGGAATCCTCTTCGACGGCTGTCTACACTTTACAAATGCCCTCATGATTGGGATGATGAGATAAGACAATTGGGTTTATTTTTGCCCATGATTCTACATCATTCCACAAAATCAGGTCCAATTAAAATGCTTGAGTGCTCCCTCTGGAAAGGCTTCATTGTGATGTAAATAAGATTCATAGATATAATAAGACTTATCCTGTGATCACAGCTTCCCATTCTTGTCAACAACAATTAAGCATTTGAGGTGAACAGCAGACTGTGTGGACAGCAGCCTTCTTTACATAAAACAGCTGAACATTGCTGAGTTCGGGGAGACGGTTATTTGGGTCAAGAGGATTTGCCGACACACCTTTTTTCCCCCCCTTTCTCCAGAGTGCAGTACTGCTCAGGACTCTGCGGAACTTCATTTTCATTGGGAACTTGAGGCTGTTGTTTGCCAGTTCTCTGGGAAGGTTTACTTCCGGAAAAGCTATCAACTTTACCACAATTTCCTAAATTAACTTACAGAAGAGCAATTTGGGCACTTGGTAACGATAGCTTAGCTGTTGACATGTGGAGATTGGATCAGAGATCATCTTTCATCTGTGGAAGTCTCTCCAGTTAACCATGAGGTGACTCAGTGTGATTGACAGATGCTATTAGTAAGTGGCCTGGGCCTTGGGAGAGGTCAGCAGTTGCTTCTTTTCCTATAGTGTGATGAGGGGTGAGTCCAGGGAAGGCAGATGCATGACTTGATGTTCAGTTACCATAACTACAGCAAAGTCACAGGACCATCATCTGAAGAATGGGGATTGCGAGCACCCATTTTTGATGTTGTTGGTAGGATTACACGAAATCATTTGCTTAGCAGATTGCATTCCCCTTATCCCAAATGAGGAGCTCTCACAAAGAAAGGAAAGCTACCTTCCATAACACAGTAGAACAGAATTCTTGAATGACTTGCTATGTGAGTTTCTGAATGATGTCTAGGCTGTTTCCTTCTTGGGCAGAGCAGTCAAAGAACATGTTGGTAATTTGTTGTTTTTTGCTAGCTGTATTAAACACCCAAACATCTGAAGCTTCATGTAGTCAGCTTCATATAAGACATACAGATGGTACTCAACAAAACCCATTTGGAAATTACACTTGTCTTATCCCTGACCTTTTAACTACTGCTATCAGTATAAGCCATAAACATGTTAATAGTTGAGGCATACAAGTGAAAAGATGAATCTGTGTATTTATAACAGAGGTGGGAGAGGCCCTGAAAAGCCAGCACAGAGTCACTGAGGAACTGGGCAAGGTAGGATGAGGACTTGGTCATCTGACCCACCAACATCTTGCTTACTAGCCTGATGGAGCTTTACCCAGTATGAAAGTACTGACTAATCATTCTCAGTACTCCTGTGTGCTGGAGAGACAAGAAGGAAATGGCCTAGAACTTTCCTAGGGAGGTAAAACCAGCAGAAAGAACACAAGAGTTTGCATTTGAGTAAGAGTTCTATACTTAGGCTTGTAAGGGACACAGTGGGAAATGCACCCAACTCTGTGTGGGTGCTTTCATGTACCTTTATTTGCTTCACCATCTTTTAAGTGATACATGTGTTAGCATATATATACATACATATATGTATAATGTATATGTATATATATGTATAATGTATATGTATATATGTGTGTATGTACACACACACACACACACACACACACACACACACACACACTCCCAGATAGGGGTGGTAGAGTAACCTATTAAAGATTGCAGTTGAGCCAGGCGGTGGTGGTGCATGCCTGTAATCCCAAATCCCAGCACTTGGGAGTAAGAAGCAGGTGGATCTCTGTGAGTTCGAGGCCAGCCTCGTCTACAAAGCAAGTTCCAGGACAGCCTCCAAAGCAACAGAGAAACCTTGTCTCGAAGAACCAAAAAAAAAAAAAAAAAAAAAGATTGCAATTGCAAACCGCCAAATGTAATTTTGGACTCGGATTTGACCTAAGTTCAAGGCCATTCTGTGGAGTAAGAGCAGAGGCAGGTAGGAGGTAGAGCTCATGACAGAAGGAAGGTGAGTTGAGACAGGGTGCGTTGGCTAGTTTGCCTTTCTTTGGAACTGAGACTCCTCTAAGCAACTGAAGTGGAACCAGACAGTCCAAACCCATCTGCTTCTTCGACCCCACAAAGCTGTTATTCTAGCAACAGGGTGTAGAAGGAAACGGTCCTGAAAAGACCTGCCATGATGAGGCTGCAAGGTCAGGGACTTAGAGAATGAGCCGCCCCCCACCCCCACCCTGGCCCCCAGACGCTCGAGAAGTATTAGTGCTCAGCATGAGTTTAATGAGCAGGACACAGGTGGTACCAGTGGATCATAGTGATTATCTACCCTCAGCATGATTTCCTAGACGCTGAGGGCAGAGAGTCAAGCACCATCTCCTAGGAAAACTCTAAGAGTGAGAGTGGACCTGTCAGCCCTTTGGCACTCACTTTGTCTAAGGGACAAAGAAAGCACCAGCATTAGAAAGACCTACACAGTATTCTCGTGGGGCCACTAAATCAGAATCTCAAGGGACTAAAGTTTGAGATGATGTCAGCATCATTTATGTTTTAAATCCAGGGCTGGATTTCCCTTTTGACATCCCTCAACAGATGATGGCTCTCCAAATATTACAAGCACACCTAGGGCTTTGGGCAGTGCAACTGTAGTTTAGATTTGAAATGTCCCCCAAAAGTCCACACAGCGAAGGAATGCCCAACCTATGGTGCTTTGGGGGAGGTGGGGAATTATGGAGAGGTGGGGACTTGGTGAAGAGGTGTGATTACTGATGGCAATTTCAGGACCTCAGCCTTCCTCTTCCTTCTTCTTTGCTTCTTTTCTTGAGACCCATGAGGTGAACAGGTTTCTTACTCCTCACACTTTGCCAGGATGTATCATGATAGTACCAGTGACCATGAATTAAAACCCCTGAAACAGAGCCAAAGAAAATCTCTCCCCTCTGAAGTTGCTCACCTCAGGTATTTTATTGCAGCAAGGGAACACTAACCTAGGCAGCTGATGGTCTTGGGTGTGGTAGTTTGTAATTGGTCCCTATAAGCTCATAGGGAGTGGGACTGTTGGGAGGTATGGCCTTGTTGAAGTAGGCGTGGCCTTGTCGAAGGAAGTGTGTCACTGTGGGGGCAGGCTTTGAGGTCTTTTTTGCTTAAGCTTCGCTCAGTGTCATAGTCCACTTCCTGTTGCCTTCTGATCAAGATGTAGCCAGCACCATGTCTGCCTGCATACTGCCATGGTCCCCACCATGATAATAGACTGAACCTCTGAACTGGAAGTTGCCATCCCAGTGAATGTTTTCCTTTATAGGAGTTGCTGTGGTCGTGGTGTCTCTTCACAACGATAGAAACCTTCACTAAGACATGTGGTCAGAGTCAGGTGACCTGGATTTCCAGTTCAGCCTCTGCATTGCTTACTTTACTTTACTGTGAGCAAAACTGTGACATTAAGTAACTTAAGGGAGCTCAGATTTTCTCTGGCCCGCAGTTTGAGGGGACATAGTCCATCGTGGCAGGGAGGACATGGCAGTGGGCAGCTCCATGGCAGTGAGAACATACATATGATGGCCTGTTCATAGTTGGTGAACTAGGAAGTGAAGGCTTCAAGCCAGAAGTGGAGCCAGCCTATAACTTTTAGCGCTGTGGCCCTATGTCTGCCCATTAGGCCCCATGCCTAGAAGGTTCTCTGTTCTTCCAAACCAGAGCCAAACAGCTGGGAATCAGTATTCAAACACAAGAGAGCCTGTGAGGGACATTTCTCATTGAGACACCATCCTCCTCAGCCCTTCACTTCTTCTAGAGCTCAGTGTCTTCATCCGTTAGGTAGGCTGCATAAGCCTATTCAGGTGACTGTATGGAGCACTGAAGGACTTCACGTGAACATGTGTTTTGCAAACGATGAATAGTTTGGAAAGTATTTGTTAGCACAGCGACAGAATAGGCTGGCAGACAGACATTCTCCTGGGGCATGCGTGAGGTCTGATACTGCAGCTCAGTGAATGGATGAAGAGGCTATAGCTTTAAGAGGTGCAGCTTAAGATTGTGGAAACTCAGATGACCCCACTTTGTCATGAGGGCACGTGCCCTCGTGTGGTTGTTACTCTTCTGTCTGTGAAGTCTCCTCTCTGCCCAAGAAGCTAGCATTGCTGTCTCCTGTCTTACGAACAGGTCCTCGGCCATTTTCTTTTGCAGATGATGGCCTTCAGTACTGTCTTTCTTCTCCCTGATCCCAGGGCTCAGGCCGGGAGAGCAGCTGTCATCCTGGGAAGGATGCAAGCCTCTATTTGGAGCCCAGCACCTGTGTTTTTTATTTAGCGTCACCTCCTCGATGCAAGCTGACCTAATAGGTAACACCTGGGAAATAATCGGTGACCGTCAAGGGAGCAGGGGCTCCCAGGAGCATCATCTTGGGTTTTGTCGGATTTGGGGATGAGGAGGAAATAACGCCTGCAGCCCCAGTAGCTCTGCCCTCCGAGCTGGCATGAATAATTGAGAGCTGGCAAGCTGACTGCACCAAAGGGTTGCATTATGTAAACCGGCAGGCGGCGTGTGTGTGTGTGTGTGTGTGTGTGTGTGTGTGTGTGTGTGTTCTTGCTTGAGAGGGTGTGTGTCTGCTGCCTGTGCGCCTGCGTGCCTGAGCTTAGAACAGCTGTCTGTGAGGGAGTCGGAGTCAGAGAGGGAGGGAGGGGAGAAAAGAGAGAGAGAGAGAACGCAAAGGGACTTTTGTACCGCTGCATGGCCACACCAAATAACAGCCACTGAGGGAGGGGGGAGAATAAAGGGGGCCATGCTTAAAATTCCAGAGCAGTAGGAAACAGCAGAGCAGAAGAGCGCCCCCAGCCTCTGTAAGCCGTGTCCCCAGTCCCCTCCCCAGTAGACACAGGGCTTTTGGATGGGCATGGAGGTGAGTGCCCTCCAACCTCCTCAGGGCCCCTGCTCCCCGCCCCCACCCCTACTGCCCAATGCATGAATGAATGAGTTTTCTGCACTGCACTCTGCTCCGTCCTAATGGCTTCCAGGTTAGTGCTACCTCGTGCTGACGCTCGTGTGTGTATGTGTCAGTCTATCTTTGTTTCCTTGTGGGAATTTTGGGAAGTGGGCAGTTATGTCCTGGAGTGGGGTGGGGGCTCTGGGGGCCTGGAGCATGGACCTGTCCGTCTGGTTGTTAAGCTTTCTCCAAGTGAAGCGCTGGCTGCTCAGGGCTGCCAAGAGCACAGACCTTCTGAGGCAGAGTAAATCTGGAGTCCATGTTGCTTGCTTCTGTTCTCTGTTCGGGATCTAGAAAGCAGCCAGTGTGACATCATGCTGCGGAGATGCCACATTCTTTTCCCTCCTGGCTTCTCTTCCATCTTCCCAACCTCTCCCCAGGAGCACTACCTGGGCTAACCTGAGTGGTCCAGCACTGAGAGGTAGCTCTGGGGTAGACTGGAACTGATGGGGTCCTCTTTGCCAGCAAAACTTAATAGCAGCGCTCTGACTGGAGATAGGTGGTCAGGAGATGGAATTAATGGTGCGTCATAGAGGTGGCCAGGAGCTGCTGGGGGAGGCTGGACAGGCCATGTGCTCCTGTTCCCCACCCACTGACTTCCTGTGGGTAGGAGGTGACAAGAGCAGGGACCAGGAAGATGCTTATCCCAAAGGGAGAGGACCAAGCAACATATGGTTCTGGCCAACAGAAGGAGAGGATGAAAGGGATGCGGGGCTGCTTGCGGCTGGAAAATAAAGGACTTTGCTTTTTCTGTGACTTAGCTGGTACTTGGTTCAGAGATTCTCCATATGTTTTGAGAAAATAGACACCCAGTGCCTGCATTTTAATCCTCTACACGTCCCTGCGCTGTTTGTTAGTTATTTACTTGCTTTAGGGAAGAGGTGGTAGGGGTTGAGGAACTCAGTCATCCCCCTCTGGCCTCAGCAAAGAGTTCAGCCAGGGCAATCTTTGTTCCTCTGACATTTGCTAGAAAACTGTTCTGGTTCTTGCTTCATCTGGCTTCTCCTGACAGCTTATCTTGGGTGGTGGGTAGCACTACTACCCAGTTTAGAGAAGTCTGGGATCAGCATGAGAAAAGCTGGCCTTAGAAGAAGAGACAGACAGAGGAAGGGGTGCTTTGTTGAGCTGTCTGGGGCAAGAGTGACAGTGTCATGGCCACAAATAGGAAGTAATACCTGAAGATCTTGTCAGTGGGTGATGAGCAGAGAATCTGCTGGCGTGCTTAACTCGGTGACACTGAATGATTTGAAACTTGATATGAAGAGGGGACAGAGGGAAGGGTAGGGCTCTTGTCTGCCATCCTTCCCTTCTCCCTGCTCCACTGGCCCTAGAAGTTTCTGCTGCCACGGGGCTGCACACGGCAGCTCTTCCGGTGTTGTGTGGTGTTCCTGTCAAGCACAGGTGCCTTGTCTGGGGACACAGGAAAAACAGACCCTGAGAAAAGATCTTTACAAGTTGCACAGTATTAGAGCAGACTGGCAAACTCTTTCTGTAAATATTTAGGCTTTGTGGGCCCCATGGTCCCTATCAGAGGTCTCCGAGTCTGTCTTAGACAGTGGGAGTCACTCTGAGTAAAGGAGCATGGGTGTGTTCACAGTAAAACATTTCTCGGGCCCCCTGAAAGTTTAACATGCTACAAAATCTTTTTGATTTGTTAAACTATTTAAAGGTATATAATCTCTTAATTCATCCAAGTAAGAATTTAAGGTCCATGGTTTTGCATCTAGTTTAGAGATATAGCCCTATCAGCAACTGAGAATAAGAACTGGGTGACATCATCATCACACCGGAACTCAGGACTGGGCTAGTGAGGGGAAGTGATGAGTGGGTGTGCTCCTTGTATGGATGCACATCAGTATGTAACACGTGTAGACACCCCTACCCTCAGCAAGGATGAAGTAAAAGCAAGAACCTGGAGGCCCAAAAGAGAAAATGACTAATTCTAGATTTCCCTGGTTCAGAAGATGGTTCCAAAAATAGGTTTGCGCTCTGATTTCTAAAGTACATGGAGTAGGGGGTGATCATTCCTTTCTATTCAGAGTCTGTTGGACCACTTATGCAGTTTACAGCCATGTCTGGGCTCACTAGTATATTGGGACTCTGATCAATTAGATTCCAATTTAGAGGACAGTGATCCCTCAAGCAGTGAGGGACTCACTGTCATATTATTGTAAGGGATCTACATGTGGGATGGGAGCTGTATGAAAATACTACTCAGAAAAAAAAAAAAAAAGATTTATCTTATGGTCCCTTGGGAGTAGAACTTTGGTAGGAAGCTACAGGAAATAGTTTGAGCTTTATCTGAGTTATTCAAAGGAGAAATGATTTGCATGCCAACCGATGGCTTTCATTGCTTGACTTGTTAAAAGTGCCATGTGAACAGAGATTGCCACTTGGAAATGCAACGCAGGGGTGGAGTGCCTGATTCCAACATGCTGGGTGCTGGGTTTGGTCCCCAGCACTGCAAATACAAGATAGGACATAAACAAAATTTGTATGAAATGATGTTGGAGAGAGAGAGAGAGAGAGAGAGAGAGAGAGAGAGAGAGAGAGAGATAGATGGTGGTTTTTAATTTCTGAGAATAGGTTTGAGGAAGTAAATTTCACTTTAATGAAGGAGGTGAGGTGTGAAGAATTTACAACCTAGAACCTGACTTCAAGTTTGGGAAAGCTGTAAAGAAAAGAAAGTGGTATTGATTGTAACATGTATTTAAAAATACTGGGTGTGGTGGTGCACACCTTTAATCCTAGTACTCAGGAAGCAGAGGCAGGTTGATCTCCATGAGTTTGAGGCTGGCCTGGTCTGCACAGTGAGTAGCCAAGGCTACATAGTGAGGCCCTGTCTTTAGCAAACAAATAAATTGACAATCAAATGTTTCCTGGAGGTAGGAAGACAGCTCTGGGTTTGTTCCTTGAATGTATTTTAAACTGGGCAGATGAGTTCTGTCCTCTAATAGTCCTCTTTACTCTAAATGTCCATAGTTTTATATAAATTATGTATGTGCCTCTGTGTGTGGGGGAGAGAGTGCGCGCGCACTTCTACATGCATGGGAAACCAGAGGAAGATTTGAGGAGTCTTCTGCTATCACCTACCACCTTACTTTTTTGAGACAGATTCTCTCACTGAACCAGAAGCTTGCCCATTTTAAGCTAGGTCAACTGACCATCAAGCTCCAGGGTTCCACCTCTGTCCAGCCTCCAATAATGAGGTTCAGGTGTGTGCACCTCCATCTAGCTTTTTATGGGTAACTCAGATCTTCTTACTTTCATGCTCTAACCCCTTGGGCCATCTCTCCCCTCGGCAGAATTTTGTTTGGTCACTGACAGGAAAGAAACAAGAGCTGGCTTTGAGTTGAGGGGTCCACAAAGGATTAGCAGGTATCAACCACTTCTGTGAGAGCTGTGAGAGCAAGAGCACAGTATGCTGCCCTCCGTGCCTCCAGCTGCCGGTGCAACTGTCCACGGAGACTCTTTCATCCGACCGACTCGGTCCTGCGCTTCCCTCTGCAGCAGATGCGATCCTGACCAGAGAGAAAGTGAGCAGTGATGCTGAGCTGACTGTGGACTCGGCCTGCCCGCATCTTGTTTCTGCTTGCTTTGCCCAACTTAGATCCGAGCCCTTCTGTCCCAGGGATGCTATGGCTCTCATTGCTTTGCAGTGTGTTCTTTCCCACCCTCCTCTCACATCTTGGGGGTGGGGGTGAGGAGAATGAACACTCATTTTTTCCCCCCAACAATTAAAGCTGAAGCCCAGAGTAGAGGGGTTTGCCATGGCATCATACACAGGGAAGGGCCTGAATCAGAAAGGCCACCTAATTTCTGATGTGCAGTTCCATGCTTCTTCAGTTTGACTGCCTTGACATGTGGTGATAAGAGACGTTTTGATGAAATCTAAGTAGTTCCTGTTATACAGTGTTAGTGAATTGCACGTTGGTCTCCTCCTCCAGATTGGAAATCCTTAGTCAGAGATGGTACTCCTCATGTCAAGACATGATATGATATGGGATATGTTTCCACTGATGATGGGACAGGATGGAATGGGTTGAACAGATGTATATTTGTGTGTAGAGTCCAGAGAATAGCATCTCTGGTGTCATCCTCAAGGATGCCATCTACATCCTTAAGTCAAGGGCTTTCCTTGGCCTGGAATTCACCCATTAGGCTAGCCTAGCTAGCCGTTTAGCTCTAGGGATCCTCCTGCTTCTGCCTCTCCTGGGGGAAAGTCAAAATCTGATCCTTATGCTTGTTAGGCAAGCACTTTATTGGTGTAAGCTAGCCTCCTCCCCTCACCCACTCCCTGAGTCACGTTTATTTTGCTGAGGCTGGGGGAGGGGCCCTGTATGAGCAGACTCAGAAGGAGCTGGAGATTCTATTCAGTTGAACTCCTCCTTGCCTTATTTGACTAGCTGGTGGTCTCCCTGTGGACTGAAAATCTTTTCCAAGGGGCTTCCTGGGATAGCTTAGCATCCGCGTTTTACAAGGTCCCGTACTCCAGAGCCTTGAAGATTGCGAAATGTTTTGGGTAGAGTTGTGCTTAGATTTGGCAGAGACTGCTAGAGTCAAGGTTAAAAACTATTAAGTCCCTACTCTGTGCCCAGTGTCGTGTTTGATGTGTATGGATACAAAGAACCCTGACCTAGTCCCTGCCCAGTGGGGGCCCTGAGAGTGAATATGTGTTTCACAGTTAGAGGTGCTTAGAAAGTACTTGCTTGGTGATGTTAACTGAGTTAGATTAGCTTTATTTTAAAAGAAAAATTCAGAGGGACGGGGAGGGAGGGAGAGCAGGAGAGAGAGAGAGATCATTAATATAGTCCCTTAAGAGACATTGTGCCTGCCTATATTGGCCTATGAGTACTCTGGCATGCAGAGGTCCCCAGACTGTGGTCAGCACTGTTGAAGGCAGAGTTCCTGCATTGAGTGGAAGTGTGACCATTAAGGCCCCTTCCAAAGTAGGCTGTTAGAGATCATGCAGCCAGCCCAGCGGAACTGGACCCCAGGCCTTCAGTACTTGCTCTGTTGAGAGCACTCTTGGGGGACAAGATTGTAACACACCAGCAGGTTCTGTCTCTGATTTCAGTGTCTTCTGCTTCGTTTTGTAGAGTCTCTGCCCTATGGAATTAGGGCGTCAGGATAGTGAGTGTGTTCTCCTTTGCACCTCTGCCAGACTGAGGGCACAGGACTTAGAAACAAGATGCAGGTTCCTCACTGGGAATTTGCATTAAACTTTAAACCCCTTTTCACTCCATGGGCAATTACAGGAACCCTTCTCCATTTGGGATGCCCTGTCCAGGTTTATTCCTTTTAAGACTCTCATTCAGGTAAGGTAGCTCATAACCTTTTAACAGCCAAGGAACACAGGTTCACAGAAAGATTTCTCAAGGGGCACCAAAGAGCTCAGAATTTTAAACCCAGGTACTCTGATGTCTAGACAAAATGACAAGGCCAGCCAGGAGTTTGGAAGTGATGTCATATTTCAGTTTTTATCGACTAAGAAGTCAGAATAAAGACTAAGAGCTGGAGTTATAAAGAAGGCAGACTTGGCCAGCTTCACAAAGGTATGTCTAAGAGAGTGCTTGAACCCAACAGAATGGATGATAGCCTTGTAGTCATTCAGTGCATGCCTGTGATGCCAGCATGTGGTAGTGGTTCCTCTAGAGGCCTTGGGTAACTTCTCTAGAGACAAGGCACCACCTCCAGTAGTGTTCATTCTCAAATGTGAAAGCACTAAAGTATGACCCTTCAGCTCCTGTAAGGTTAGCAAAGTGAAGGGAGCGATGGGGTGATGATTCTGGGGGACATCAGGGCCCCTTCAGGAAACAATTCCAGAGAGGTAACACTTGACTTTTGATGCAATCATGGGAAAGGAACCAATATGTAAAACTTCAGAAGAAGAACACAGAGCCCAAGTAGGCAGAGGTGAACTTGGGTTTGAGGAAAAGAATGGCCCAGGGAGGCTGGAAAAACACAGGGATAAAGTGATACAAGATGAGGTAAGGAAGGCACCTTGGTGCCTTCTGGGTAGCTGGGCATTAAGCACTTGCTACGGAGGAGTCTTTCTCTGCAGAAAGAAGACAAGAAGGCAATGTGGACTGGGTATAGACTGTGACTATGTGACCTGCTCTCTGACCTCTGGCTGCTTCTGTAGCATGCTCACTGTTATTCATGGTGACTATAATTTGTTTCTCTTTGAACTATCCACGAAGACATCAGCAGCCCTGGCTTCTCGTGTGCCCTGGAAGGACCCAAACAAACTTATTTTGTTTTTGCAGGAGGGGGAAAGTGGGTCAGGCTGTTTTGGCATTTCAGGCATAGAGCCCCGGTTCCATGGCAGGCTCTGGTCTCCATGGCAATGAAAAATAGCGTTTGTCATGTCTGTTCCTGGTTTGAATTCCAAACTCTGGGCTCAGCAAGCTGCAGGAAGGCCAGGCAGTGGGGAGTGGGGCAGATGGAGGCTCCAACCATTGTGAAGAAGGGTCCTTCTCATTGGCTCGAGCCTGAAAAGGCCTTTGCCCTGACGGGCCCTCTCTTTCTCCATCACTTCTGGACCATGAATGCCAGTGTCAGGGCAACTGAAGTTCTGCTTTTCTCTCTTTGACCCAAGACTTCACATGGACTGTGCCCTTGTGTCAGTTATTCAGCTAATTCATCAGCAGCTGAAGTCATCACTCAGACTCCCAGCAAGTATGTACCCAGTGGGAATAGGGCTAGATGGTCTGGCAGTCACCTGGCACCAAGTGTTTAACGGGCTGTGTCACCTTTCAATTACTTCATAAGATTTTTTTTTTTTTTTTTTGGAAAATAATTTTAAACATTCCGTGTTTTATTTTTCGGTTGTATCTGTTTGTGAGCACAGGTACCACATGGAGTCCAGAGGTCAATCTCGGAGGTTCTCCTTGATCATTTTCCACCTTATTTTTCTTTGAGATAAGGTCTCTCACGGAACTGGGAATGCCCTCATTTGGCTGGACTGGCTGAACTTCTTTCTGCCTCCCCAGAGCTGGGGTTATAGGAACACATTGCTGTATCCAGTTTGTGGGTGCTAGAGATGGAACGGTGGGGCCCTTAATGACTGTGTGGTGAGCGCTTTACCATTGGAAGCATCTCCCCAGCCCATGCTCCTTGGATTAGAATTGAGAAAGAAGAACCAGTAAGTAAAGCCTGCTGACCACTGGAAGCACCCTGAATTATTGACATTAAGTCCACAGAGTTGTCATCAAGTCATTTAGAAAAAGTGGAGGGAGCAGGATGTGTCTCTCAGTCCCTATTTCAGTTTAAGAGGTCCATTTGGTGTCAGGAGGAGCCAGCCTCTGTGTCTCAGAGGGGAAAGTGTATTTCTGGCAGGCTGTCTGTCTCCATCACCCACCTACCCCAAGTGATCACAACTGCGCCACGAGATATAATCGGACATTCTTCCATGGAGGGAACTGGCTCCAGGGTGGAATCTTGCCAGGTTAGACTTCAGGTTATAGGTATACAGTGAACAGGTTCCATCTGTGACCATAGGGAGCTAGCATAAAGATAGCAGTACTTTTCCTACCATTCCAGCCTCAACTCCATCCAGTGTTCTAAAAAGAGTGCATGTTGGTGCTAAGTTACTGAGATGTGCCCTTGCATCTGGGGGAAGACCGATTTTTAAAAGTAGCGATTGATTCCTCTCTAGGAAGGAGATGTCATGGGAACTGTGCACTCAGCTGGGATTGTATGATTTATGCCTTTGCTACCATCTATGAAGTCCTAGTGGGTCTGCCCATCCCCCGTCCTGTGCTGTGGTTTTTGGTGGGTGCAGACATTAAATTCAGAAACTGTTAATGGACAAGCAAGAAGGAGAGGAAGAATAACCATCATCTGTAGTCCTCCATAGACTCTGGAACTGGTATAGGCAGACGGGCTGACTGATGGAGGCATTTGCAAGCATCATGTAAATTCTTTGCGGAGTGTTACACACGCACACCTGTGGCCTTCCTATCTCAGACACATGAACACAGGCTGTGAGGAAATTCAAAGGAGGGTGGCTAGTTCACATGGATGTTTGCAGTGGAATTATGGAGAGCTAAGGAAGATTGTTGATGAGACTTGAGGATCAGCACTGAGATGGGTCATCTGTGGATCAGTACAAGAATCAGCTTTTGCCTGATGCTCCGAGTAGCAGGGAAGGGTGAGGGGCCTGTGAGTGCTAGTGATAATTAGCAGGAGACCCCAAGTAGGGGGTGGAGGGTGGGGGGATCCCATTAGGTGCCATTCTCCTCTACCACATTCTCCTGCCCAGGCATCATCAGTTCAGCTTCAGCTTTCTATACTAGCAGGTCACATAATGAGTTCAAAGTGATTTTTACCATTCCAGTGAGTCCATCTACCTGTGACGTTATAATGAAGGCTCTGTGACCAAGGGCATACAGGCATATCAATTCTATCTCATTCCTTCAAAGGCTGCTCCTTGGGCATAGTGGTGCTGCAGCTTTAGAATAGTACTTCTTTAGGATGCAGATTCTGAAAATGATGCTCTGAAAAATCAGCTAGCGATGGTATGGGGGGGGGCAAGATGAGGATTCTGTACTTTTAGGAATCACACTTTGTGTTGCTGACACCCCCCCCCCCCCCAGCCTACTTATGGTGTCCAGCAACATTTACATCCTTTACACCTAACCCAACAGACACCAACAGGCCCGAGAGACTGAGGAAAGAGGCCAAGAGAATTTAGTGTACCCATTTTGGTGGCTCAGCTGTTTATAAGGACCAGTTGTGCATCAGGCGTTTTTCTAAGTATCTTCAAATGAGAAAAATGAGAGTCAAGAACCAAGGTAACACAGAAAGCAAGTGGCTAAGTGGGCCTTCAGCTGGACTTGCTTGTAGGTGTAACCAGCTTGTTAAATAAGAAACACAGAACCTCTCATGACGCATTGGCATTTTACCCTACCCTGCTGCTTTGAAGTACAATGCCCAGATTTCAAACGTAGTGCTCTCCTGGTGGCAGTGCCCTGGAATATATCAGAGAGTCATTTAAAAAAGTTACCAGTGTTCCTTTGGCAATGAGAGGATTGAAGCTAGGCACTCAGTCATTAAGGGAACTTTAGGGCTGGGACAGGGAATCTGATGGAGGGAGAATGAGCTAGGGCTGTGGTGCAGGTGGGACTGCATGATCACAAGCTCGAAGACCTCAATCCAAAAAGATGAAGGCACAGGACGTCCAGAGTGGCAGGTATATACTTGGCAGTATCTGGAGCAGAAACAATCTTCCATAAAGACAAACACATAAACTTGAATAAAGAACACCAGCTGACCATTGTGCTGGGCTTAGAGTTCTGAAAAATGCGCGGGTGGCTGATCAGGGAGCTGGCGTGCTGACAAGATCTGCCTGTGCCCACAGGACC
Organism: Onychomys torridus; assembly: GCF_903995425.1. Classification (NCBI taxonomy): domain Eukaryota; kingdom Metazoa; phylum Chordata; class Mammalia; order Rodentia; family Cricetidae; genus Onychomys; species Onychomys torridus. The sequence continues at coordinate 33,699,210 of NC_050449.1, read as the reverse complement.
TCGCTAGGAATAAGGATGGTGAAGGCAAGCCAAGAAAAGGGGTGCAGTTGCCAGGGTATGTGAGGTGCCGGTTGGAGAACCTGTAAAGAGGGTTACTTTGTAGAAAGAAAACCTTTGTCCACCTGCTGTCTTCCCCCATTGCTCAAGAACCACGGCTAGACCCAAGTCTAGGGAGTAGGCTCTGACCACACATAGCGTGAGATGCTGTGGTTAGGCTTCGGGACGTACTTTCTGTCACAAGGTAACTGGGACAGAAGTGAATTAGTCTTGGTCGCCAGACTTACACATAGGAGAGGTGGGGAAGGCCCAAGTATCCTCCTGGGTTAGGGGTGGCCAGCAGGGTCTTAGTGGTCCAGGGAGATGAGGTGATGGTAGGACTCTCCTGAGCGTCAGTCAGTTCAAAACTGTTTCATGTGCAGCTTCTTGTCACTCTGCGTTCCACACTATTCAAGACTTTCATTCTCTTCATGCTGATTTTTCTCTTTTCTTTTGTCCTTTCTCTCTGCTCTGCCTTGACTTCCATGCCTTGACCTGGAGAGCTAGCTCCAACACATTTTCTTTCTTTCTTTTTTTAATACCAATGTTAGTTTCTTTCTTTCTTTCTTTCTTTTTTTTAAGATTTATTTATTTATTACATAAATAATAATGTAATCTGTCTGCGTGCCAGAAGAGGGCACCAGATCTCATTACAGATGGTTGTGAGCCACCATGTGATTGCTAGGGATTGAACTCGGGACCTCTGGAAGAACAGCCAGTGCTCTTAACCTATGAGCCACCTCTCCAGCCCCTCCAACACATTTTCTGAGCTCAGTTCTTCAAGAAAAGCTTTCTTTTCCTTCCCTTTCTCTTCTTTCTTTTTTTTTCTTTCTTTTCCCTTTCTTCCTCTCCCTCCCTCCTTCCCTCTCTTCCTCCCTCCCTCCCCTCTACTTTCTTGGATTACACCACCTGTAGCTTATATTCCAATGACAGGAGGTTATGTCTAGCTCCGCCTCACTATAAATGTCCTAAGCACAAAGCTCTTTTCTTATTCACCTGTGTGAACTTGAGTGCTTAGCATTGTGCCAGGTGGCCAATAAATATCTGTGGCACTATAGTGCTATGCACACAGTCATAACACCGTGGCCAGGTACTTACTCTCCTGTTACTCAGTTTTCCGTACACAATGTTCTGTCTCCATATTCCTGCACGCCAGAAGAGGGCACTGCATTCTCATTATAGATGGTTGTGAGCCATCATGTTGTTGCTGGGAATTGAACTCAGGACCTCTGGGTGAGCTGCCAGTGCTCTTAACCTCTGTGCCATCTCTCCAGCCCCTACTCAGGTTTCTTAAAAGCCAAAGGTTACAGAAAGAACTCTTCCTGAATTCAGGTCATGGTCTTGTCTGTTGAGCCAATACTGGTCTTGCTCCCTGCAGTACATGTAAGGTCCTTTTGAGCACATCCCCAAGTATAATGTCAATAATATTGTATTAATATTGCTTGTAGGATCAGGTTAAGGGAACACAATAGAGTTTGGAAGGTAGACTGCTATACAAAATGTATAGGAATTGGTTTTATTTGCTTAGCAGCTTGTCCAAATCTACAGGACAGTGTCTGATCTTTTAATTCGTTTAGCAATGCAGCAATGACTCTGCTGTGGCACAGAACTATGTTTCCTCTTGTATAGACAAGGACTGGAGCAGAGGCCAAGCATGGAAGGGTTGATGACCTCTTATTATTCTCAGTGTTTTTGAGGAGCCACTCAAATAATAGCTAAAGCTATTGGACAAGTCCAGATAGGGCATGTTGAGAATCTGGGTAGAACCCCAGGACAGAAAAGGAAAGATGGGATAATGAGCCTTTGGAAACAGAATGAGTAGGATGCAGTGGGGTGGGATGGGATAGGTGCCACTTCTAAGCAATGAAAGTATCTTTGGAAAAAGGCAAGGAATGGACAGAGGTCTGGGAGGAAGATGGCCAGATATTTGGGAGCTGAGACACTCAGGAGACATCTATCTGGAGGAAATATTTACTGGGCACAATATTGTTGGGCCAGATTAGCAAGTGTGTGTAGGGCTGGTGGCAGAGGACACTCGCCCAGTGACAGGTCGAAGTCAGAGAGTAGTGGCCACAGAGGTGAAGAACACATTTGAAGAAGAACTAAATTCTAGTTTGGGTAACATGAGAAGATCCGAGGGACCAGAGAGATGGCTCAGTGGGCAAAGGTGCTTGCCACCAAGCCTGAAGACCTGAGTTCGATCCCTGGGACCCACATGATAGAAGGAGAGAACTAACTTCCTAAAGGTGTCCTCTAACCTCCACGTGTGCACTGTGGCATGTGCACATACATGTAGAAGAGGTCATGTGTAGAGGTCAGCGTACAACTTGCAGGGGGTCAGTTCTCTCCTTCCTCCCTGTGGATCCTGGGGATTATACCTGGGTCATCAGCTTGGTACAAGAGCTCCGCCATTTCGCTCATTCCATTCAGGTTATTCCTTGTGTACTGTGTCTGGAATTAGCTTTTGCTTTTATACCTGTGATTTTGTTTGTTTATTTTACCTGCTTTTTACTTATGAGCAGGCACTTGTGGTCTAGAATCAGACTGTATGAAAATGGCCTTTGTTTCAGGGAGGTGGGAATGGTCTTTTGTGTTTGTGATGGACAGGTGTTCCCTCTTTTTTGGAGGGCGGTGGGTGAGTGGGTAGGAAGATTGCTCCTGCATACTTGGCCATAGGCTACAGTTGAACCAAGATAAAGGTGCCTTTCTTGAATAGGTGAGCACCTGGGTCTCCCTTCCCCACGCGCTCCCAGGGGACTGGGGTGTCTGATTCCGTCAGACACGTGGCAGCTCAGCTTCTTGAATTGAAGGAAAGGAATATAACTTCCTTTCCCCAGGGTTCACAGTACTGAATGGGGTTAGAGTCAGAAGAAAAAGGATGGAGTTGCATGGGAAGAGAAATGGGACAACTCTCTCTGAGAGACATTTTAGGCTTCTTCAAATCATTGGCAGACAAGATTTAAAATGAGCTCTGTCTGTTCAGATGAAGCAAAACCATGGGCATTCTGCATCCATTTATTGTTTTTTTGCTTTTTCCCTGATCTTTCTTTCTCGGCTTCTCTAAGAAGGTTCAGCACTGATCCTTACCCTCCTTTTTCCCCTCCCCAGTGGTTGCGCATGTGGACTCTCTCTCTCTCTCCTATATTGAGTTTATCCAGGTGGTGGGGTATGGTAATCATTGCAAATGTCTCCAATGGGGCATCTGAGGTTACAGCCAGATCCTCATGCAAATGTCACTGTCCTCCCCGCTGCCCTCTACTTCCTGAGGCAAGGCCAGAATGTGGTTTCTGGTTTCCTGGCTTATCCAGTGCACTGCTGAGCAGGTGGGCAGGATCCTGCCCCCTCTGACCACCTTGCTCTGTGGCTGTGCCGGCTCACCCATTGTCCCTTCCCATCCCCCGCCTCTCTCTGAGTTGTCGACTTCCCCTTTTGCCCATCCCTTTCATTTCTCTGCCCTTCCAAAAATTAGCAAAATGAATTCCATTTTCTTCCTCTCCCTTTTCAATTCATTACCTCTTCTTCTACCCTATTGAAAACGCAAGCCAAGTTTCAATTCTTACTGTATTAACAGATGGTATGCCTAGGTGTGGCCGGATTTGGTTCCGTGGGAAATGCAAGGAACTTTTTAGCGATGACTTTGGGGTGGGGTGGGGGCTACGAGAATGAGACTTTGCCCCAGTGGAACAGCAGCATAACTCAATAGAATAGCGTGAATGGCTTACAGCTGAAGCAAATTTTTAGTCTTCCCTTTGATCACTTACTTCTGTCTAGGGCTTTTGCCTTCATTTTTAAACTGAAGGATAATGGCACTTGGCATTATTAGCTGGGTTGAATGCCTTAAGACACATGGTATGTGGGCCGGTGAGATGGCTCAGGAGATAAAAGCACTCACTGCCAATCAAGTGGCCTGAGTTTGCCCCCCAGGACTCACACTGTGGAAAGAGGAGGACAGACTCCAGCAAGTTGCTCTCTGACCTCCAAAGGCATACATGCAAAAGAAAATAATGACTTTTTAAAAAGACATGCCTATGAAATAATACACATGTGACTACTTTTAGAAGTGAGATTGTCAGCATGGACAAAAGTGTTGAAACATCGTGTTTATAAAATGAGCTGGTGGTTCTGAGTGATTGCCGATGATTCTTTCAGGGTCTAAATTATTTTCCCTAATAGCTTTTCTGCTCATAGTAAAAGCTCACACTGGATTGGATGGGGGAGATTGCGGGATGGGTGGGTGATTATTTAAATACTGCTGGTTTCTAGTCCTGTTTTTTTCCCTTTTGACACTGGCACTACTGCTCCCTGCTGGCCAGTGGCAGCATTACAGTATGGGCGAGTTGGTAGCTGGGCCCCTCTCTCTGGTTTTCTCCTCAGCCTGTTGCCTGGGCTCCCTGAGCTGGGTCCTTTGCATGGGTTTCTGGCCTGCCATCACGGACAGCCTTCCTTGCTTCCTCCTCCCTCTCACCTCGTTTCCCATCTCCATCTGCCCCTGCAGTACTGCCAGTAACTCCAACCGCAGCACGCCGGCCTGCTCCCCCATCCTCCGGAAGCGGTCCCGCTCGCCAACACCACAGAACCAGGACGGAGACACCATGGTGGAGAAGGGCTCAGACCACTCCTCGGACAAGTCCCCATCCACCCCGGAGCAGGGTGTGCAACGCAGTTGCTCCTCACAATCGGGTCGGAGTGGTGGTAAAAATTCCAAGGTGAGCAGACCATGATGGAGACCCAGAACCCCCTGTTAACTAGCTGCAGAAAGGTACTGGGTACTCATGTGACTACTGAACAGCCCCTGTGTCTATGTGGTCAGGTCAGGTCAGGGCCGGCAAGGAAGACCTCAGTCTAGGCACTCAGGGAGGGTCCTGAGCCACGTGCTCTCCTCTACCCCACTTCCCATCTCTCTGTAGGATCTGAGGAACTTCATGACCCTTGAGATTTAGAGGGGTCTGTGGGGATCAGGAGGGATCATCTGCTTAATCCTTCTTTAAATTAGGCCCCTTAAACTGGTAAAGGGACATTATTTGGGATAACTGTATTGCCAGAAAGAGAGGCTTCAGGGAGTCTTCCAGAGTGCTGTTTTTAACCTCCTCCTTGGCCTTCACCCTGCCTTACCTTTGTACCAACCTATTCATCTCGCAGAGAGGATAGTCCCAGGGCCCTTCCATCCCTCTTGAGCCCGTCCATCCTGCACCCGCACACCCGAGCACTCAGGCTCCCGGTCCAAGGGTTAGTGCAGAGCCTCACCTGGTTGTGGGTCCTCAGAGTTCTCCTTCCATTCCCAGGCCTCTCTGGCAATCAAGAGGCCCCTCTGCCCAGGTGCTCCTGAACCAGCAGACTCCCAGGGCATGAGAAAGGGGAGCCCCGGGGAGGCTGGGGAGCTGGCTTCCCACTTGAATTTGTCTTTTGATTTCTTGTTCTTCCTCTTTTCCCCACCGTTCCCCAAATACCTTCTCTGCATGCATGGTCTTAGTCTCACAAGCGCCTCTCAAAAGTAAGCCATCTTTTGTCTGTCTTTTACTCTCCCCTCTAGTACCGAATTGTCTGTAGTGCTCAGCATCCTCCCTCCACCCCTGCCGATTCTGCCCATATGTCCTGCTTGGTCCCTTTCCCGGAAGGGCCGACCCAACTGTGCCCCACCCCCATCCCTTGGCAGGCTGGCTTGGAAGTCACTGAGGGACCGCTCCCACTGCACCTGACGTCAGAAAATAGACCCTGCCCCCCCCCCCCCCCCCGGCCGCCACCCTCACCCTCACCCCTCCACCCCTCCACCCCCCACCCTGTGTCTGCCTGCTTCTCAAACACCACCACTAGTGGGAATGTGTTTCCCTCCTGGAGTGGCACTTTCTAAAAGCAGAGTCCTGCAGGGGGTAGTTCCATTCAGTCATAATGTTGTTTCTTGTGGCCCTTTGGTGGGTAAGTCTGGCTTCCCCGGCAGGAAGTGAGGAGAGCCTGTTAGGAAGGGACATTGACAGAGGGTCCGTGACCTTGCCGAGGCCTCACGGGATCTGCCCAGTTCCTCTTTCCCTCTATCCCTGGCTTCTCAGCCAGGGCACCCCTTACTACTTGCTTGTACCACTCTGGAATCAATTCATGGTTTGCTCAGAGCCTTGATCAAAGGGAGTGAGTGTAGTGTCAGCACCTGGAGGTTGATGAATGTGACAAGACCCGCCAGGCTCTGGATGTGTGATCGCAGGAGGGAGATGTGCCAGACTCTATCTACCCAGGGACAGAGGATCTCTGAGGTCCGAGGGGAAGTTGGAGTGAGTAACTGGCTAGCAATTGGTACTAAGACAATAGTGCTCAGTGAGTCAGTTGTGGGGAAGGAGTACAGTTGGAAGAACCTGAGGGAAGACTTACAACAGTGTCTGTAGGTGTCCTCAGGGAGGAAGGCACAGCATTGTTCATTCCTGATGGAAGAACATGCCCGCTGTGCCCTCCAGACTCAAAGCGCTCTCAGGATTTGAAGTGGCTATTGCCAGTTGAGGACAGCCTGGAGTGAGGAAGCCAGCAGGAGTCCTCTCTGGGTGTAGGAGGCTAGGCAGGTTCAGGCTGGCCTGCTATCTGGGGACAGGAGTTAATCAGGCTTTTTGTGCTCACCCCTCTGTCTTAGTTGAAATGTGGACTAGAGGGCTCGAGGCTCATCTGGAAGAGGGGGAGGATCTGGCTGGATGTGGGCCTCAGGTCCTCCCTTCTCTCCGTGTCTTCTCTGAGTCTTTAGTCTTTCCAGTCCCGAGCTCTTATTCATGCCGTGAGCAGTACAGCTCTTACCTTATTCAATGCTTGCTGACCGCTGATGATGGGGAGGACCACATGGCACAGGCGCACCGGGGGGCCGCTATGGTCAGCCCATAGTGTGCATGTGCAAGACGCTGTGGCTGCACAAGAGTAATGCCAGAGCCATCATGGGAAGAGGAGGGTTCGGTGCAGGTCCAGCTGTTGGACGGCAAGGAAGTGCTGCGGAGATAAGGCCAAAGCTTTTAACGTTGCTGCTTCCCTGGGGAGCATCCTTTCAAGGTGGCCAGACAGACTGCAGCTGTGCAGAGGATCTGTGGGCTAGAGCTGTTTTTGCCCTAGTCACAGCTGAGCCACCCCTGACCACCTCCTGCAAAGAGGCCACCCTGCGTGTTTTTGAAGGTGCCTCCTTCATGGAGGGGGGATGGATGCAGTGTCTCTCTCTCCCCCTTTCTGGCCTCCATCTTTTCATTTGTTAGATGCAGGGTTGCAACAGGGAAATCACCAAGTCTTCACCTTCCCCCTCATCATCTCAGTGGTTGAGGCTGATTCTTGTTTCTGCTCAGGACCACGGGGCTGACTTTCATTCTCAGAAACCTGTGTTTGGGCCACAATCGAGTTGCGCTCGGTAGAGACAGCCAATGGCCACTAGAGGGAGCCAGGGCATGCTCTCCTGCCCCCACCAGCACAAGAATGCCATCAGCCCTTGCAGGCCTGCCAAGTAGCTAGGGCCACTCAATCCTTGGCTTGTGCCTTGCAGCTTAGCTCTCTGTTGGTGCTTGGCAATGCCCGGTGCTGTGACACTGGTGCTACTGTGACCTTTCACCTTTTGGTTTGTTTGTTTGTTTGTTTGTTTGAATTCTAATTTTTGTGGTTTTCTTTTCAGTATGACAAACTTAATCTGATCAAAGTAAGACATTGTTTTTTGACACCCCCCCCCTTCAACTTATGCTTAAAGTAGAGCTCCTGGCCCCCTTCTCCCTTCACCCCATACCTCAGCCCACTTTTCAGACTCCTTGAGCCTTTTGCTCTGGGAGATAGATGCTTTTGGATGCGAGGGCAGGAAACTGCTATGAGGTAGTTTGAGTATGTTTCCAGGAGCCTTGCATTCCATCTAGTCCTTGCTTGTCTGACTCCTTGTAGGAAATTCCAGAGAAACACAGAACAAGTCTTCCGAGCCCTCCACCTCCTGCTCTAACCCTGCCTCTGACAGGGTCTTGGTACTTCCTTCCCCACTTAACCATCTATTATATGCCCTTAGAGCCTGCCTTCCTAGTTCAGTGCCTTCTTGCCTTTTAGCTACTATATCCAGATAGGGTAAGCATAGCAATGGATTTACAGTGGTAGGCAGTCTCTCTGACCTGCCTATCTGTGCCCCTGTTACCCTCGTGGACATGAAACTTCCCTGAGGCCTCCATTCACAGGAAGTCTCTTGGGCACTCTGCCCAGGAATGTGGAGCCATGAGGATGTAATTCTTCCCCAGGAGGCAGGTCAAAGATTAGGAACTCCTTCCTGCTGGGCATCCTTGAGGGCTAACATGGAAGTCACTGGAAATGTTAGTCTACATGTCCTTGAGGCACCTTCAGTACTGGCAGATAAAAAAAAAAAAACGTGTAGCTAGCTCTGTGGTCGGGGCAGCTCCCAAGTCCATGGGCTCCAAAGGGCACCTTCCTCATTTCCTTCAGTTCATAGACTTCTTTCCTTGCTCCCACTTTATAAGATAACAAATACTAGACATGAAGGTCTCACAGAGCTAGGGATGGAACAGATGTTTCTAACTGAAGCTCTTGGGACCCTGAAGCTGTTTGTTTCAAGCGTTTTCTTAAGGGATCAACATCTTGATAGTGTATATAGAGAGATCTACCTCTGTCTGCATGGGCAGGAGGAGGGCAGATCCATGTCTGAGGATCTCAAAGGATCCTGTTCCCATCGCCCCCTTTCCTCCTTGGGTCGTATACAAAAGTTACAAGAAATGAAGTGCTTGGGTGTGGTTGAGAGACTCCTCATCTGTGATACAGGCAACCGGATTGGGTCAGGGCTAGTGTATCCCAGGATAACTGTGGAGACCTGGGGTGGTGGCTGCAAGGGGATACCTGCTGTCATTGTGATGTGCAGTTAGTCAACAACTACACAACCCCATTTCTTGTGGTCCTACAGTCAGTCATCACTGTGAACATTCAAAAAGTCTGTAGAAGCAGGTGCCATTAGATACAACCTTCTTGCTCCATCCACCCTCCTCCAGGCATGTAGAGTCTTAGTTAAGGATGGGAATGTTCAAGTCCAGAGTTCCTTCCTACAAGGTAGCAGTTCCCTTGGATATGTGGGTTTGGCCTTCAGTTTCTGGATTGGAGGAGCCGGTGGCACTGTGGCAAAAGACCGTGCTTTCTAGATCAGACTGCAGTGACAGCCTTTCGAGGCATGACCACAGAGAGACCCTAGTAGAGGGGGACTGAGTGTCTGCCTTGCTACATGCTGCCCTGTCCAGGCTGGCCAGTCAAATCTGTGTGAGGGAGAAGCATAGTCACGCCTGATCCCCATCCACTGCTTGTGACCAGACCACCAGAGTAGAGGGTCAAAGGTGTCGGTCACATGAGCATCTGGTCATCGTAGTGGTCGCAGTCCTTCACATCCTGGTTCATAGTCACCTCCACCCTGTGACACACACACACACACACACACACACACACACACACACACACACACTCCTTACCAGCTGACATAGTGGCTGCCCAGTTCTGCATTCATGACACAAGCTCCAGGTTGCTGAGTATGCACAAACTCAATACCTCTGGTACCATTGAGGCTTTGACCTGTTGGTGAAGTTTATTACATCCACATAGAATGTTACAAGTAGAGGTTGGGAACATGGCACATTCTAGCCATTCCTCTTCTTTCATTAGAAAGTTTCAGATCCCTTGGGGAGATCAGAATGACAATTCATTGATGGTAGAGCTGGGATAGAATGTGGCTTTGTGAATACCAAGTTGTCACACCGTGGGTTGGGAGAAGCCTTTCAAGATGATTTGCTTCCCCCTGACCACTGCGGAACCCCAGCCATGTCTCTGCTGCGAGCTGTTAGGAGGTCAGCCAGTTGTCGGGTTAGGAAAAGTTCACTCACGTGTCAGCTAGAAGCACAGTGTGACTTTCAGGCAGTCCCTTCTTCCCCTGTCACCAAAACGTTCCACCCCCTGCCTTTGCCAGAGATGACCCGGAGCAGAAGGCTGTACTGGGCTCCATCTATACTTTGCTTCTAGTCCAAACCCACTTGGGGACTAGGCTTTGGATGCCGACCACACATCCCACACCCCCATCAGTAGAGCCTGGCGATGGGGCTCCGGCTCCTTCTGGTTGAGCGCTAGCTAGTGTTGCCGCTGCCTGCCTCTCCAACCGCCCCAGCTGTGGTGGGCTTTCCAGCATGGACTGCTCCCTGGGCCTCCTTTCTGGGGCTGTCTTGTGAAAGGAGGACCCACCTGAGCATCCACATGGGAAGCATTCAGCTGCATTGGGACTCCTTCGCCCTGGCCACCCTCTGCTGTCTCTGTCACCTTTACCCAAGGGGGAAGGAATACTCTGGCCACTTCCGGCATCTCTTCCCTGACTAATTTCCTTCTCTCTCCTTTTATTTTGTCTTTTCAGAAAAGCCAGAGTTGGTACAATGTAAGTATTTATCTTTTTCTTTTTGTTGGGTAATGTGTCGGGGTGGGGGCGGTAAGAGGTGGGCAGAGGGAGGTGGGCAGAGGGAAGGAAAAGTGTCAAGTACAGTTTGTGTTCTCTTGCCCTTGTCAACCCAAAATAGATACAGCAGTTCCCATCTGTGGCTGGTTGGTTAAGTCTTGGGGAGCAGGATTTGCTTTGGGGACATGAAGAAATGTCTCACCTCCTTGCTTTCCTCATCTGGTGTCCTATATGAAGTCAGGGAGCAACTATGGGGGAGTGGCTATTTTCAGGCCAGACAGAATTCTGGGGTCAGGGGAGCCAGGGGGCCAAAGTTTGCATCCGCTAGCCAAGACATCTTGGGGGAACTGAGGTTGAGAGACTATGCTATGTGGTGGAATTTGTCGCTGACATCCAGTGTCCTCCAGAGCATGTGCCTGATGAAGGGCTTGGCTGCTTCCAGTCTGTAAAGCAGAGTCTTCTTAGGTCACCCCAGTGGCCGTTCATCCAGCTCTGGACTCTGAAAATGCTTTGTGGGGTTAAGCGGTCCTTGCGAAGGCCCCGTTCTCCTTGTTGCATAGACCAGGTTGGGAGGCCCTGAACTCTTCCCCGGAAGGACAGCTGGCTAAAGTCTCTCGGCCAGCCCTGGCTGGCCACATGTTCCGTGTCTTCAGGAGGACTGCCCAGTGGAAGAGCTGATGTGTCCTGCGGTCTGCCTTCAGACCCCTGTCTCTCCCTCTTTGAGCCGGTCTGTGCTAAGAATCCCGTTCTTCCTCCCCAACTCACCTCCTGTTGTTCCTGCTTCTGCTCCAGTGGGAGCTAAGGCTTGGTGGGATGACTGGGTGGCAGGGAACAGCGGAAGGGCTTAAGGAGAGGCTTGTGTTTAATGTGGGGCTGCGGCTTCAAATCGTCCCTCCGGGCCATGTGTGTGTTCCAACATGGTAGTAAGTAGTTCCCTCAAGGTAGGCACAGGCCAGCTAACACTCTGGCTTTCCCACAAGCTACTCTGGGCCTGCCTATCCCAGGTGCTTTGTATTGATCTACCATCCACACCCCCACTGAGCACCCCAAATGGCCAGTGTTGCTGTGAGGAAGTTGAGGATTTAGGTGACAGCGGGTGGCAGAGAAGCAAAACTCCCTGCCTCCTCTGGCCTGTTCCTTCTCCCTGACTCACCAAGAATCTTCTGGCCTCTGGCCTCCTCTGGCTGATGGCAGCTCCTGTCTTAGAGGGAGGAGCTCTCTCTGTGTGGGAGCCATGCTGGCCCAGCTGTTGCAAATACCCCAGCATCCTCTACCCAGTAATCTCCTTTTGAGCGGCACTGTATAAATTAGTGTCACCTACGGGAAACAGAAAAACACATGGCCACAGTGTTATCGGGCAATTAAAACATCCAAATTGGGACACGCAGATCCTGGCTTCGCGGCGGCTTTGGATCTTCTTGCCCTTTTCTCCTCCCAGGGCTTTTTAGCACAGCTGCTTCTGTTTTGCCTTCTTTCTCCAGTTCCTTGTACTGCTCCCCGCTCCGTGCCCTGGCCCGCACCCACCGTCCTTTTCTTCCCCCTCTGTGCTCTTCTCTGCTTCCCAGTCACCTGGCTCACTCTCTGTTTCTTCCTGATGGCTGCGAGTTTTAAGCTGACCCACCCCTCGACCACTTCCATCTCCACGCCCTCCCTCAGCCTGATTCTGAAGCCATGACATCTGAGGACTCGGTGTAATGACAGGCTAGGAGACCATGCCCCCTTGCTTGACTGGAGCATGGGGGGCCGGGTCATCTGTCTGCAGCTGAACTTGACAGATGCCGTGGAACTTGTACGTCCTCCGGGCTGACCACCAGCACATCCCTTTCTGCAAGCTCTGGGCTGCTGCCTATCAGTGCAGGAAGTAGAAAGGAGGAGGAGGAAATAGAAATAAATGGCGGTTACTGTCGGGACGCCAGAAACAGAGTTTCCAGTTGCCCTAGCTGCAGGAACTGAGAGGTGTGCATGGGAACTGCACCGTCTGTAGCCTCTGCTTTCGCTTCTTCCTGTATCCCCTGGACAAGAGGTAGCTCCTGAAGAGCTTGGTCCGTAACTGCAGCAGTGGAGAGGCAAGTTGGCTGTGGTACCCAAACGGGCTAACTGGATGGGATCCTCACGCCCTTCCTGATGAAACAGAGGCCCCAGTTCAGTTTTCCAGAGCTACTTACTAGTGTAGTTAGCCTTGTAGTTAGTTTGACACGCAGAAGTCTCCCCGGGGTACTCTCTGACCCTGCCGGTACATTTACCCTGGACATTGGCACAGCTGCTTTGGCTGATGCTGGAATCTATGACCTGGGTTCTCCGAGAGCCACCTGCTGGGTAGGGTTTTATAGTCCTTGCTGGGCCCTGGCTGGCTAAGTATTCTTTTCCCTCTGAGTGCTGTGACTATGCCTTCTATACTTGGGTTCAGATACATCATGGGGGAAACTTCTGTCGACCCCTCCCTCAGTACTACCCCCTCATAGTCTACATGAGAGGCTCTCAGCCTCCCCTTATTGTTCTGACCTGTTGGCCGGCTGGCTGGAATCTGACCCCCAGAGAGCATCCCAGTGTCCTGTTCCTGTGGCTCGAGACAGCGCTTTATCTCTTTCCCCCCCAGCTAGAGTCAGCTCACCAGCCACGATGCCTCAGGTTCTATCCCTGGCACTAGGAGTCCTTCAGGTAGATGCAAGCTTTCTAATCCCCTGCCCTGGGGGCAGACTAGAGTCAGGGCCTGCAGAGCGCTGACTTCTGCAGGAGTCTCAGACCTGTTCAAGGGGCCTGGGTGGAATTTAAGAGGAAGCCTTCTACCCCACCGTCACCCCACCAGCCTGTAGAGGAGAAAAGTGACATTGTCTCACAACTAGCCAAGGGGAAGCCGTCAGCAAAATAACAAATGAACCTGAGCTGCAGGGTGGATCATAAGAAAGGCTAGACCCCAGTGACATGGGCAAGAGTCCATGGAGGGTGAACATCAGGGTCAGGGTGGAGTATGAAGACCCTGTCTTGTGCAACTGCCGTGGGTCCCTTCTCGCCCTTCACCACCACAACTGACCAGCTCATTTCACTCAGCAGGGCCTCCAGCCTGGGGGAATACAAAAGGTGCAGCCCCAGTGGTCAGGAGATTAAGGGGTCAGATGACAGGGCGTTGGAACTGTGGTCAGAAATAAGGGTGGCCAGACTAAAGCCTGAGGGCTACCATGTGCCTTTCAGATATTCTCCTTCCTGGTCCCAGTAGGCACGGGTCTTGCTGAGCTCCAGGTGGGCAGATAGACCCTTCTGCCTTATGTCTCATCCCTGGGGTGTTAGTGTTTCCATAGCAACTTAGGGACAAAGCCGAGAATAGGGCAGCTGCTACAGACAGCACCCACATTGTCTGACACAGTCCTCTGTTAGGAAAGCTGGCTTTAAGGAAGGAATGGCTGGTTGGTGCCAATCCCAGGAATGACACACAGTACTAGCTGGCATTGGTTTGGGAACAGTGGGACAAAGCTTTGTAGGAGGGGATGCAGGTGTTGGGGTAGCAGAGAGGACACACCCAGTGCCTGGTATTTCCTCCAAGGACTGTCCTTCCCTGTTGTCTGTCTGTCTCCCACCTATGATTTTACCCAGGACTCCTAAGAATCTTTCTGACTGGTACTCTCATGACAGTCAGCCCCATCCTTCTCTCCCCCCGGGGTGGTATGACCTCTCCAGATGAGACCCCCCCCTCCTAATCCTACCCTCCCCCACCCTTCTGCATTGCACCTATGCCCACCCATGTTTAGTCACTTTCCCTTGTCTCCTTGTCCCACCCACATCTGGCTTCTGCTTACTGGATTTGGCTGAAGCACCAGGATTTCCTTTGTGGGTCTTAACTGGTTTCTTCCTAGGTGAGGTCAATGCTGAACCAAAATCTTTTTTTTTTTTTTTTAACCTGGGCTCTCTCACCCCCTCCTTCCTGCTGAATCTGGAGAAAGGGTACCAGTTGGTCCCAGCACCCAGTGTTTACCGTAGAGTTAATGTTTAGCTAAGAGCCAATTCCGGCTCCTGGAGTTCTGGCCCTTCCCTGCCCAGCCCTTGGTGAGGGAGTGGAGACAAGACCAAATGCAGACTGAGACTCATCTCCTATGATAATATCTCTTAGGGTGTAAACTGTCCCTGTCTTGTTCAAACAGTTACCATCTCAACTTGCCTGTGTCTCTGGCCTGGATACCAGTGTTTCCAGGGAATTTCTGTTTAAGTATCTGGAGCCTCCTGGAACTGTCTATACTGCCTGTATCTTGGGCATGGTGTGGTCCTGAAGAGATGGGTTGTGTTCACCCTGGAAAATAGAATTGCTGGATTCACCTGCCACAAAATTTGAGGACCACTGACACTTGATCTTAGGATAGAGTCAGGGCAGGGACTATGCTCCAAGAAGCCAGGCTTGTGGTCTAGGGATGTGTGTGTGTGTGTGTGTGTGTGTGTGTGTGTGTGTGTGTGTGTGTGTGTGTGTATGTGTGTGTGTGTGTGTGTGTGTTTTGATAACATACCAATAGAGAGATAGGGAATACATTCATGTGGTAGATAATTTTTACACAGTATATGAAATACTAAATTCTAGAGAAGATTAAATCGAAGGGTGGCTCATTCCTGGGGAAGATGGCATCCAATGCAGTGTGGTTTACCTTAGGTAAGATGAAGGCAAGTGTCCTTCAAGATGGAAACGGGAGGGAGTTAGAAGATGCCTTGGGCAAGGATTCTTTCCCCTCTGTTTACCCTAACAATGGCTTTCATGTCCCTCTTAACTGGAGTCTTTGGGTCCGAGACCCAAGAATCTGTATTCTTTGGCTTCATTAGAGTCATTTTTAAAGTTTAAGCATAGGAAACTACTAAGGTTTATAAAACAAAGGAACATTACCCATAATGCAACCTTCCTGGTAGGGTAGGCTCTCTGGGTAGAACAAGGCAGCTGCCGCGATTGTTTCAAAGGTCCACACCCTCCCAGTCCCCATACTGCCTACTCCTCCTCTCTACCTCTCTGCCTAGAGCGGTGGTTCTCAACCTTCCTACTGCTGCGACCCTTTAATGCAGCTCCTCATGCTGTGCGGACTGTCATGAGCCATAATGTAAATAATCTGATGTACAGCCCCAATGAAAGGGTCATTCAGCTCCAAAGGGGTCATGGCCCACAGGTTGAGAACCATTGGTTTGGAGCCCTTTCTGCCCTCATGGCCTGGCTGCCATCTCTTTCTTTTACTTGTTTTCCTCCTTCTCGCCAGGGTCTGTAAGGTCTGCTCTTACTGTTGCTATTTCCCCTCAAGGCCTCAGCAGCCACCCGGGATTCTGCTTGGCTTTGATCCTATGCCTCCATGTATGGAAGGTGGGGCCCAGTCCTTGGGAAAGCACCTCGGGCCAACCTCATCACCTCGGGCCGACCTCATCTTCTCCAGGCTATCTGTCCGACTTCTCTGTGACCAGCACATTTGTAGATTCCCATGTGTGCTGCTGTTGCATCAGAGAAGTTGCCCAATAGATGGGTTCCTTAAAGGGGAGCTAGCTGTTTCTTAAGAAACCCCTTCTCTATTCAGTCTCAAATTTCAGATTTCACCAGAACTGTGATGCCCTGGGCACCTCCCCTTCTCTTCCTCCACTGAGAGCCCTGGCCAGCAACTTTCCATTGCAGGAAACATCTGCTGGTTGAGGCCAGGCTAGGCCTGGGGTTACTGAAGGACATTGGCCAGGCCTATCACCCGGATCCTGTAACTTGAAGCATGTGCGGGGCTCTGGCCTTGCCCGCCCACCAGCCCTGCCTCCCTCCCTCAGGCCCCAGTGACTCTTAACAAAGAAGTCATTTGCTGGCCAGCTGAAAGGAGTGCCTTCTGGAGGCAAAAGGGGTGTGTGCAGGGGTGGGGATGAGAGCAGGCCCTGTGCTGCATGCAGCTAAGTGGTGGCCCGTTCTGCCTGGGTGAGAGATGTGAGTCACAAGAGTCCTGGTCTGATGGGGGGATAGAAAGTACATTGAACGGGTCAATCCTTGGGGGCAGATCTGGACTAAGGATCTGGGCCATCATGGGCTTCTCTGGAGCTTCCGAAGAGTCACTTGTGAGTCACTCTTGAGTGTGAGTAGCTAGTGGAAATAGACCTCTGGACCCAGCTGTGGCTCATCCTGCTCTGCAAGAGTTCGCCTGTTCACGTGGGGCTGGCCTTCCGCAGCTCTCAGGCTGCCTTGTGTACCTGCTGTATCTATGCCTACGGGCCTCACCTGGACTCTTGAGTGGCTGCACCCACCAGGGAGTATTGCCTGACCACACCCCCTCTGGGCTGCCCCCGGACTGAAGACAAGGGAAGGATGAAGCAGAGTCCAGCTGTGAGACACTGGCCGGCCAGCCCGCTCTGAGAACCATGCGTATTCTATCTTTTCATTTGTGAGAGTTTGCACAGGGAGCACGGCTCTGAGAGAGGAAAAGACAGCAGCCAGGGTTAGAGAGACCCTCTGTGCAGAAGCCAGAGACCACCTTGTGTTCAGTCCAGGCAAGACTCACCGTTTTCATTCCGAGGGAACCAGAGAATCAGCATAAGGACTGGGGGACCCTTGCCTGGGACATTTGTTGGGGGGTGATGGAATCTCTGACAGAGTCTGGGGTCCTCTGGAGCCTCCTGCTGGAACTGGACAGCCAGTCTCTGCTGTGGTACTTGAAGAGACTTGCTGATGGTGTGGAATGCTACTGTTGGCATGGATCTGAGAAAATCCCAGCCGTGAGTGTGTAACCTGAATTCTCTGGGTCTCTGTGACTATTCTGTGTACTCTCTCATGCCGCACTTGGCCCTGCTGGGAGCCTCAGACTTGTCAACCCTTGAGCCAGAATTCTTTGGCCATTTTATAGAGGTGAGCCTTGCCTCACCTTTGGAAGAGAATGTTTAAGAGGACCTAGGGAGTGGGTGTAGGGGGCTAGGTTCCCCAGCATCGAAGGGACATAGGATTGAAAGCCAAGTATTTCCATCCAATGTGTCTTTGTACATTAATTAGTACAGAGAGGCTGGCCTACCATCTACATCAACAGACAGTAGAATAAGGAAAGCTAGGTATAAATGTGGAGTAAGGAGGCCTTTTCTACTCCTCCCCACTGCTGTAAGCAAAAAAGATCAATGTCTTTTCCTGCATGCTTTTGGAAGATTGTACCTAGACTCCTGTGTGTCCATCTCTGGGGGCCCTGGAATTCTCTCATTGGCTATAATAGAAGCCCAGGGAAGATGACACTGTGTATGAATGAAATATTAGAACTAGGAGGACTCTAGGCATCGGGTTACTAGATACCAAGTTTCCCTTGAAGTGGATTGGGGGCCCTCTGGTAGGCTGCTTCTCATGAGAAGCTAGTGGGAACCCCAAAGCAGGCAAGTGTCTTCTCCCATGAGAGAGCTGTTGCAGGGAAGCCCTGTGGTTTTCTTTTTAGCAGTTAGATAAGACTCATGTTCCATTCCCATTGGGTCTCCACATTCCTCAGGCAAGCTGCTTAACCTCTGCCTCATTTCCCACAAGTATGAAGTGGGGTAATGAAATCTACCCTGTGGTGAGGTGCAGTGATGTATGTGGTGGACATATGCTTGCTCTTGCTGTGGGGTGTTTACAGTTGTCTAGAAGGTGAGATATAATGAGGACTTATGAGCTGTCAGGTTGTCAAGCAAGGGTTTCCTGTGTGCAGATTCTCTTCTAGAGGATGGGACATTTGCATAGTATTTAGTGATTCTTGGAGGACTGTTGTATCTGAGGTCTGTTTGTTTGGGTTTTTTGTTTTTATTTTTGTTTTATTTTGTTTTTCTGAAACAGGGTTTCCACTCTGTAGCCTTGGCTGTTCTGGAACTCACCCTGTAAACCAGGCCTGAAACTTAGAGATCTGCCTGGGATTAAAGGTGTGGGCCACAACCACCCAGCCTGAGGTCTTTTCTAGCCCTAGAAATCATAGGATAGATAGGCTTCTAGATGGCTTCCTCTGGTGGCCTAGAAACCTGGTTGAAGCTCACAGGTGACTTGGGAAGTTTGACATCATATGATGATTGTGTGGTATACTTTGGGGAAGGTAACTGGGCCTCTCATATTACACATGTAAGTCAGTCAAGAACAAAAGCTTGAAATTCAAATTATAGACAGATTGACGAGAGGTTCCTTTTCCTCAGCTCTTCTCTGGTTTCTCCCTCTTGGAGGTCGACTCAAACTGAGCTCACACAGTTTTCTCTGTCTTTAATTCCCTTCACTTTCTTCTTCCTCTGGTCAGAGCAACAGGCTGTCACGGAGGCGGGCAGCTCTGGGTTCAGACGCGATCACTCCCAGACTTTGTTTCCATGAGGGTCATTTAGCTTTATAGACATTTGAAACATGAACGGTTGAAGGGTCCATCCCCTACTAGCTCTGTGCCTGTGGATTCCCAGAGAAGTGGGTGAGAGGGTAAAGACGCCAGGAACTACATGTCACTGCCAGCAGGACAATCTGTCCCTCAGGCATGTGTCTCTGGCAGAGGGTCAGCAGCCCAGTGTGTGTGTTAAGTAGGTCAGCACATGGCCGGGTAGAATGCAAATGTGCCTCTGTCCTCACGTGTGGCTCTCCCTAGGTTGTCTGCTCTTTGTATCATCCTCGAGTGGCCTTCATCTATGGGCACCCATCTTTTTTATTTCCATTCATTTTTTGTAAAAGGGTATACGTTGAAAGGGCAGAATTCCTAACTATTCTACTGCCTGGTGGGATTTCCAGGGACGATTTACCAAATTGTTCTATGGGAATGAGCAGGTACAGGGTGCATAACCGTTTTTAGGATCTGGTTCTCTATACTGTATACGTCGCTGGTCCTCTCCTGGCTTCTGTGGCTTATGAAGAATGGACTCTTCTCCTGGGGTCTGCCACTGTACAGCAGTTGGGTGCCTTTGGCCATGGGGCTTTTCTCTTTGCTTCAGTTTCCTCATTGTATGTGGATTTGGTAGATCATTTGGTAAGAATAGGGAGGGAGGTGTCATGCCTGTGTGCCAGAAGGACATTAACTTCACAACTTGTGTTTCCCTTTTCTTTTCTTTTTTCTTCCTTTTCTTTTCTTTTCTTTTCTTTTCTTTTCTTTTCTTTTCTTTTCTTTTCTTTCTTCCTTTCTTTTCTTTTCTTCCTTTCTTTTCTTTTCTTTCCTTCCTGCTACTGGATTTTTTTTTTTTTATTAAATTTTCTTAGTGCCATGTTTTATGATTAAAAAAAAAAAAAACCTCATGTCTTTAGCTCACTGTGTTAGTCATAACAAACTTCGAGAGATATGCAGTTTTCAACCCTCTTCAAAGCCCTGCTGAGATCTAGCTTGGCCCTCAGGTCTTTTCCACTGCCAAGGTAGAGCTGGCAGGAAGCAGGGCAGTGATAGCTGGCATCTTAGGTCCTGGGACGACCTTTGAAGGTTTCCTTCCTTGCTTTCTCTTCTTGGGACATATGTGGGCCCCATATTTCTCACTGACCAATGCTGCATGAAGGGCTTTTCAGGACCGCATCCTCTGTGCTATTTCTCCATGCCAAGGCCCCTTTCTAACCTGGCCTCTCAGGGACTATGGGAAGAGTTTCATCTCTCTGCTTTTCTAATGCATAAGCATTCCCCTCCTCCACCCCAGCATCCTTCTCTAATCCTACAGTATGTGGACACATGCTAATCTTGGCTGTTGTTGTGCAGGTGTTAAGCCCCACTTACAAGCAGAGAAATGAAGACTTCAGAAAACTCTTTAAGCAACTTCCAGACACGGAGCGCCTCATTGTTGGTGAGATAGTAACCTGGGAGGGGCCAACCAGGAAGTCTGGGAGTTCCAGAAAGAACACTCAGGCTACCTCTGACCAGAGACTGAGAGCCAACACAAGCAAGCAGGTTGAGCTGGCAACAGGTGACATCTTAAGTCCCAGATCTTAGGATCAAGCACTATGCCTGTGGCATGCATCCTTTAGAGCCCACCCAGGAGGGATTCAGAGGCATACTTACCTCTGCAAATGGCCACTCCATAGAACCAGTTGTTGCCATGGTAGTAAGAGGATGGAAATTAATTGAACAGCATGGGCCTTTTTAATTGTTCTAAGTCCGCCCGCTATTGGCTATCATACTCATTCATTATCCATCTCCTCGGTGTTTCTCATGAGATATTAGAGACTTCCTTGGCTGCTAGATCAAGTGCTTGTACACCTAGTCAGCAGCAGATGACTAGACTTCCCCAGTGCCAGAGGGATGGGTGGCACACTCAGTCTACACTGGTTTGCTGAAAATGGCCCCTGTCTCTGAGCTTCCATATCCTGCTTCCTACACAGATTACTCATGTGCACTCCAAAGAGACATTCTTCTTCAGGGCCGACTCTACCTCTCAGAAAACTGGATCTGCTTCTACAGCAACATCTTCCGATGGGAAACTCTGGTAAAGACCTTGAACTTGGGTTGGTTCGGGACTGTGGGTGATGTAGGTGTTGTATCTCAGTGGTAGTATGCTTACCGCTTACCGCTTGGTCCCCAGTACTGCAAAAGGGAAAGAAGAAAAAGATCCAGACTTGTCCCTTTGGACATGGTCTTGGCCATGACCGACAAGCTGCTTTCCTTTTCTTTTGTGTGTGTGTGTGTGTGTGTGTGTGTGTGTGTGTGTGTGTGTAGCTGAGGATCGAACCCAGGGCCTTGCGCTTGCTAGGCAAATGCTCTACCACTGAGCTAAATCCCCAACCCCTCATTTTCTTGATTTACTGAATTTGTGTTCTTCCCAAGCCTTTAGAGTGTGTCCCCCTCCACCCCTCCCCCCAGACAGGGTTTCTCTGTGTAGCCTTGGCTGGCCTTGAACTCAGAAATCCTCCTGCCTCTGCCTACTGAGTGCTGGGACTAAAGGCATGCATAACCACCCCAGCTCTGTCTTTATATTGTTAACACCAAACCAGGCCTGAACACTGGAGAATACCAACACCAACCCAGGCCTGAACACTGGAGTTTACCCAATTTTGAATCCCAGTCATGGCATCTCTTTTGCCATGTATTTCTTTCCCATCTCTTGGGTATGGAGGACAGTACATTTTCCTTTGGCAAATGCACATAGCTATCTGGTATGAGTTGTGGCAGAGCGAGGCACAGTAAAGTGGACAGGATGTTGGCTGAAGGGTTCAGAAGAACTGACTTGCTCATTTTCTGGGTTCTGCATTTTATTAATTGTGATTTTAACATTTTTTAAATTTGCCTTTATTTTCTCATCTTTTAAAAATAAGATGGAGAAAGGCTACTTAGATGATTTTATAAGCCTTCCCAGCACCAATGTTCTGTGTTTTCGTCAAGTAGCAAAACTGGCAGACCCTCTGCCTATATATTGGGTTGTAGAACCTAGGTACCATGGCTAGAGATGGTTCCTTAGTATATGGCCTCTGTGGCATAAGGTATAAACTGTATCATCTCTAAGTTGGTCCCTTCCAGGGCCAGAGGTATGAGAACTTTGATTTGATTTTGTCTGGCAACTACTAGTGCCTCACGAACACTTTTCTCCTGATTGTACTAATGCCCTCTTTTGCTTGCTGCTCTGACACCATGGTGATGCCAGCTGACAGTCCGTTTGAAAGATATCTGCTCCATGACTAAAGAGAAAACAGCTCGCCTCATTCCCAACGCCATCCAAGTCTGTACTGATTCAGAAAAGGTGAGTGTTGTCCAGTTCTGACCTTTCTACCCATGCACCCCCAATACCCCACTCCCCATTTCCCCACTTCTGTGTTCTCACCCTTCACTCACCTTAATCTTTAGACTAATGGGTTTCAAGTGTCAGGCAGTAAGCAGGGTACAAGTTCTAGAAAATACTCCCTGGGTGAGCAGGGTGGTTGAAGGCTGAGCAAGGGCTTAGGGTAGCATGTTAGAACTTTGAGCTAGAACACCAAATTTTGAGTCCTGTAACTATAGACTATGCATATTTAGATTTCCTTGAAGGTTGATGGGTCAGTAGGTTTGTCTCATCCTGTTTGTGCTGTATCCCAGCTCACCTCTTGCCCAGTTCCAGTTGGTGAGCAAAGAACATTTATATTTTTGAAGGCACAGTTTAGAACTAGAGTAAAAAACACAGAAGAAAGTCTGAGTAAAATATTGAAGGACTTGGTTTCAGTGGGGACTTGGATATTTCAGGTCCCCGGGGTGCTGATGATTTTGGATGACTGACAGTCAGTGGCATTTGAGACTGAGTATTATTTTGAATAAAAGAAAGGAGGACTCTGTGTTCCTAGTCACGATGTTAAAAGTTTTCACAGATGTTTCTCTGCATCTTCTGCTTCAATCTAGCACTTTTTTACTTCATTTGGGGCCCGGGACAGGACATACATGATGATGTTCCGGCTCTGGCAGAATGCGCTCCTTGAAAAGGTAAGTACTGAAGGGCGTAAAGTCCCTCTGTTCGTAGATATATGGTTGGATGGATAGACAGACAGGCAGACAGACAGGAGAGATTGGTTCTGTCCTTCAGCCTGGGAAGGCCATCCACCCATAGTGTACTTCTCACTTGGATATTGTCCCAGTTGGGAAGCATGCTTTTACTGTGTTATGGCTGGCTCTTAGGGAGCCCTTGTCTCTGGAAATCTTCCCCTAGTAGATTTCTTGACCTGAGTCCTGAACAGAGTTAGCTTTTTTATGAGAATGCCCCAGCACTGTCAGGAGTAAGGCACCTATGACTTCGGGCACTTTAGTCCCACTGTTTTATACTTCTCCAGGGCTTGGGTTAGCCAAGTAGAATGAATCAGGTAGCCATCGACATGACTGCTATGAAGGAAACTGGTTTCCTATCCACAGGTTCTCCAGAAATTAGGCATGCCATGGCAGGTCATTCCAGGCCACATTGTAAAGCACTGGGGCTTGTCAGGAGGCAAAGGGGCAGAAGAATGGGCGAGAGCCTTTACTGTGGTCTCCTGGGATCAGCTAGGGAGCTGAGGATGAGCAGGTCATGGAGGTATAGGATTAGCCACTGGTATTAATTTCAGTAGCTCTTAGGGTCTAGAGACTATCTCAGATTGCCTGGCATCCAGTTTTAGTGTACCTAGCCTTGAGAGAAGAAACCTGTCAAGCTAGAGAAGATGGGGCTGTTGCATACCTGTAATTTGTTTCCAAGTCTAAGAGCTTGCTAACCCTGGGAGGTTCTACCCTGGTCAACAAGACACCAGGTCCCAGAAAACCACCAATAAAGAAAATAAGAAAACTTAGTCAAATTAGCCACCAACTCATGGCTGGTGTGTTTGAGTTAGTTAGTTTGGAAGGAGACACAGATGGAATATTACAGCCCATGTCCATAGGGAGTTCCCATTTCAAAGCTGTCAGATGTTGGGGAACTCTCCAGGCCAGAGAAACAAATGTAAGGAAAAAAAAAATCTCTATATAAATAATATGTACCTCCAACTAGGTTACCATATGATTGACATGAATGTATTAAAGATATATATGTATTTATCTTGACTCTAGCCTGAGCTAATTATTACCTGGAGAAACCCAACTAAATTAATTTTTATCTACAGTTTCTTCTATTGTGAGCCTCTAGAGCCCTGATATAAACCTTGGTAGCTTTGAAGCTGAGGTCTCCTTACTTATTAGGCATCAATAATGGTAAAGTGATAATGGGCCTGCATATTTACCAGCAAATGTGATTTTTCAGTTCATATCTGTTGTCATTTCTGAATAAGGCACAGAATCATGCACTTGGCATCTAAGTGTCTTCCAAAATGACTTCATTAATTTTATCTAATGAGGGTCTGCTAACTGTGCTTGTCCTGACCATGTGGACTCTAGCTGAGCCAGGCAGAACTGGTCAGGGAAAGCAGTACAGGGATCTCCTAGTCAGCACTGAAAGCTAGCTGGTCCAGAAACAGGACCCAACTGTCATTCTAGATGGTCCTACTAAGTCAGAAAACTGGAAGGTTGACTTAAGGTATTCTTCCAGATGCCCGAACCATTCCTTCAAAGTGTGGGTCTGGAGACCTCCTGTATTATCTGGAAAATCTGGTAGTGTCAGGACTCTTGAGTTTCCACTTATTTTTTATTTCTGTTATTGGTTGCATCTGTTTTCCTTATGCTTTTGTTTGTCACATACGTGTCACGACCACTTTCTCCCTTGTTTTCAGTCTGGGACTCAATAACGGTTCCACACATGTTCCTGGTTTCTCTGACACTCATTTGCTTCTCTCTGGAGATTGTACCCTATGAAAACTAGATTTTCTTTTTTCTAATTAAAAGTTTTTTTTTTTCATTTTATATACAAACCACAGTTCCCCTCCCTCCCCTTCTCCTCTTCCCCCACCCCCACCCCATCTCCCTCTCAGAGGTGGTAAGTCCTTCCTTAGGAGTCAACAAAGTCTGGCATACCAAGCTGAGGCAGGACCAAGCCCCTCCTCCCTGCATCAAGGCTGAGCAAGGTATCCCTCCATAGGGAATGGGCTCCAAAAAGCCAGTTCATGTTCCTGGGATAAGTCTTGGTCCCACTGAAGGTGCCCCACAAACAGAACAAGCCACACAACTGTCACCCACATGCAGAGGGCCTAATTCGGTTCCCCAGCTGTCAGTCCAGAGTCCATGAGCTCCCACTAGCTTACATCAGCTGTCTCTGTGATTTTCCCCATCATGATCTTGACCCCTTTGCTCATATGATCCCTTCTCCCCTTCTCCAACTGAACTCCAGAAGCTCAGCCCAGTGCTTGACTGTGGATCTCTGCAGCTGCTTCCATCAGTTACTGGTTGTAGGTTCTATGATGACAATTAGGGTAGTTACTAATCTGATTACAGGGGAAGGCCAGTTCAGGCACCCTCTCCACTACTGCTAGGAGTCTTTGCTGGGGTCATCCTTGTGGATTCTTGGGGATTTCCCTAGCACCAGGTTTCTCCCTAACCCCATAATGTCTCCCTCTATCAAGATATCTCTTTCATGGCTCTCCCTCTCCGTCCCTCCCCCAACTCGGCCATCTCAACCCCCTCTTGGAAAACTAGCTTTTCTTAGGACAGTATTTTTAAAGAGGACAAATAGACCCCTCCTCAATAAGCAAACACTGGGAACTAGACATAGGATTGTACACAAATTGATTGTCCTTCAGAATGAAGAAGGAAATATTCAGGTTGTCAGGAGAGAGCTGAGTAGATGACCCTTAATTTCTGTGATGTTGTAAGACTGAGTCACGGCACTTATGGATGTTCAGAGATAACTGTGGCCCTAGACTAACATGGGTGTAGGAGGTGGGGTGCTTCCCATCTCCAGAAGGCCTGTTAATCCCATTCTGCCAAGCTCTGTTGAGGGACCAGGCAAGGAAGGTCCACATCCTTGATTTTTTTGGAATCTACATTTTCAAATGGGAGACTGGCATCTGACTGGGATATCTGAGGTGGGTGGCGTTGTCATAGAGGTGTCCTCTCTATTCAGTTGGGAAGAGTGTCCTTTGGCTTCTTTCCCCACAAGGGGGCCAGCCTGGCTTAGTGCTTCTGTGCAGAATGGCAGGGCCTGAGGGAGGGCGATCCGAGTCACTCTCTTCTCTCTTGCAGCCACTGTGTCCCAAGGAGCTCTGGCACTTCGTCCACCAGTGCTATGGGAATGAGCTGGGTCTCACCAGTGATGATGAGGACTACGTGCCCCCAGATGATGACTTCAATACCATGGGGTGAGTATGACTTTGGGTGAACCTCCCAGAGGATATCAATGAGGACATGATGTGGAAAATGATTTCTGGGGTATCCCCCTATAGGAAACAATGGAGGGAACCACTGCTTCAGGCAGAGGGAACAGTAACAGGGCTATGTGGTTATAGAAATGGTCAGAGATGGAGCCAGGAGGTCAAGGGAGCAGGGACTAGTAGCCTTTTGGCCAATGTGACAGTTGGCTTTTAGGCAGAAAGGGATGGGAAGGTTTGTAATAGACAGTTGATGAGTTCTGAACGAACATCTAGATAAGACCAATGTGGCTTCTGTGTTGGAAATACCCTCAAGTGGAGACAAGGGGAACTTGTTCAAAGTTATTAGATGATAATTTAGAGGACACATGGTGGTGGTGGTTTGGACCAGGGAGGTTTTGCAGTAGCTCTGACAGTAATTAGTTCCTCAATGTATTTTGAAGGATTTGCTCATGGCTCAGAAACAAATCCCAGGTTTGATTTAAAATTTGTTGGTTTAACTCTTTAGAAGCATGGAGTGGTTCCAAATAGAGATGGGGAATATTGTTTACAGAAGAGTTTGAGATTAGAAGGTTGGTTTTAGGCAAACAGGGATGCCCACTAGCCAAGCAGAGAGATCAAGTAAGCTTTTGAGGATGGATGGCTGTTTAGTTCATGCAGAAGTTTGGGCCAGGGCCATAAAGCTGGGAGTCACTCATGGATAACCATGGGGTTTGCTCAGTCCTCCAAGTGAGTGAATGAACGTAAAAGTAAAATCACGTTCAAGGACTAGGCTTGGAAGCACTCAGCAAGAGTGGGAAGCAGAGAAAGAACATCCAACAAGGAAGGAGTGTCTCACACACTAGAAGCCAAGAACAGGAAGTTAAGGATGGGGACTCTCACTGTACAGCATGCTGCAGGTAGGAGATGAATGAGGAGAGTGAGTGGCTAACAAGGGTTAGGTGTGTGGAGACTAAATGTTGAAGCTAGTAAAATAAAAAGCAAGGGAAGGGCATTGAAGGCACAGTGCTCAGACCTTGGCTTGGAACAATATTAATGTTGCTTTCACATTAGCTCTGTCAAACCCACTTGCCGATGTCTAAAATGCACATAGTGATTTACTGGGTAAATAACACATCCAGATGCTACTAAATTCACAAGTCAGATGTTTTGTCATTGATGACAGTGAGGATCATGGCTGCTCCAGTAGAACGACACCTGCCATCCTTGGGATGTACAAGGAAGAGACGTTTGTTAGTTATGGTCTATGATTTGGACAGTACTACTGAGGGAGTGCTGCATTCAGAGTCCAGCCTTAGTAGTTGATGTCTGAGAAAGGAAATATGTGATTAGAGCCCAGATGTTAGATTCAGATCATTGGCATGTGATGGTACCCAACGGAAAAGTGTAAGATGGGATATGGTTTATGTTTGGGTAGACATATATCTATGGAGGGTGTCTAGAAAAGGTGAGCTTTCCGATAGAAGTTTCTGGGTAGGGAGAGGTGGAATAAGAAGGGAATGAAGCTTTGGGAGAGCAACGAGGGGGCAGCTTTTGGCTTGGCACAAAATGACATACAAAGAAAAGAAGCAAGAAGGCCCATGGTTTCAGATTGCTAGACAGGCCTAAGTTCTTAGACTAACAAAGTCCACGGAGGCTAACCTGAGCTCATGGGGATGGGGGTCTTCTCCAGCTACTGTGAAGAGATCCCTGTAGAAGAGAATGAAGTGAATGACAGCTCATCCAAAAGCAGCATAGAGACCAAGCCTGATGCCAGCCCCCAGCTGCCCAAGAAGTCCATCACCAACAGCACGCTGACCTCTACGGGAAGCAGTGAAGCCCCTGTCTCGGTATGGGCCAGAAACTCCGGGCAAATGCCTGCCCTGATTAGTGGCCGTTCTCTCCTAGTTCAGTTAGCCCCTCATGAGCCCCATTGGGAGCAGGGAAGTAGGAAGGGGTTCCATGTGGTCACCGTGACTAAGGGAACGTCTTAGAACTCACGAGTTCTTAGTGCCATGGCATATTCTAAAGGCCAAGAGCTAGATTCTCAGCACCTTGTTTACATGACTTGGTTTGACATATGAGAAGATAAAAAGTATTCCAAGTCTTCTCAGAGTAGAGTTGTTGGTGGACTACTCCAGACAGCTTCTTTCTGGATACCTTTCCTGGGTCTTTTTCCCCCCCTTTCCTGCCTTGATCCAAAGTCAAAATCACACATGAATATAGAGCCATAGGACAGCTCATTGCTTACCTATGTCATGAATGTTGGTTGAGTTCCTTTGCAGTTTATTTTACTACTATGCTGGAGTTTATGGAGGCTAGATGAATGTCTGTGAGGACCTTTCTCCTCAGGAACACTGTTGCAGAGAAGCCAGAACTTTGCTGAATGATTAAGGCATATGTAGGCAAGAAGGGGCTGGGTTCCTTGGGAAAGGACTCTCAGAAAAGGGAATATTTTATTCCTCTTTCAGTGGCCAGGCTAACTAACCTGCCTTTGGATGAAAATGTCATTGATGCCTCGCCTTCAATTTCTATTTGTGAGATTAGCTTTAAAATAGAATCAATTCTCTTCTGGTGCCAATGAGAGAATGGAGCCCCAGACATGTCCGTGACCATCTATGACCCTGAGGAAAAGGGTATTGTTGACAGGCAGGCTGGCATGGTACCCGCACAGTGGGAATAAAGTTCCAGAAAGGGCCTAGGATGGGAGCACCACTCGTAGACCAGTGTGCCCTTTGAATGGCAGGAAAAGGGCAGTGAGTGCTTGGTTCTGGGCAGCTCATTACAGTCCCAGCTCCTGACCTCCGCCCTGCTCCTGAGCAGCTGTGCTGGGAACTGGGTGACTTCTAAGGCTGGGTTCCTAGTTTCCCTTTTGAAGAGCCTGACCCACAGAGAGGGACCCCGATAGCTGATTCTTGATCTCCACTGCAGTTTGATGGCTTGCCGCTGGAGGAAGAGGTGATAGAGGGTGATGGGTCCTTGGAGAAGGAGCTTGCCATTGACACCATCATAGGAGAGAAGATTGAGATCATTGCGCCTGTGACCTCCCCTTCTCTGGATTTCAATG
The DNA here is from genome assembly GCF_903995425.1 of Onychomys torridus. Taxonomy (NCBI): domain Eukaryota; kingdom Metazoa; phylum Chordata; class Mammalia; order Rodentia; family Cricetidae; genus Onychomys; species Onychomys torridus. Next base: position 33,670,140 of record NC_050449.1, on the reverse strand, counting down.
ACAATGAGGATATCCCCACCGAGCTCAGTGATTCTTCAGATACCCATGATGAAGGTGAGCCTCTGAGCCTGGGTCTAGAGCATCCCTTCACCTCTCCATTTTGCAGCATGAAAAGAAGCTGAGGTCCCAGAGAAGGGAAGTGGTGCAGGCAAAGGCGTTAACAGTGAGCCCATGAGCCCCGTCACCCTTCCCTTGGTGGTAGCGCCCACATTAGCTAGAGATATCAGTGCCCCGGGGATGTGAGCACAGCCTCCTGTTCTCCTTGTCACTGTCTACTTCATCTCTTCTCTTCTGTACAGGAGAGGTCCAGGCCTTCTATGAGGACCTGAGTGGAAGACAGTACGTGAACGAGGTCTTCAACTTCAGTGTGGACAAACTCTATGACCTGTTGTTCACAAACTCACCCTTCCTTCGGGACTTCATGGAGCAGCGGCGCTTCTCTGGTCTGACCTGCGGGCTAGCCCCTCCCTGACTGTCCATCCTTTTCTCCACTGTACATCTTCCTCCTCCCCCTCCTTCTCCTCTCCATATACCATTCTTTCCCCAATGACGCAGGCTCCTCTTTCTGGCCTTGCATGGTGCCAAAGATCCCCTGGGGTACTCTGGCCCTCTCTACCACTAGCACTGCAGGTTTCCATCTGCCCTCTGATTGCCCAGTGAGCAGGCCCTGCCAGCTCTTTGTCCCCACAGGGCTCTGTGTCTACTCCAGGGCAGCTGTTCTGCTGTTTGGGAGGCACCCACTGTACTGAGTGTGTTGCATTGGCCCATTCAGTCCTCAGCTGTGCCATGTGTGGGCCTTGGGGTTCCTGGCACTAGGGTGTTAGGAATCTGCACCCCAGGCTGCTAGCCTAGATGCGCTGAGTGAGGATTCATATCTGGTTACCCTGGGGACTCAGGCTCTCACTCTCTCACTTAGTTTTTCCCACAGCACAGATGTAACCCTGCCTCTCAGAGATGCCAGTCATCCTCTCTGAGCAAAAGCCCTAGGCAACAGGGCACCCTCTGCAAGGAGAGGCACCTAGAGGCCATGGGTGGCTACACTCCCTGGGGATCTGATGTCCTTGCCACAGTAACTCCAATGTTGCCTGCACCCCCGCAGGTGGCCCCGAGACCTCCTGCCCCAGCCTGGGAACAATCAGTATTCTGGAGCTCTTTGTAGAATTTAGGCAATGCCACAATGGGCCTCTTTCTGCTCCAACTCCACCTCCTCTTCACCACCTCCCCCAGCTTTCAAACTCCTATTGGCTTCCAGGGGAGGGGGTGGCTGTGGCTGTCAGTAGTCGGCATGGGGCATGGAGTTCATTGGTGGGGAGATTCAGATGAGTGGAGTTGTGCTGTGCTCCACGCCCCTCATGCTGGGGCTCTTCTCTACCCTCAGATATCATCTTCCATCCATGGAAAAAGGAGGAAAATGGAAACCAGAGCCGAGTGATCCTCTACACTATCACCCTTACTAACCCCCTGGCTCCCAAAACCGCCACTGTCAGGGAGACACAGGTGAGCAGGCAGAGGAAGGAATCAAGGGAGAGAATGTTCGGAAGTACCGTCACATCATGAAGGATGAAAACTGGACTTGGGAGATGCCTCTGGATCTAGGCTTGGTTTAGTCCGGAGGCAGCAGCAGCCAATGAGCTCAGATGCTGCCAAGTCAAGTGATGTCACACTTTCCATCCAGGAGTCCAGGGGCAGGGGCACTGGGAAAGATGCTTCTTCTCAGTGTTGGTCAATGATGCTTCCCTACCCACAGACCATGTACAAAGCAAGTCAGGAGAGTGAATGCTACGTGATAGATGCTGAAGTCCTTACCCACGACGTGCCCTACCATGACTACTTCTACACCATCAATCGCTACACGCTCACCCGCGTGGCCCGGAACAAGAGTCGACTCAGGTGTGCTGTGTGATGGCTTGTGTGGGTGTAAGCAGGGGAAGGCGTTCACATGAGGTATTTGCTCATTGAGGAGGAGGCGGGATGGCGTACTCTTACTGTATGACCTCTCTGGATCCTGAGTTCTTGTGTCCCATGGAGCACTTTGCATCTTCTTTGGAAGATCTTCACCATTGCCTACTGTTTGTTTTGTATGGTTTATATGGAACTATGTAGGTACTTAAACTACATCTGTTGGGCTCTTTAGAATAACCCAAGGAGATGAGTTACCCTAGTTTATCAGAAGAGTAACTTTGTCAAGACTCATGCCCCAGTTCATACCGAAGCTTAGCTTTTAGCAATAGGATCCTGTGCCCTTTGCTCCATGTCCTGTGTGTGGTAGGGTTTCCTATTGTTTCCACTGTTGACCAGTGAGAGCTCCTAGAGACCTAACCTAGTCCTGACCTAACACAACCAGCTCTCTGCACTCAGCCTACCCACTCATCTCATAGTCAGATGAAATTAGCGCTGGATACTCTGATGCCCACTCAGAGGAAGGGAGAAATATAGACCATGACACTGGAAGAAGTATGCCGTCTAATTATAAAACCAGCACACACCCCCATTTGAAAATCGTCATGGTTGATGGCAGCTAGACATTCGCAGGCGAAGCTAGTCCATTCTCTATGCAGAAAACAGATGTTGGGTGGGAATGTAAGAAGACTCCAAGCATGGCCGTGTTCCCGTTAGGTCCGGAGGAGGTATCACCCCTGGGGAGGCAGCAAATCAGGGTAAATAGCCTTGATGTGTGTGTGGGGGGGATTATGGTTTACTGACAGATACTCATACCCCTAAGGAAGAGGCAGACAGCAAGGCTTTGACATGGGAGAGAGCGATGCTGCTGTGTGAGTGTGGGAGATGGTACAGGCAGTGGTTGGAAGGGGGAACTTTCAGAAGGGCTTGGGTGTAGCTTAGAGCCAGGCAGGCGAGAAGACCCTCAGAGCTGCAAATGATGAAACACTGGAATCCCTACTTGGATTTAAAAGGGTTTGACTTTCATTTCTAAACGTTCTCTTGATTGGCTGGGAGGCTGCAGAGCCTATACTGTCCTCCTCTCCCGCCCTCTACACACATATACCACTAGCCTCTCATCTTCTATGTTTTAAAACTTGTTTTCTCAATATGAATGACTGATCTTGTTTCTAACGGCCTGCTCCTCAGGGTCTCCACAGAGCTCCGCTATCGAAAACAGCCCTGGGGGTTTGTAAAAACTTTCATCGAGAAGAACTTCTGGAGTGGACTTGAGGACTACTTCCGCCATTTAGGTGGGTACCACAGACCTCCTGTCATCTAGCCTGAACCTTTCCTTGCTGGCCTGTGCAGCTGCTGGCTTCTGTTTTGGGGAATGGGAAACCTGGAGAACAAGGGGGTCTCTGAGACCATAAATTGGTTTCATAGGGTCCCGAATTCTGCCCCTGAAATGAGCATTGAGTTTAGTATGTCTGGGGATGTGTATCTTTTTAGAGACTGCATCTGTAGCTTTGAGTCCAATAAGGAGGGACTGTGATTTTTGCCTATCCTCAAATGAACCTCAGACACTGGTATTGAGTCATCTTATTTATTTATTTGTTTGTTTTTCGAGACAGGGTTTCTCTGGGTAGCTTTACGCCTTTCCTGGGACTCACTCTGTAGACCAGGCTGGCCTTGAACTCACAGAGATCCACCTGACTCTGCCTCCCGAGTGCTGGGATTAAGGGCATGCACCACCACCTCCCAGCTGAGTCATCTTATTATAAGAAAGATCTGAGGGCATCCATTTAGGAAATGTGTGATATGTCATAAATTATATACATGGAGGTGCGAAGATTGGGAACATGGTCCTCTAAGCAAGATTTGGCCTCCAAATTCCTTGGCATGGCCATCTCTGAGGGTCGTCTTCCCACTGGGCCAGCTTCCCAAGGTATGTCTGTAGGAATATGGTCCTAGTAGAGAGCTGCTTCTGGTGGACATTACGTTGGGTTGAAGCTATACCTCTGACATAGCCCTTTTGTGTCTGACAGAGTCCGAGCTGACCAAAACAGAGAGTACCTACCTGGCTGAAATGCATAGACAGTCCCCTAAGGAGAAGGCCAATAAGTCTTCAGCAGTACGGAGGAGGAAGCGTCCCCATGCCCACCTGCGGGTACCTCACCTGGAAGAGGTCATGAGCCCTGTCACCACGCCCACTGATGAAGATGTGGGCCACAGGATCAAGCACGTGGCAGGTATGTTTGTTCCAGATGAGAACGGTTATGTAGATTGGGACCATGGGGAAGAGCTGTGTGCCTCTGTCATGACACGAATAGATGCACACCCAGTTTGTACCATGAGTAGAATTCGTCCCTCACAGACCCACCAAGTGCCTGGGCTGTGGGCTCCTCTTACATTTCTTCCTGTTCTCATTCATCCTTTCAATCCTCATTATATTGTCTGTCTTGGAAACCTGGGTCTCTCCAAGGGACCTAGAGATGACGATTCCAGTGTTTTACAAATTGTGCTTTGCACATGCTTGTGAGTTTTTCCGAGCTGTGTGAGGACTGGAGAAGACCACTATTTCCCACGCCTTCCTTGTTCCAGCCTCAACTAGAGCACACCATTTGTGCTTTAGCTATGTGTTTTAGATATAACATTTGTGATGAATGCCACATTTAAGTAGACTGACTGAGAGAAGTTACATGTATTGCCCTGACATCATGTGGCTGACTGAAGCCAGGACTGGGAGCCCGCCGCAGCCTGTCTTCATCAGCCAGTCACATCTCTATATCCTAGATACACAGTTACATTTTCTCATCCCTTCAGCAATGATCTGACCCAAGCCTTGGCTTTGCAGATTTTACCTCCTCATGTTGTAGGGCGAGATGTGAGCACAAGGTCACTGAAAGCATGATGCACAGTTCCCTGGTACCCTGCCAGCAGTGTGTGGAGTTGTAGACTCTGAAGATGATGATGGCCTATTTATTCTCCCACAGGTTCTACGCAAACGAGGCATATCCCCGAGGATACTCCCAACGGTTTTCACCTACAGAGTGTGTCCAAGCTGCTGCTGGTTATTAGCTGTGTGTAAGAGACTCCAGGTCCTTCTCCCCTGGCTCCAGCATCTCCCTGCTCCTGCCTGGTGTGGGAGAATCATCATCTCTCCAGCATACACTTCCCCCATACTTTTACCCCTCTCTTCTCTTGGTTCCTCTGTCTTCAAGTCTTCACTGGACCAGTTGCTCAGTCATTTGTTACCTTATCTATGTCTTTACGTCTTCTCAATACCGCTTGTGTGTTAGCCTTCTGGAGGAAAAGGGTGTATGCAGTGTCTATGCCAAGTGGGAGAGAGAGGCAGAACACTGAGGATCCCTCCTCATGATAAATGCTGATTGACATAGGGATGCTTCAGGACATCTTTCGAGTCCATTAATTTATAAGAGGTCCTCTTGAGTGTCTGCTCTGTACCCAGCATGAGAGCCATACACAGAGTCCTTACTGGCAGGGTAGCCAGACAAAATCAATGGTTCCAGTCCAGGGAGAGAAGATGCTTATTACAATGTAGGTGACTTATAATTAGCACAGCATTATAAAACTGTAGATTCGGTATCTTGCACAGCAGGTTGAATTATGGAGATGAGAAGCCAAAAGAACTGAAGGCATAAGATAGGAGAACACGGCTGTCTGGTGTGTCAGTCTTTGTCTGTCATCAATGCTCAGGACATGCTAAATCATTTGAATGAAAGGCATTTGGAACAGCTGAGGACAGCTTTTCTGCTTGGCTGAGCCTGCAGCCTGACATCCCATTGCTCTGGATTGGGGATGAGCCGTTAGCATGTAGACAGCACAGGTGCATGGCAAATACCCACATGCGTGCTCTATCTTCTGTACACCGGGCACCAGACCACCTCGGGGTCAGTTTTGCTCCTGTGACCATCCTGTACTTTTCCCTGAAGCATCCTAAGAGGAATGTGAGGGGACAACCTCACTCACAGGACACTCTAGGGGAAGCTCACAGGTGGTGCAGTGAGACCAGCACCGTGTCGATACGGGGAATGGATTATCAGAGACTGGAAGCAGTGTGGGTGCTTCAGGGGACGTGCATCACAGGGGCCACCAAACAAGAGAACCTAGTGGTTAGGAGAGGTCACAGATGGAAGGGCTCAGTAACCCTTCAGTTACGTCTCAGAGGAAGACCCACTGCCTCCAGGGACTACAGGGGCTTGTGTCCACAGAAATTTGGAGTTTAATTGAAAGTAGTCAGAGAAGACATGCCAAAGCCCAAAACCGTCTGAGTTGCAATGGGTTATCTGGTTGAGGAGGACAGGCCTTTGCTGCTGTGGGCTTGGCCCTTAGAAGACAGAGTAAAGCTATGGGTATCAATGAGACCATCCATGCAGAGTGTGACGGAAGTGGGGCCAGGGACTGCCCTGTGACTCCTGAGGGGAGAAAAGCCTCTAAGTGGAGAACATAAGAAGGGTTCTGGCTACTCCTGAAGGCACAGCATGGAAACATACATAAGTTCTTCAGATGACAGTGTGAGAAACCATGATATGCCAACAATAAGGACAGAGACAACTATAAAACTCACCCCCTAAACACCAGTGTCATGGGATTCATGTCACTGTTAAAACCAGGTGATGGATACTGGTAAATAAGAGACTAGAACCTTGGTTAGTTCTATATTTGTGCTCTCTCTGCATTTCAGTTTTATTTAAAGAGAGAAGGCCCGCCCACTCAAGTGGGCCAGTCCCTTAAGTATGGGCTAACTCTGTGCCTTTGTAAGTTTGGGATAGTCAGGCCTTCTGACTCAACACCATGCACTCCAGGCTGGGGTTCTAAGAGCCTGCATTTAGAACACACTGACACAGCACAGCTTACCCATGTCTGGCAGGCTCTTGCCATCATCCACCCTCAGTGTGGTGACTCAACCTCCCACCTCTTTGTCTCTGTTTGGCACACTGGGGAGTCTTCCCTCAAGCAGCACATGACCTTTCCTCAAAACACCCAGGATTATATACACAAACCCAAATGTAAGGTGGTATGTGGCACATGCCGAGGAGGTGGGCACTCAGATGACTCAGCGTGTGCTGACATAGTCAGATGTTGGTGTTGGAACCCAACACAAAAGCCGAATGTTCTCGTGGAGAACGTAGGCTAGCCCCCAGGAACTGTAGCTGACAGAAGAGGAACAAGACATCGGGCACTGCTTTTACACAAACGTTGTATTCTTATGCACAGTCTAAATCACGTGATTTCTTCCCATCTTTTCCACTTACGACTTGCCTTCCCAATTTGGCCGTCTTCTCTCTTCCTGTGTCTACCTGTCCTTCCCAAATCCTTTCACGTTAAGAACCAGCTCTTAAAGTGGGTCTACTGCTTGAGGTTATGTTCCTCTTCATCCACAGAACAACCCCAGCAGGTTAGGAATGATGTCCCTGGTGAGAAAACAGTTTCAGGATAGATGGGAAACGTATGGAAGTTCAAAACAATTTCTAAGTTACTCACTAAGATTCACCTCCAATTCTGCCTGTCTCTGGATCTTCTCCGCATCCCTGCCTTTGTCTCTATCCCGTGAGCTTCTGGCACAGATCGGCCTAGGCAGCCACTGGGGTGGAGAGAAGGGAATTTCCCCAGCCTCCTCCATGGTAAACCCCCCCCCCCCATACACTTCTCACCCTTGTTATCCTCTATCCTCTCTGCTTCTGATCCCTGCAAGACTGTTGGTAAGCACAGGGAGAAGGCACTGCAGCCTCAGGGAGGCACCAATGCCCATAAGGCATAGCAGTTGCTCCTTTAGTCCAGCCCTTCAAGTATGGCATGACTTGGGGTTGATAGAAAAATCTCTCGATTTAGCACCCATGGAAAACTGCGAGTCTGCAACTGCCTTCCCTCGTCCATTGTGTCTTTGCGTCTCGTGTTTTTTTTTTTTTTTTTCTCGTCAATGTTCACTTGCTCTTGGTTCTATTGAAGTGCATTTCCTCCTTCCCGACACCCCCGTTTCTAACCTCTGCCTCCTCCTCATTTTTTTTCCTTGCTCCCATTAGGATCTGTTTCAGGTACCAGCTCTAAGATTGTTCCCTTTACCTCACCCCTTTCCCCTTCCACCTAATGCCGTTTTCCCTCAGGCACCCAGATTTGGGTGCCTGTGCCCCCCACCCCCTCTCAGTGCCTTCAATACCTTTGCTTATCTCCTTCTCTGTGGTTCTCCTGCTCTGTCACTGCCCTAGTAGACTAGGCTGTTTCTCTTTTTCTGACCATTGCTACACCCCTTCACCTTCTTCACGCCCTCTCTGTAATGCTTGGGTTGGCCCAGCACGCAGGCACATGGTCCCATGGGTAGGCGGGAAGATTGCTTGGCCCAGATTCTATCTCACTGTCCTTGCTCTTCCCTGTGTCTCCCTCCCTAGTCTGGTGCTGTTGGTCATCCTTAACATGATGCTCTTTTACAAGCTGTGGATGCTGGAATACACCACACAGACCCTCACTGCCTGGCAGGGTCTCAGGCTCCAGGAAAGGTAATATTGACCTCATGTCTTTGCCCCCATCTTAACCCCACCCAGCTGTCTGGGACTGCTCCACTGCCTGTGCTCAAGGGATACCCCTTTGATATGAGTCTGTAGTCCAGTTCTACAAATCTGTCCTTAGAGTTTCAGCCTAAGTTTGAGGGCAGTGGGGACCCCGGGACATTGAGCAGAAGAGAAAGCACCCTGATGTGACTATCCTTTGGGAGCACAGGCTAGACCACTGAGCATAACGCCAGCTGTTGGGGACCCCTTCTTCTACTCCACAGGTTACCCCAGTCTCAGACAGAATGGGCCCAGCTATTAGAATCCCAACAAAAGTACCATGATACCGAGCTCCAGAAGTGGAGGGAGATCATCAAATCCTCAGTGATGCTCCTTGACCAGGTGAGATGCTCACAGTCCCTCATTTTTAGGATGCTGAGCTCCTTTCCTTCTGTACTGAGAAGTATCACCGTGTTCCCTTCCCACCCTTCTGATGTCCTCTTCCTCTTTATTATTATGCTGGCCTATCCTTTGGTTTGCTTTTAAAGTTATTCCTCAATGAAATATTAGAAACACAAGAAACAATAACAAAATAAGAGATACATTAATAGCCAGAGGGTTGTAGGACAGACTTGTGTTTGGTTTTTTTGTTTGTTTGTTTTGTTTTGTTTTTTAATAGAGAAATGCTGTATAGTAATTTGTCTTCCCAGAGGATGTGTATATTAAATTTGGGGGGCCGGTGAGATGGTTCAGCTGTTAAAGGTGCTTGCCACCAAATCTGGCAGCCTGAGTTTTATCTCCAGGTGGAAGGAGAGACTCCTGCAAATTGTGCTCTGACCTCCACATGTACACTCCTCATGCCCAGAACAGAGATGGGCCCCTTTCCCCACCTGATGAGTGGATTTAGAAGAACCAGAGGAACCAAAGCAGTAGATGATGCAGAGAGACCAGGAGATATCCCATGTCATTGTAACAGAGTCGCTGACTCAGACAGCATTTCAACAGGCTGCTATGTGATGGACCATTGGAAGATGCTCCAACCGGAGCTGCCCCTTTTAGAGCTCATCCTGTGACCCCAGAATATTAATTTCCTGCTATTGAGCTGGTCAGGAACCTGCCTCCCCTCTGCTGGACGCCTCTGTGCATGCCTGCAAAGGCCAGGATGGATTTAGTTCCAAACTAACCCTAAAGAAACATGAAGTGACACAGCTCGTGATGAGGCATCCAAGAGCCCCTGTGTGTCTGACAGGCCAGGAGGCAAAGGATGACTTTGACCATAGAAAGTTTGCGTTGTTTCTGGTCCTTTTCAGCTGAGTAAAATCAGAGCAGGACATTGGAAAGCATGCCAGGCCAGGAGAAAGATAGGCAGAAGGTATATTCAGGATCAGAGTTGATGGTCAAGAAAGGGGTATCGTAAGGTGGCTCTTCAGCGTGATGGGAGACTTGTGATTCGTTGATAAGAGAGTCACAAATTGGGGTTGGGGATTTAGCTCAGTGGTAGAGTGCTTGCCTAGCAAGCACAAGGCCCTGGGTTCGGTCCTCAGCCCTGGGGGAAAAAAAAGAGTCACAAATAACCAAGCCCAAGGGCTTTGCAGTGCTGGACTGGCTGAGCCCTTTCCGCTGTAGGCTGAGGCTCCGGGGGAGGTGGGGGGCACCTTTGCTTTGGCTCTGCGCCACGGTCAGGGGTGGGCCACAGATGGGTGTGGAAGCTGCAGCTCCGTGGACATTCACGGAGAACACACTGTCTTGCAGATGAAGGATTCACTCATCAACCTTCAGAACGGCATCAGGTCCCGAGACTACACGTCGGAAAGCGACGAGAAGAGGAACCGCTATCATTGACAAGGCAGGACCTGGGGTGGCTGCAAGAGAGAGGCCTGTGCAATACATGTACATAGACCCTATAAATATATATAAATATATAAATATATATATATATATACAGAATATAAATATATATTATATACAGATTTTAAAAAAGAGATAATGCCTATGTACCAGGGAGAAGGAGCGGGAACTCCCGCCCCCTGTGCCGGCCAGAGCAGCGTTTTCCTTCTACTGTGGAGGGACCGAGGAGGGCAGGGACCACCTCTCAGCACCAACCTCCCCTGATCCTCCTCCTCCTCTTCCTCCTCCTCCTCCTTCTCCTCCTCCTCCTCCTTCTCCTCTTCCTCCCATCTTCTGTTCCTCACCCCTTCCCTTGCTGGCCATTCTTGGCCCTTAGAAGGGAAATGTGGCTGAGCCAAAGTTAATGCCTGTGAAGACCCCTGGGGTCTTCAAAGACGTTTCAAGAGGGCATTGCTTAAGGTGCTTCCTTCCCTAACCCTCTTTTGATTTGTCTCTAGAATAAGAGAGAACCTGTTCTTCCCCCACCCAGTGCTTCCCCAGGCCTTCTCTTGGGAACAGGAAGAATGGAGAGGGCATGAGCCCCATCCAAAGTCCCCCAGGAGACCATTGGTTAGGACCACATTGAAAGCTGGGTGGCGGAGACTGAGGAAGGCTGCATGTATGGGGCCTGGGCTGTGGGGCTGCCCGCTCCTGAGCTCTGGCCTTGGAAGGGAATTCTCCTCAGCCACCCCCACACCTTCTTCTGACCTGAGTAGGTTGTGGACCCCACAAGGGCTGGGAATTTCTAACTCTCCCAACTCCCTTTCTCTCCGGTCTTCTCCCAGGCTGGATCTGGGGGAAGTGTCACTCTTTAGTGCCTGACGTCCTATTGATTCTCTGTGCCCTAAGAGCACACTGTTTCTTAGCCAGGGCGGAGCCTTTTTGACCTTGTTTAAAAAAACAAAAAACAAAAAACAGAAACCTCTTTTAGCGGTTATGAACCAGTCAGGTCTGTGGCTCTAATCTTTCCCTTTGAGCTGTGAGTTTGATGTCCAGGGTAAGTCAGGGTAGCCTAGTCCCCCCACCAGGCTTTAGGAGACAGAGGACAGTCTAGAAACATGGATTACAGGGCTTGCTCTGAATCCCGTATGAGCAGTGAGCACAGTAGCCAAGCCACTCAGAGGGCTAATGGCATCGTTTAAGAACGAGCATTAGCAACAGGGGCAGCTGTGTGCCACTGTGTGTGGGAAAATGTTTGAGCCACCAGAGGGAGGATTTGGAGCAGATGTGTTTGTTTGGTCAGAGAGAGGCCAAGTGAAACCTGGTCCCCTGCAGAGCCACCTCAGTTCTATGTTTCTCAGGTTTAGGAGTGGGGGTTCTCTGCAAGGTGTGTGTGTGTGTGTGTGTGTGTGTGTGTGTGTGTGTGTGTGTGTGCAAATCTCTTCATAGTGTCTGGCCCCAGTGAGTATAAAGTCACCAAGAAATAAGAGGATGATGCTACGTCAGGAACTTGAACCAGCCAGGGCCTTCTTAATGTTAGCCCATCAGGACTCAGGCTTTTATATGATCTCAAGGGGCCCTTCTGGGCGGATTTATCATCCTCCCTTACAGTATCTACTGCTCTTCCATCTAATGACTCAAGGAATCCTGCCAGCCCCAGGCAGAGCTCATGGAGATCCATAGTAGTAAAGAATTGCTGCCAGGTTGGCACAAATGCTTCTCTAAGCTTGCTGTTTCTCCTGGGCTTCTCAAGGTGAGAGGAAGAAGGAACGCCAGATCTCCCAGAGCATCAGTACGAAAGAGGCAAGATAGTGCTGGTTATTTATGCCAAGCAGAAAGTTATTTTCTCCTCTTAGAACTGTCTGAACATTCCATTTGGGCAGTGAAAGGAAGGCATTGATGTTGCAGTGTCCTGGAGAAATAGGTCCTGGTATTTCTTGAAGGGCAGAATCAGACAATTGGATACACACGTGCATCATTCTCTGATGAAGGGGAAGGAAGGCTCAGTGCTTGGCTGGCATTGCTAGCACTCTTCTGGGAAACCAGGGGTGAGGAAATGGATTTATCTGCTCCTCTAGAGTGGACAAGGCCCAAAGACCAGTTGTTGTTCAGGGTTTTGAGAGATTTGCTGGTGACGGTCAAAACCCATGAGCCCTGAGACGAAGAAGAGAGAATGGTACCATTTGAAATGCTAGGCAGTTTCCCCTTGGAATAGCCAGAAGCCACAATTGCCAGAAACTTTTTGGAAGCAAACTTGGCAATTCTCAAACCTATTGCATATGTAGCTATTTACTTAAGTTGAATTGTTAAAGTCCTGTGGATCCTTTCAGATGATTTCAAAGAGTTCACTGGGGGTGAGGGGGCCAGTAAACTAACAGAAGTAGCCCCGACCACAGAGAGCTGCTCTCTTCTTTGGCCTGCAATATCATTTAGGAGGAGAACACCTAATTTGTCATCAAGAGCCTCCTGCTTTCTGATGAGCCCAGATGCTATGTATACGGAAGGAATAGCCCCCAAGACCTACAGCTTTCCTTTGAGTTACTTTCATCTTAGCATTAGCTCGGGCATTAGCTTTTAAACCAGGAAGAAACTAACAACTTGGTTTATTCTCAAACAAAGTCCCCTCCCCACCCTCAATCAATACTTTGTCAAAGAGAAGGGAACTCACCCTTGCAACAAAAACAGGTACCCTGGCCAATAGCCTGGTAAGTGGCTGTCTGTTTGCAGGAGGTCATGGCCTTGGGTGACTTCATCCAGCTGGCAGGTTTTTGTCTATTTATTTATCGTAGATACATAGTGATCTTTCTGTACAGATTTGTTTGATTTCAAGTAGTTTCACTGGACTAAGAGAGGAGCGATCTGGATTTGAGTTCTGAGTGTGTCGTTGAAAAGTTGTGTGGCCTTGCTTGGTTAAATCCCCATCACTGAGCTTCAGGATCCACTTGCAGCAGGAGAAGTTCAGTAAATTACCTCTAATGTGGGTTCTAGGTTTGATCTTGACTCAGAGATTAGGCCAGAGACTAGTGAGATTTGGACTTGCCAATTTTGGAAGGCGTTTTTTGCCAGAACAGACAAGCTTTGTTATTGGCTAGGAGGTCTTGGGGACCCCAGGGACAGGGCTAGCCTTGCTCAGCGTTAACCCAGGAGAATGTTCCTTCCTCCTTTGGCCCAGTTTTTTGTTTGGAATTGGTTTGTGCTTAAAGGAGGATCGCAGCAAGAAGGGTATCATTTTTGGACTGAGTCCATCTTCCACCTCCAGGCACTGTGAATCCTTCCGACTGTCCATACTCTTTCCTCACGGAGGGAGGACACAATGGGAAGAAGCCATTCCCAGTTTCTAGAACTTCTGTTTTGCTCAGCCAAAACCCTGTTGTGGTTTGGATCAATTAGGAGACTTTGGCTAAAATCCTCGGCTTGCCCTAGGGCACTGGACTGGCGTCAAGGAGTGGGGAGCACCAGGGAAACCTCACGAGGAATTTGCCACATGTGGATTCTCTACTTGTCCATAGCCCCTCACTTACGCTGGGACTGGCCTGTTGTCATAGACAGCATCTGTAGGATGGGGTGTTGGGGAAACGACTGGCTAGGGGAAGGCTCTTTCTGGATTATTCGTGCTCCCAGAAGGGTCCTTTCTGTGCCATACCATCCCACTTCCTTAGCTCTGCAGGGCAGCCAAAGCCAGCCCTTCTCAGTAGGGAGGGCCTAGGAGAAATAGCACTCTTCTCTCTTCCTCCCAGGTGGCAGGGCTGTGGTGGCCCTTCCTACACACCTGGACTCTGCCTGCCCTCGCCAGGACTCTCTCCCTCACCCCAACCCACCCCTGTCTCTAAGCTAGGGGGGCAATCATTCCCGTTTTCCCTTGGCCATTCTCAATCCTCGTCCCTCCAACCCCCGCTCCCAGTCCAGCAGGCTGACCCCACTCCTTTCCATCTCCAAGTCTTCTTCCAGAAGATGCATTTGGGTCTCAGAGGAGTGTTTTCTGGAAGGCCATCTTTCAACATCCCTGCATTCCTGATATGAATCAGGAATTTGTACTTGGTGTAGAGAGCTTCCTCTCCCACCTCTCTGCCCAGCCTCGTTACCTCACTCCTGCTCCAGCCGTTGTGATGGGCTCAGCCAGCTTCCTGTTCTGATGTGCCGTGCAACAGCTCAGGGGTCTTGTGACTTGGAGGTCCTCAGCAGGCCTGGGAGCCTGGATTGGAGCCTTGGCTGTCGGTGAGAAGCACTTACCTGCCAAGATTTGCTGATGCCAGACGATCTCCCCAGCATGTGAATGCTTAATGGACACTGTCATCTCTGCCCTTTGGTTCTCCTTGCTTCTCTCAATACAATAAGACACCTCAGAAGCAAAATAGCGGCCCTTGCTCCAGGCAGGACACCAGGCTGTCTGGGGAGTTGGCCCTGGGCTTCTGTGTTGTGTGCAAAGACTGCACAGTACAACAGTCACTTTTGCCAACAAGAATGTGTGGCGCCCCACATCCCCTTACCTTGCACTCTAGGGCCAGACCACTCTCTGCATGGACCAGACCATCTTCCCAAACCCATGGTGCTTCCCCCCCCCCACTCAACCTAGACTCTGAGGTGGGGAGGGATGGATCAGAGGCCATAGTGGCCCCATAGATAATCCTGACATGGGGTGGAGTAGGGTGAGGCAGAGAGGGAGCAGCACCCAACACCTGCACTGGGCCACAAGTGGGAAAGAACACAGGTTGGTTGCAGTCGAGTTGTCTGGCCGTCTGTATTCGGATCTATAACTGTACTTTGCCTGGCGCTGTGCGCAAGGTCTGAAAACGTACTGCTAGTCCCTAGAAACATGCAAGGCTACCCAGCCAAATCTTAATGTAAAGTACTAGAGCCATGGAAGTCCAGTAGGAATTAAAGGAAAAAAAAGTATTGAATTACAAAAAATAAATGGTGTGTGTGTTTATTGCTTGGTCTATTGGTAGTCCGCTTCCGCAGTGTTTCTGATGTCCCTAAATATGCTCACAGCAAGTCATGGAAGGCATGTGTGTACTGGCATGTTGCCCACACACGGGCCTCCCTCTCAGGAAGGGAAGCAGCCTGATTAAATGGGATGGCTCGGTTTTTGAATTTTTATCGTTTATTTAGTTCATGTTCATTATTATTTTTTGACAAGTTCATACAGACTTATAAAATGTGTTGTGATCTTATCCATCTCCATTACCTTTTCTCTCTCTCTCTCTTTTTTAAAGGATTTATCTATCTATCTATCTATCTATCTATCTATCTATCTATTTATTTATTTATTTATTTATTTATTTATTATGTGTACAGTGATTGTTCAGCCTGCAGGCCAGAAGAGGGCACCAGATCTCTCATTGTGGATGGTTGTGAGCCACCATGTGGTTGCTGGGAATTGAACTCAGGACCTCTGGAAGAACAGCCAGTGCTCTTAACCTCTGAGCCATCTCCCCCGCCCCCCCCCCCCCCCATTATCCCCTCTTATGCCCTTCCTCCCTTCATGTCTTTTTGTAACTCACTGGGTTTAATGAGGCTGCTTGTATAAGCATGGGTAGGGGCCCTGCCTACCGAAGCCTGAGCAACTCGTCAGTGGCTACACCACCGAAGAAAAGTCCTCTCTCTCCCCAGTAGATCCTCAGGGAGGGGTAGGGCCTCATGAGCTCCTACCCCATCATGATGGAATGAAAGGCCCAGTCTTGCTCAGGTCTTCAACAGCTGCTGTGTGATCATGACCAGTGGTCAGACAGCACTCAGTTCTCTCTGGATCCTACAATTGTTCTACTCCTCCAATATTTCAAGAGCCTTGGAGGGGAAGGGTGTTAACTGTCATGCCTGAGTACATACTAAGTGTCACTATTAACCAGTAGTGTGGCCATGGGTCCCATCCGTCATTTCAATCCTCAGTGTGTAGGGATAATGTCTTTCATAAAAAAGTGCATGCATATCTCTTAGTATGGTAGCTGGAACTGTACTACAACAATTTTAATCTTTACATATTTTTAAAAGCTTTAATTATATGTATATGTTCATGTCTGTGTGTTCTTAGGAGTATAGGTGCCTTCAGATGACATGAGAGGGTATCAGATCCCCTGGAGCTGGAGTTACAGGTGGTTGTGAGCCGTCTGACATGGATACTGGGAACTAGACTGGGGTCTCCCTGAAGAGCCACAAGCACCCTTAACCACTATGTTATCTCTCCAACCCCAATTTTAGTCTTAATCAGCATTCTTGTAAGAGTTGTGGTAGAGCTGGGTATAGTAGTATACACCTTTAAGCACTTGAGAGGCAGACAGATCTCTGAGTTTGAGTAGCCTCATGTGCAGAGCAAATTCCAGGACAGCCAGGGTTACACAGAGAAACCTTTGTCTCAGACCCTCCCCCCCCCCACACACACACCTCCAACAAAACAAAATGAAGCCTCACAACCATGGTGGACTGAATCCTCACAGTTTGTGGTATGCTTTTCTCTTTAGGGGATCTTGGCTCTTTTAGGAAGCAAGATCCTGGAGACAGCTTTGTCTTTATGCTCCCCAAAGAGAAGCCACCTGAGCCTTCCTTATATTAGATCTCCCTTGCAGTTAGCATCTCCTGATCTGGTTAGGAAATGTGCAATGCTAGCTAGACTAGAGTGCACCATTTCTTTTGTGTTTGAGTGGAGGATAGGAAGGACTGAAAGGCCAGATCCCACATCTAGCATGTTTAGCTCTAGACTCTGGAGTATTTTCATTCTCTAGGGTTAGTCTCCTGGGTGCAGGAAGTGGGGAAGATTGCATGCTAGGTGGAGGCAGAGGTAAGCAGCAGCCGCATGTGGTAAGCATAGCAAATCCAGAGTGTGTGGTCTTCAGAGACACTTTATTGACATGAACAGAGACTTTCCTGGAATCGTGGGCCTATGCCCAAGTGTATACACACACACACACACACACACACACATTTTTACAGACCTAAGATCCTGGGGTCATCTATTGAGAGCCTAACCTAGTATTTGACACAGAGTGTGTTAATGTAGTGAGTCTGATCCTATTGATGAGCAAGCACACTTAGATACATTTGCAGTGACTGGGTGAATTCACAGAACTAGAGCTTTCTCCTTTATAAAACAAATGTGAGAGGAAAGTGTCTGTGTGTGTGTGTGTGTGTGTGTGTGTGTGTGTGTGTGTGTGTGTTCATGTTTATGCATGTATACATATGGGCCTTAACTAGAGTGCATGTACATGTGCAGGCCAGAAGTCAACCTTGGGTATCATTCCTCAGGCACTGCCCTCCTTGTTGGTTTTTTGTTTTGTTTTTGAGAAGGGATCTCTCACTTGCCTGGAGTTCACCAAGTAAGCCAGGCCAGGTGACCTGGTTAGTGAGGCCTACAGACCTGTGTCTTCCTCCCTGGCACAGGAGTACTAGAGTGCGCCATAATGCCTGGCTGTTTACGTGAGTTCTGACATTTGTGTGGCGAGCACATTACCTAGTGAGCTATCTCTTCAGCCTTGTCCCTTTTCTTAACCCCACTGCTGTCTTTCCCAGCACAATCTTATTCTGAGAACCTCCTCTTCTACTAATAATTCTTTTGATATCTAGAGCCATCCCAGAAACTCAAAAGAAAGCTCGCATGTATAGTCATTTGAGGGTGGAGAAACCAAAGAATAAGGCCCTTAAACGGACTGAAAGTGAAGCCCGAGATTGGAGCAAGCACTGGGTATTTCCACTCAGGAATTGGGGCTTGATTCAAGACCCAGCGGACAGTAAAAGTCACAGGGCAAGATGCTTTCTGGACCAACTGAGTCCAGTAGCTAAGTTCACAGCCATTAGGCAGCAAGGAAGGAAAATCAGACTCAGCCTAGTGTGACCTTCAGGGAATGATTGAGGATCAGTCCTAGGAAATACCCAGGAGCAAGTCAAACGATGGGGTTTCTAAATGATTATAGCCCTTGAGGACTCTTCTAAGCCCTTTAGTAAGCAATAGCACACCAGAAAACACTCCAGAGCTGCAAACATCTAGTCTGGGATTCTAAGTCAAAATTCGGGAAGACATGGAGCTAGTACTGATTTTAAGTAGGCTGGTGCAGGCCGTTCCTTGTAGGTTATAGTACTCATCGTCCATAGGAAGTTCAGTTGTGATTCTGGATAAAGCGCCATGTACAAACACACTAGAGACAAGTAGAATGGGATGGACTCCCAAAGCATGTGTCTGGCGTCCACCAAGAAGCCGAGGAGTAGGAAGCTTCAAGGACAGTTGAGAGAGGAAAGAGCTGGACAGGAGTGAGGAAGGGAAAGGGAAGGAGAGGAGGGAGAGGGAAGACGCAGTGATGGTATAGCTGGGAGTGAAGTGAGACGGGAGAGGGAGGACCGGGGTTCTCGCTCTCTGAGTGCAGCAGGCTAGGTGACCTGATGATTTGGTAAAGCTATTCGATGTCAGAAGACCTCAGTTTCTTCAATGTAACATTGAGCATTAACAGCATATCGCTGGAGTAGTGGTGGAGGAGAGAGAAAAGAACCGGAGTCAAATGCTTTTCAAGCCCTATAGGTGTCAAAAAAGAGGTACCAAGGACAAGAAGACTTACGATTGTAGAAAAGAAAACAGGGAAGAGAAACAACTGTCTTGTAAGGGACATGTAATTGGGGTCATTCAGCTTCATTATAAACACTCAGAATTCTAAGAGCTAGGTTGGAATTCCGTTTAGGAAGAGAAGAATAAAGGGGAAAGGTGACGCATACCACCTTACCTAGTCATGAGTTAGATGCACATACCACCTAGTCATGAGCATGGTTGAGCAGACAGCAGAGTAGAGGTAGTAGCTTGCTACCTCCACAAGGTCTGGACTAACCAGCCCGTGGCTGTGTGTCTGCTGCATTAATTCAAGTCTATTTTCCTAGCTGTAAAGTATAAAAAAAAAATGTCTGTTGTCTCTTTTGTTCCAGAAGCATGGGGTGGAAAATTAACTGGTGAGAAGAAGGGTCTTGAATTTATTGCGAATATTTTCTCCAACAAAATTAGACTCTTTTCATAGATGTTGAGGGTCTTGTTTCAAGTATGCCCCAGTGATGAAGGGCGTGAAAAAGCGAGCTTGTCACACAAACCCCCATGGGAGTGGAGAATGGTCATCCTTAGAGATCTCCCCAGATCTGAGGACATTCTCTTATTGAATCCCACTTCCATCTTTTTATATCCCATAAGGCCTCCTGCCCTTGCTGTCTGTAGGGTAAAGAATATTGCACTTAGAACGGTCATTATAAGGAGATGTTGACTAAGAACTTCTCATGTTTTGTCTGCTCTCCTGGGTCGGGGGTGGGAGGGGGTGGGAGGGGTGGGAGGGGTGGGGGCGGGGTACACAAACACCAGATACCAAACATTACAGGTTACAGGCGAGGTATTTAGAAGCTACACACCCATCTATGTCACTCTGCCCATCATCATCCATCTCAGACTAAAACATCTTAGTTTGTATAGATATCACCCTCAGAGGCTGTGTCTTCTGGAGGATGTTTCAGATTCATACATCTTTGTTGGAAATTCTGCAGGTCTATCTCATGCCCTCTGTGTTTTCTTGCCTGGTTTCCAGTTCCCTGAATCTGTCCTAGGCTTCTGCTGGGCAACTGGCATGGCTATAAGCCAAGCTGGATGTCGGTGTCTTCAAAAACATCACTCATCTCAGGGAATGTGAGGTTGGTAGCATTGAAATCTCATCTCTAGGCCACTTTAATCCCCTACCTGTCCCGTTCATCCTTGTGTGAGTCTCTGCTGCCTCCTGTAAAGTGAGGGATAATACTGATCCACAGACACCGAGAAAAGAACACCGAGCAATTTCAACCCAGAAAGGACACACAGCCATGTTTCCAATATCAGGAGTGTGTTGTATCACTTTCAAGACCTAATGGAATTACCCTGGATCCTTCCTTGGCTTCTTAGGAGTCTGGGTTTGCTCCAGGCCTTTGGGATTATGGAGGTCTAGCCCTGAAACACTACTCTCCAGAAAGCATCCCAGTCCACATGAAAGATATTCCTGGAAACCCTGGAGAGGCATGCTGCTTTCTGGTTCTCTGTGAAGCAGGCCATGGACTTATGAAAAACTGACTTCAGTGAATCTAAGTGCAAGGCATGCTTTGGTTTTAACCCAAACTGACCAGTGCTTCCTTCTGGTATACATCATTCTTTTTGTAGCAGTGGAGAACGACCCAATTGCAGACAGTTTGGGCAGAGGGAACACTACTTTCCAGTACTTATCTAAAGTCATTTGGAGCATAGGGGACAACTTTAGTGGAGTTGGGAGCTGCTTGCTTGAAAGCAAGGACAGAGTGAGGTTTAGTCCATGGCGGAGATGTTGGCTCTTCAGTTCAGGCAAGATGTGTAGAGTTCCAATAGAGCTTGGAAGTCAGGTAAAATCTCACAGTTGGGTGGGTGGTTGATGAATAGAAAGACAGATGCACTGGGACTCCTGGGGCACCTTGCTGATGCTGCTGACATCACTGAACTGGGACTATCCAGCCCCTCAGTGCTCAGATCACCTACCAACAACAGAAGAACTTACTGAGAAAGTCCAGCCCAGCCCTTCCCAAATACATTTGGACCAAAGAGGGAATGAGAGAATTATCATGCCTTTGTTATCATGAGCAAGGGGATTGGGTTGTCCCACATTCAGGCTAAAGTCAATTCAGCTTCTGAAGGGTTTGACATAATGAAGGGCATTGTGACTTAAGTACCCAGAAGGTGGGACTGCTATGCAGAGGAGAAAAGACCAAATTGAATGTCACTTCAATTGTGGATGCCAAACAACATTTGTATGGCATGCCATCCACACCCACCTTACCCTCCCCAAACCCTGTACATCACCTCAAGTCACACCACGTTATTCCTCCACGGGTACCACAGAGTTCTCCTTGTTCTCTGAAGGGATAGCAAGGTAGTCAGACCTGCAGGGGTGTGGGAGTGGAAAAGAGGCAGTGCTTTAGTAAGTCACTGGTGAACGTGTAGGAAGCAGGAAGGCATGTGACTCAGGGACAAGGCTGTGTACAGAACAGCTCTATTTTCTTAGGGTTGGGCTTCCCAAGACCAATCTACAGTTAGCCACTGAGCTGATATAGCAGTAACCCCTCCCATATTTGCATATGAACACCTCTAACTGCAGTTTATCCTTTGCTTGCCTGTCCCCAAATACCCAGCAGCTGCTTCCCAAATAATTGGCTTAATTTGTAGACAGAGGCATTTCTCTGTCTCTCCAGGTCCTGACGCTGTTTATAGTGTTTGATTCTTATCATCTTCAGGATATAGACTGAAAATTTAACTAAGCTGAATGGTTGTGAATTTGTATTTCACAGTTGCTTTATACTGGTGAGGCTGAGTATCTCCCTGTGTTTGCAAGCTATCTGGTTTTCTACTTCTAATAATCTCATTTTTTTTCTCCTGAAATAGTTAATTATTTTTTATTGTTTCATGTTTGGAAAATTTGCCCCAATCTGTTGTTAATAAATTTTCCTATAACTTCTTACCATGAACAATCGATGTTTTACATGTGATGTAGTGAAAATTACCTTTTTTCCCCCATCTTTGATTTGCACTTTTGATATGTATTGAAGAATTTTCTCTGCAAAACATGATGCTACAAATATAAATTCTTATTCAACTACAATAAAAGAGAATTTTCTCTGTTTACATATAATATTTTTTCCTACTCTGTTAGTGCAATTTTCAAGTTTTATGTTCCACTTTTAAAATTTACCCCCAATTTATTTTGGCTTGTGGAGAGATGGGTAATCTAACTTCAGTATTATAAACTTGTCTCCGCTAGTTTCACACTCAGCTTTAGTCAATAATCAGAGAAGCAATTCTCTGATATCCTTACAGCAATATTTATAGCTCATAAGACAAATCCGACCACCAACATCTTCCAGATGTACTGTTTTTTTCTTTGAACTGACTCAGGTCAGTGGTGGGCAAAGTTCTGACCCACATGTATAGTTACCTGTTTAAAGCACTGTACACAGAAAAACCCAGAGGGGTACTGTAACAAAAGTCCCGTGTAGCTTTGCAAAAACCTAAAATAATCAAGCTGTGCTTCAGATTAAAGTTTTGTTGGCTCTTTCCTCTCCTGTCTGACCTTTAAGATGAATTGATCAGATTCCCTGAGAAATCCAATAGGGGTTTTTATTGGAATTTCATTGACTTTGAAGATTATTTCGGGAAAGAACTACATTGAAGAGTGAGGTTTCATCCTCTATCCATTTGCTTTTCCTCATGTTTTTCAGCAAGGTTCTGTAACTTTTTCCTTAGAGGTCTTTCACATCTTGTGTTGTCTTTATTCCTAGGTACTGGTGAACATTTGTTATGTATTACAATTATTATTATTATTATTGTTTTTTGGTTTTTCGAGATAGGGTTTCTCTGTGTAGCTTTATGCCTTTCCTGGAACTCACTTTGGAGACAAGGCTGGCCTTGAACTCACAGAGTTCTGCCTGGCTCTGCCTCCCAAGTGCTGGGATTAAAGGCGTGCGCCTCCACTGCCCAGCCAATTACAAAATTAAAAAAAATTTTTTTTTTTTAATGTGTAGTGAATGTTTTGCCTGCATGTATGTATGTGTACCATGTGTGTTCTTGGTATCTGTGGAGTTCAGAAGAGGGCACTGAATCCCCTGGAACTGGGATGACAAACAGTTGTGAGCCACTGTAGGTGGCAGAAACTGAACCCGGGTCCTCTGCCAGAGCAGCAAATGCTCTTAACTGCTGAGCCATCTTCTTAACCCTTACTGCAGTTAATTATGTTTTTCTAACTTAATGATTTAAATGCGCTTCTACATTTGTTTCTGGGACATAGTCAGTGTTTTGGAGATTCTTGCTTTGCTCTCTTTCAGAAACACCTTTTGACAGTTGTCTTATGAGATGATCTTGTCCTTGTGTGAACATCATAAAGTATAAGTGTACAAACTAAGCTGTCATTTGGTGATGTGATTTTATGGAGTCACTATGGTACATGTGGTCTGTAATTGAATGAAACATTATATGATACATGACTGAAATTGGATTTGTATCAGTGACCTTATAGGTTGCTTAAGGAAATTTTATGTAGATAATGATATTTTGGATGTAAGTAATGATAATAGACTTTCCTTTTTTTGTAAACCTTATTCTGCTTTTCTTTATATTTGTGATGATTAGTATCAACTGTCAGTTAAATGCCTAGGAGGTAAATCTCTGGGCACATGTGAGAGATTGTGTAGATTAAGGTTAGCCTCTAAAAATGTGAAGGATTGTTTTTATTACATTAACCAATACAGGACATCCTATCTTAACTGTGGGTGGTACCATCCCCTAGGCAGGGATCCTGGGCTGTATGAAAGGAACCAAGCTGAACATTATCATGCATACGTGCACTGCTGTCTGTCCTTGACTGTGGATGAAATGTGACCAGTCCTCTCAAGCTCTCATAACTGTGACTTGCCTGGGCTGTAACCTGAACTGTGAGATAAACCCCTGTACTCATAAGTTGCTTCTGTCAGATATTTTATGAAAGCAACAGCACAAGAAATGAAGTGCACTTCTTAGTATTTTACCCAAGGTTTAAAATATAGTATTAAATAGAAACAGGAAAAGATAGCATCCTTGTCATATTTATGATATTAGAAGTATTTCTTCCAAAGTTTCATCTCAGATGATGCTGATGTAGAGTACCCAGGTAGCTGCCATTTATCTGTTTAAAGGAAATTTGTGTTTAGGTATAGATTTATGTATTCACCCTACTCAGGACATAAGACGCTCCTTAACTTAGAGGGTCATGTCCTGATAATTGATGGCAATGCATTTAACACACTGACCTTACCTACAATCATAGCTTACTTAGCAACCATTGCGTGTGCCTCCTGCTGACTGGAGGCCGAGGTTCACAGTGACTGCTCAGTATCAGGAGCGAGCAAAATGTATTGCTAGTCTGGGAAGATGTCAGAATCCAACCTCTGAAGTAATATCTGCTGAACATATTTTGCTTTCACATCATTATAAAGTAAAATACTCTTAGGATGAGACATCCTATGTAGAGGACCATGAACATTACCTTTCCAGTTACGGAAGGTGTTTCTTTCTGGCCTCTCTATCTCTGAGCACATGTAGTTCTCCTGCATTTGCTGTCTTTTCTAACATATCATCTCATTTCCCCCTTCCTGTTTCTTTGTTATATTTCACCTTTTCTATGTCTGTGCCATATTCTATGTAACTTTTTCAAACTTATCTTCTGGTCACCGGTACATAATCTTCTGTTGAACTAATTAATTGAGTAGTTTATTGTCGTTTTTTTCCCCAGAATGTTTTTGTTGTTGTTGTTTTCTATCAACTCTGATTAATCTTTCCTAGCACATTGTTTGCTCTTTGGCTTTGTGTTCTTTTTTCTAATTTTTTCTTGCTGTATTTTATCTTGTTCATTTTTGTGTGGTGCTGGGAACTGAACCCAGGGCCTCTCACAGGTGAGGCATATGCTTTCCTCCTGAGCCTCACCCTGCTATAACTATTTTTAAAAAGCTTATCTTCTATGCTTTACTTTCATATTTTTTGTGTCTGAGTCTCTTGGGACATCTCTCGCTCAGCTGAATTTCTTTCTTCAGTGAGCTTTATTTTGGAATGAGATGATGAAGGACACTAGCCTCAGTTAGCCTGGGGCATCTTCTGAGGCCCTGGCTGAGAGTGGGCCCCTTTGTAGTGTTTTCTTATTTCTGTAGCTTTGAATCAAATTTCTCATCTTAAGTTTCCTTGATCATGTGGATAGTATCTATTTAAGTCCCAAATGACAGCAAGCTTGTCATTACTTATTTCCAAGAATCTTTTTTGTTCTTTTTGGAGTCAGACCAACATAGACAAGTTCCTTGATTTTCTCAAACCTGGCTGCCATCTGGTCTACCCTTTGTAACCCTCTGGGCATTCTGGCTGTACTGGAGGGTCTTAGTTCCTACTCTGTTTCTTGTGTGAGCCCAAATTGGAGGTATATCAAAGTGTCCATGCCTCAGTGTCCCCTATTCAACTGTGAGTGCTGTCTTTACACATAATTGGTTGTAACTTTTATTTGTCTGAGATCATGGGTATCGCAAAATGAGTTAATTTAAATTTTTATCACAAACGTCTAGGCAGTAATGGCCTCGGCATTCAGGTACTGCCTCAGCAGTGTCACTGGGTGTCTGTGGACTGTTTTTCACATACCTCCATTTTCTTTTCCCAAACAACGGGCCATAGGGTTTCTGAGCCCCTTTGTCTTTACCGACTCCAGCACTTCTCACATGTACTCACTCCTGAGTGCTGGTCTTTGGTGAAAGTAACGAAAGTGGGCAGGGCACTAGGAAACTAGACCCCCTGCTTGAGGTATTCAACTGCTACCAAGTCTTAAAGGGAAGGATACGCTGTGTGTCACGCCTCAGCTAAGGGCCGTGCCCAGGTGGGTTGACGTGCTCCAGAACTCAGAGAGAGAACAGCTGACTGTGACGGAAAGAGCACAGATATTACGACTAGAAGGCCTGGGTTCAATTCTCCCCGCTTCTCCATTTTCCTCAGCAATGTGCTTGCCCTCTGTGAGGCAGCCTCGACTCAACATTTACGGACTGGTTATGATAATATATAACCTTATGAGGTTGCTTTGGCAGCTGCTTGTCTTTTCCATCATGGTTTAATACGCAGGCCAAGAGACAGCTGGCCTGAATTCAAATCTTGATTCATCTCTGTGATGGCTGATGTTTTGTCAACTCAACACAAGCTAAGAAAAAATAACCTCAATAGAAGAAAAAAAATGCCCCCGCCCAACTGGTTTGTGAACAAGCCTATGGGGCATTTTCTTGATTGATGATTGATGTGGGAAGGCCCACCTCACTGTGGGTGGTGCTACCCCTGGGTAAGTGGTCCAGAGTAAGCCATGAGGAGAAACCAGTAAGAATTTCCTCCATGGCCTCTGCCTTGGTTCTTGCTTCTAGGTTCCTGGCCTGACTTTCTCTGAGGATGGACAGTGCTGTGGAAGTATAAATGAAGTGAATCCTCCCTGACCCAGGTGCTTTTTGTTTCCCCACAGTAATAGTAACTAACAGTCTATGACTTACAATGGCCTTAACAGAACCCCTTCTAGGCTTGTTATTTTTATCTGTAGAATATGTATCCATTATAGATTTCTAAAGGAGGATTGAGACAGGGTTTCTGTGTGTAACAGCTCTGGCTGTCCCGAAACTCTTTGTAGACCAGGCTGGCCTTGAACTCACAGAGATCCATCTGCCTTTGCCTCCGGAATGCTGGGATTGAAAGCATGCAGCACTGTTGCCCAGCTCTGGGAGAGTTCTTATTAGATTGTTAAGAAGGCGAATGTAGACAAGGTATATGAGATGTCTAATCCCTCACCACTGAGAGCACACACTCTGAATGTGTGAGCTGTTATTACTTATGCATCTTTGGACTTACGCATTTTCCTGGGCTGCCTCTTCAGCCTTGGAGACCTTTCTGTAACAGTAGATCATCTCAATGAACAGCCACAAAGTGAGGAAGATCAGGAGGATGTACATCATGATTTCTGAGACCACAGACGTGAAGTCTTCTCCCGCTACGAGGAGAAGGAGGTTCAGAATGCATGTGTCTCACAGACCCAGAGCTGTCACTGGACTCATAGATATATGAAGCCTATTTTTAAATATAGCTCAAATAAACACCAAGTCTAAAGGAACTTATGAGGATACCAAAGGAATCCACATTGCCTGACTCCCTATCAGATTTACCACTTGACCAGTCAGCTTTTCTGGACACAAGGATTAGGGGAATGATAAGTGAAAGAGAGAATGACAGAGTCAGAATGATTGCAGATACTGTGTGTCAGTACACACACACACACACACACACACACACACACTACCTAATATATAAATACTCATTTTTAAAATTTTTTTTGAGGCAGGATTTCTCTGTGTAATAGTTGTGGCTGTCCTGGAACTCACTCTGTAGACCAGGCTGGCCTTGAACTCACAGATATCTGCCTGCCTCTGCCTCTTGCATGCTGAGTTTAAAGGTGTGTGCCACCACCACCTGACTAAATATTCATTTCTTTCGAGGCTCAGTTTCTTCATTTGTGAAATGAGGATAGTCATCCACAGTAGTCTGGATTATTGTGAATGTTACATTCCTCAGTGTATTTGAGGGTCTCATATGATAGCTGTGATGAACTCAGGGAGAACACGATTGTGAAGCACTTAGCTCATACCCCCAGCACTACACAACAAATAAACACAATGTCAAAATGGCCCAGCTATCTTGTCAGATGTGAAACTCCACATGGATATAAGGAACATGGCTTATTCTAGCTACCTATGACCCCTGAGCCACAGGTAGTAGCCGTGGTGTCCCCAGAGAGAAGAGTCATTTATTTAGGGCTACCATAGTCAGCCCACCCAGTAGACAGCACGTTCTCCATGGGTCTGGAAGGAGAAATGAGGGCCTTCCAGGTGGTGCTGGAAGGTTCAGTCCTGGAGGGTTCAGTAAACCTATGGGGATTCTTCCCAGTTCTGCTCCTGAAACAGATGCATTC
This sequence comes from Onychomys torridus, assembly GCF_903995425.1. Taxonomy (NCBI): domain Eukaryota; kingdom Metazoa; phylum Chordata; class Mammalia; order Rodentia; family Cricetidae; genus Onychomys; species Onychomys torridus. The sequence goes on along the minus strand of NC_050449.1, from coordinate 33,642,428 downwards.
TTCCATTTCTCTGTTTAAATGCTTCCACGTTCCCTCACACTCCAGGATAAAGCCTGTCTCCACTGACATGATGTGTACAGCCCTTTGTACATCCTTTCTCAACTCCTTTCCATTTGCCTAGCCATAACCTCTCTTATGTACTGGTGTTCTCAACTATCTGGTTTTATCTCTTGCCTCTTTCTACAGTGTGTGCCCCACCCATGGCCACCTCTGTCCTGGAACCCTGTCCTGCCTTTCAGCCTCCAGAGAATGACCCTAGATTCTGCTGAAAGCCCCTCCAGGGAAAACTTCTCTTAGGGTCTTGGGGAGCATTGTCACATCCATGTACACAGTTTTTACCCAGCCAGTAAAATCACTCCCAGGAGGAACTGGCCTGTGTTTCTTTTCTATTGACTGTGAGAATGCATTTTTGAAGTGTGAGCCTGCTTCTCAAAACATTCAGTTTTCTTTCTCCTGCTGGAGCTGGGGCTCATAGGTGAAGCTGGGAGTGTACGGATATGAACATCTCCCTCACCTGTCTTCTGCTGGGCTTGCTATGACCTGGTCAATGTGTGTGATAGGCTTGCCTTAAAGTGTGGTATTTCTATTTTGGTGCAATAGCCCTGAGGTAGTAACAGGAGGGTTCCTTCTGTATTTCTGTCACCTGTAGGAGCAGAGGCCACAGCTTCTGGTCTTAGAATGAGAATAGAGAGACTAAGCCTGGACAAAGCCAACAAGGAGAACCAGGCAGATTCCCTGGGGCCCCAGGAGTGGGACAAACAAACGTCTGTCATGTGTACCTGTGAGTGATATGAGGGTGGGGAGGGCTACTAGGGGTTCCAAGGGAAAACCAAAATTCGGAGGGAAAGCATCTTGGGGAGGAGATGGTGGTAGAAAGAAAAGATGCAGTCAGGAGTGCTAATTTGATACTGGAACTACGTGGACGTCAGTCCCGATTCTCACACCACTTCTTGTTCTAAGCAAGCCCTTCGCTCCTCAGAGCACTCTCACCACACTTAGACCTTCCATGTACCCAAGGGGAGCCACATGAACACATCCTGCACCTTAAGCTACTGAAGTCATACTTGCAAGGGTGATGTGGAGGCACCCCAATTAAGTACTACCCAAACTCTTTCCTGACCCCACCACCTGCACAGCTCTGTCCTTCTAATTATGAATTTGTCTTTCCCCCTCTCTTCTTACTGGAGGATTGCTCCGGTGACAAACAAACAGGCAGGCTAGCACAGTGGTTCCACACTTGCCCACTGACTGTGTCACCGGCAGTCTCTAAAGGCCAAAGCACCTGCCTATGGGCTGGCGGGCAGGCAGGCGGGCACCAGCCAACAGTTCCTGGTGGTGAACACAAGATGGCACCAGGCTCCCTTCCCCAGGGAGGAGAGTCTGCATAAACAAAGGAGGGTAATGGAACATTTGAACAGATTTATACCTCAGAGAGCTTCCTGCTCAACCCCTCTGCTTCCTCACCAGCGGGGACACAGCTCGGAGAGTGGAAGCCAATCAACAAGTTTCCATTCAGGTGGCCTGAGCCTGTTGCTACACTTTCAGAGCAGGACCTACCTTCCACTCAAGTTAGTTACAGTGTCTCAGTATCCTTCAGGCAAGACCCAGAAGCTGTCACTTTCTAGATTTTATAACAATGACAGGTTTTTAATTTTTAACTCAGCCAGTGGCCCAGAGGCTCTGATTCCTCTACTCCCTTGCTTAGGGCAAGCCCTATCTATACTTGACTTCTATTTTCGTGGCCCACACCACTGCCTGCTCACTGGACTGTATCTTAGGGTAGCAATAAGAACATGCTGGAAATGTAACTGTCTGAGAGGGTGTGAGAATGGCATGGTGGCTTAGCCCTGGTAAGGAAACACAAAAGGAGATGAGGAGTTCATATTCGGACTTGGAGTGAAAGAAGCATTTGCCAGGGCCACAAACCGCAGTCCTTTGGGTCTCCTGTTGGCACAGAAGCACATGGGTTCTCCCATGATTCTGGGCTCAGATCGAAAGGGACATACACAAGTTAGTTATGGACAGACCTGCCCACCTGCCATCCGTGAACTCAGAGAGACTGTTGACTTTAAAGAGCTATCAATGTGTTCCCACTCCTGGCCGAGGACAGATGCACGTAGAGCTACTACAGAGGGAGAGGGGTCAGCAAGATCATCATCAGGTAAAGGTGCCTGCTACCAAGCCTGACAAACTGAGTTCAGTCCTGTTACCACACAGTAGGAGGACAGGACCAGCTCCCATGAGTTGTCCTCTGAACTCCACACATATACCATGGCACATGTGTGTGCATGCAGAGGTGTGTGTGTGTGTGTGTGTGTGTGTGTGTGTGTGTGTGTGTGTGTGAGAGAGAGAGAGAGAGAGAGAGAGAGAGAGAGAGAGAGAGAGAGAGAGAGCGCAAATAAATGTAAATTTAAAACTCTGAGAGGACTAAATTTTTAAAGCAACTTGTTTGTTTGGAGGTATATGTGGCTCAAAACAGGGGAAAAGATGACATTTACATATAAATTAGAGACTCAACACTAGCCAGAGAAAAAGGCCTGAATTGTTAGCTGTAGACCTTGTGGGGGCTCTCCTTTTTGTCTAGGGGGCCAGGGAAGGTATCCTAATATCTTGTTTTAGCTTGTCTGCTTTGAGGGAAGAGACTCTGATGAGGCAGGCTGTAGGAAGGGGGCCATGCAGGGAAGGCAGGTCTGCATGCATCAGCGTATGTGCTCTCTAAGGATCACGTGTGGTGAAATCCACTGTCCTCCACCCCCCGCCAAGTCCCCTGAAGAGACTCCAGGCCTCAGTCTTACCCTCTTCAGTGACTCTCAAGGGTATTAGTCTTGTGGTCTTCACAAAGGGCCTGTGTGCCTCAAATTCAAACTCCCTGGACACATTGCACGTGTAGAGGCCAGAGTCGTTCAGAGTGACATTGAGCACAGTGATGGACACGTCCTGCAGGTCTTTGCTCCCATTCCACTGCAGACGACCTTGGAAGGGGCTCTCCACCTCCTGGTGGCCGTTTCGATACTCATATATCTGCAGAGAGAGGAGCAGAAGCAGATGGTGGCAAGAGAGCCAGGTAGGGACAGGAGTTTCCACGGGCAGGTGGGGGTGGGCGCTAAAGAGGCACAGAGGAAGCCATGGGAGAAAGTGGGGACAGCAAGGCAGATAGAGGCAAACAGATATCTGGACATGCGGACATGGTGACAGGAGAGGCAACATGGAGGAGTCAGAAAGAAACCTGGGAGAAAAAAAAAAGAATGGAGTGGAGAAGAAAGGAGGGTGGCTGATCCACAAAGGTGACTAGGAACAGGAAAAGGGAAGGCTGGGCACAGAAGGGAGGTAAGGAAGACAGTGAGGTGTGTGATGGGGAGGCCAGCAAGGGAGCAGGATACGGAGACCAACAAGACAGCTGTGTTAGCAGGGAAGATACCTGACAGCCCTGAGCTTAATGCCTGACTCTCTGAGCCAGCCTCCATCATTGTGGTTGTGGCCAAGCCACAAATGGGAATCTATAATGTGGAAGGATGATCAGTGAGCAGAAAACTCACAATTGAGGGACATGCAGAGCTTTTGCTTTGGGCTGAATTAGAACTAAAGCCAGCTCTTTCCAACTTCTTTCTCACATACTTCCACTCTCTGACAGGATACTTTCTCCATCTAGTCTCCATTAACCATGCGTGTTGACTAAAATTCAAACTCATATTCCTAGATGTTAACTACAATTTTGTCCCTCAGTTGCACCTTGTAGTTTGGGACAGGCATGCAAGCAATGAATGCAGCTAGCATGTGAACAGGCATGAAGCCTATGGGCCCTTCACATCCGGCCAAGACCTCTGACTTCCTAGCAATGGGCACTAATCTGAGTGTACCTTCCCTGGTGTGTGACTCGGGCTTAAGTCAGACTCTAAGAAGTCGCTGCTGGTCCTTGCCTTGGCACCAGGTTGGAGCCAAACTAGATTCCAATAGTACCTAGAATCAGAAATGAATCCACCTTGGGGGAAGAAAAAAATGAACAAGTGAAAGTCAATTTCACCATGCTGTTGTCTCCCGTAGGTCTGTGGAAGAGAGCCAGGAGAGCAAGGTAGAGCTCAATCTAGAAAGAGCCTTGGATCTGCTGTAAGACCACTGTGTGTGTGTGTGTGTGTGTGTGTGTGTGTGTGTGTGTGTGTGTGTGTGTGTTCAAATGTAAACTCTCCTTTGAGCTTCAGTTTCCCTAACAAACACATCATATTTCAAGGACTATTTAAAATGAATTAAAAATCAGAGCTCATGAGTCCTGCTAACAACCCCATAATGAAGCTTTTGTTTTTATTCTCACTTAAAAGGAAAAAAAAATTGGAAGCATCAAGAGGTTGAATATGTATGTCTAAAGGCATGGAGCTAAACAGTGTGAAGAACAGAATGCAACCCGGGCAGCCCAGCTCCAGAATCAATGAAAGGATTGACAGTGATTTAAATGAATCACAACCCCATGAGCACTGTCCCAAACCAACCGGAACTGACATTGACCCTGATCCTGGCACAGAATTTGGAGGGTTTCTTGCCCTGCCAGGGGTGAATCCCTTGGTGTCTAGATCATTGGGAGAGTGAGGTTTAGGGTTCCTCCTGGGGAGAATGACAACATGACCACTTGGGATCCAGAGCATGGCAAGAACTAGTTAAACAGTTTACACACAGAGGTGGCTGTCCTGGGCATATGAGTTGATAAAAATTCTGGTCATCCCAGTTGCTCCTACTTCACTGGGACTGTGCGAGTTGGAAGAACTCACCTATGCTATTTTACATATTTCAAGTCCATTAAACCCATTTCATAGGACTGTGTGGAAGATGAACACACCTATAAGAAGTCTACCAGAGTGCCTAGCTAACACGGGCTCTTTCAACACGTTTACCTCCTTGTAGCCCTTCTTCTGCTTGTAACCAGGGCTGCTCACAGCTGACCAAGTGGTCTGTCTTGCAAAGATCCTGGGTTCCTATAAGACTGTCAGTTATCTGCCAAGGTGATGTTAATGCTCAGGCGAGGAGTGGATGTCATATAAGGGCATCATCTCCCAGACTGTTGGGGACCAGGCATACAACAGCATAGACCAGCAAAAGAAAGGCCAGAGGCAGCATCTGACATACAAGGAAATCTTTACCGCCCTCAGGCCTGTAGAACCATTCCACCACAGTGGTGGCCTCCACCTCCTCTCTCTTCATACAGGAGATGCAGCGCAGCTTCATGGGATTGCCCTGCACGGCTTCCGTCTCTGAGGGTACTTCCACACACACAGGGAAGCATACTCTGACTGGAGAGAGGATGGGTGACCAGAAGGGGAGAGCCAGAGTGGGCATTGGGGAATGAGGGGGAGGGAGGAAAGACAGAGAAGAAAGAATCATGAGACACTTGAAAATAACAAGACCCACATGTGCACCTGTTGCTGGGGCTCCTTGAGTATGGATGCTCATAACAGGTCTAGAGTAAGACGCTGCAGAGGGGTATCCTCCAACACTGACTGAGAGGTTTTGGAAGCCATGAAGATGCAGCATAGGATGGACTTAGAGTCTAGTGGGAGACAGACCATGCTCCCATCTGTCAACTGTCTGTCCACTTGATCACTTATCCAGCAGTCATGAGAGTCCATTCTTTGCCAGGTCTGATGCTAGAGACCCAAGAATGAACAAAACACTAGCCATGCTCTCCATGCATCTATAACCTAACAGAGAATACATTTCTTGTGGTGATTCAACCAGAACACACAAGTCATGTTAGTAATGTGCCCAGTTCCCATAGAGGGGCACATAGTTACTTGTGCTTTGGCTGGGGTGAAGAGAGGGCTGCAGGGACATAAGATAGAAAGGCAAATAAGGCCCATGCTGGAAAGACATGCGTGCCCTTTGTGGTGTAATATATACAGGGCTCTACAGCCATGGGGAGAGGGAATTAGATCTGTGTTTGGGGACCCATGGGGGTTGGTGCAGCATCAGTGTGAATATGGTGAATGGACCATTTCACCTGGAGCAAGCTCTGGGCAGAGTAGAGAGACAAAATTCAAATGCTGGAGGGGTCAGATGACCAGACAGTTTATGGCACATGGAGGTTTGGGCTTTTGGTGCCTGCCTAAATTTAGAGTGAATCAAAAGCAGGACACAGAAGCCAAGAAAGCAAGAACAAACGTGGGATGCATTAACAGATGTACAGCGTGCAGAGGGAAACGGGTAATTCTGCAATGTTCAGAACAAATCCGGCTGGTATGTTCAGCTCAACATGTCACATTTAACAAAAGGAGGCTGTTCAGTGAGTGCACACCCAAAGGTGATTAGGAAGGCCCATCATCAACAAGACCTGCCAGGGAACAAATGTGGGAACACGGGGTGCTCAACTTGGACATAGAATATGCTTGTCTTCGAACATTTCAGGCTGACACATGGAAAAGAAATTCAATGTGCTCAACTTTAAAAGCTACAAAAAAAAAAAAAAATCAGTTTAGTGCAGCTAATTTGTGTTTCTTTTGGTGTTTGGAGACAAGAGTCTTAACCGTGTTGCCCAGGCTATCCTTGAACTCACAGCCCTCCTGCTTCAGTCTCCCAGCTGAGATTACAGGCATGAGTCATCACATCTAACTTTAGAAAATCTCTCAGCCAAGATTGCTGCAAGTGTGGGGACAGTGTGGGCTACTGAGTACAACCCTGTATCCAATAAACAGTAACAAATGTTGGTTTGGGGATGTAGTTCAGTTGACAGAGTGCTTGCCTAACGTGCACGAAGCTCCAACATTGAATAAATCAGGTGTGGTGGTACATGCCTGCAGTCCCAGCCTTAAGCATACTAAGGCAGGAGGATCAGAAATTCAGGGTCTTCCTCTCTACTTACTGTACTCGAGGCCAGCCTAAGTTACATAAGACTCTGTCTCAAAATAAATAAAACTTAAAAAATAAAATATATTTTCAGATACTGCAGCTGTTCATAAATACAAAAAAGCTGTTAGGTAAGAGACTTTATACCTAATTATTTGGAAGATTCAAAAGTATAACAACCACCAACAGTCCTTGTATTAGGACTTTGAAGGATCCTCTGACCCCCCTCCAGGAATTAATAATAAACACAGACTCTCCAAGATGAAACAATATACACTGACATTTTAAAACTAGCTCAATGTCAGCATATTTAATTTTAAACTTGGAATTTGGAGCCTGTTGGCACTAGAATTAAAGTTTCAAAATGTTCTAAATGAAAAAAAAAATTAATTGGCTCTTAAACCCTCAAGGGAAGTGGGCTAGCCTTATCCAGCAGTCTGCAGAAGATGGGTTTTGGTGTTTTAATGAAGAAGGGTCCACATCTTGGGGGAAATGATTAGAAACACTTTGGGTATGTGATAAACTTATAGTTTTCATTACAGATTCTCTTTCAAGGCAACTAAAAGGCATTGTTTTGTAAATGTTTATACAGCAAGAACTCCATGTAACATAGATCCTCATATCTAATCAGAGGTAACAAAGATAAACCAGATCAATATGGTTGACCTCAGAGGCGTGAAAGGAAACGTTCCAAGTAACACACAGCTACAGCTATAGAAGCAGTGTGACAGTGGTGTTTGAAAACATAAGGACTGTATTTAACTAACTGCCTAACTTCTCTGAGACTCAGTTTATTCAACAATTAAAAAAATAAATAAAACACCCAGTGGATAGGTCATGAAAATCCTATGGATTAATTCACATGAATGTGCTTTTGAATAAATATCATTAATACTGGTTTTTATCTTCCATTTATTTGGTGAATGTATTGGGTTCTCACCATGCAGCCAACACTGTTCTGGGCACCCAGAACCAAACAAAATCATCCCAGCTCTCTTGGAGCCTGAATTCCAATGGGGATGGTACAAGCAGGTTACAGAACAACGTAAAACAGTAGAGGAGGGAGAGAAGGAATAAGGAGAGGGGGGAGGGGGAAGAGAGAGGGGAAGGGGAGAAAAGGCAAGGAGAGGAAGAACATATTATCAGGGTCAGCCGCCACAGGGATGTGTGTGTGCGTGTGTGCGTGTGTGTGTGTGTGTGTGTGTGTGTGTGTGTGTGTGTGTGTGTGTGGTCTGACCACCAAGAGAAAACAGCCACCCAAGGTTCAAATGAGTGTGCCTGCCATATTTGAGGAACAGCAAGACCCAGTGTGGAAAACCAGCCAACAGAGCCAAGAGGTGAGGGAGGGAGGACCCCATCTCACTGGTCTTATAGGCCACAGTTAGAGCTTTGACTTTCACACAGCAACAAGTAGGTTCTGAATTGAAAAATTGAAAAATCTGATGTCGACTATGTTGCATGGTTAGTATGCCAAGGGGAGAATAAATTGGCAGGCGAAGCAGATTCAAAGGTAAAAGCAGAAAGAATGATAAAGAGGTTGGTACAGGGGCTGGCAAGATGGCAGCCAGTTGCAGCCAAGCTGAGCAAACCTGAGTTCAACCCCTGGGCCCCACATGATAGAGGAAAGAACTGACTCACCTAAGTTATCTTCTGACCTCTATATGTGCCCAGTAAATTAAATTAAAACCTTTTAGGCAGCCAAAGAGGTGGCTCAATGGTTAAGAGTGCTTGCTGTTCTTGTAGAATTTGCTTCCCAGCACTCATGTCAGGTACCTTACAACCATCTGTAACTTCAGCTCTAGAAGATCTAACACCCACTTCTGGCTTCTAGGGCATCCACACACATGTAGACATACCTCCACACCAATACACACACACTCACACTCACACACTCACACTCACTCACACACACTCACACACACACTCACACTCACACACTCACACTCACACTCACACACACTCACACTCACACACTCACACTCACACACTCACACTCAACTATTTTTTTTTTTAATTTAAACAAGTTTCACAGTGGTAAGATTGGGAAGTTCTTTGGCCTAGTGATAGCAGCGCTGGCTTAACAAAGTTGGGTAGACTGGGGGCTGTGCTCTTGTGATTACATAGACTGGGTTGCAGAGGAGCAGTCCCTCACTGTAGTGAAGATGGGAAACACACTGCACAGTCTGGGTGGTCGGTGGCAGTGTATGCAGTGTAACTGACCTCTTTGGCATGTCCTTGGAGAGCATACCCACTGTGAACCTTCTCCTAGCCAAAGTCCAGTTTTCAGGCAAGAGAACTCTGCTCCTGCATTCCTGGACAGTACATTGCAAAATGGCCACAAAATTCTCTCACCTCATTCTCTTGCACCCTGCAATAGGACCTCCTGCTCCCTCCATCAGCAGTGAAGTCCGTTTCTCCATCAGGCCACTGCCTTTTTATCTGTGACATTGTCTAGGTACCCACAAAAGATGGAACACATGGAAGAGGTCAACCCACATATAACCTGGCTATAGACTATGATCTCTTGGAACAATGTGGGCTGCATCACTCACCTTGGAATGCACCTTCATTTCTAAAGTAATACTGAAGACAATCATGAGAAAAAAAATTGTGATGAATTAAGGATGACAGACTAAAACAAAACAAAAACCCTCCTCTGCTTCTTCCAGATCTTTCTTTTTCACCCTTCCTGAGTTTTCCCTAGAACGCTTCCTCTACAGTAAGATAATGAAGGCTTTAATTATAATGTAAATAATGTGCATGGATAAAGTTATTTTTAGACATTAACATCCTGAAACAATTTGGTCTATCAGATTAGCAGAGTCTTGAAGGAATGAGATCCAAGAAGGACTGTCAGAGGAAGAATACTCCCCCACTACAAGGGACCCTTGGAGAGCAAAAGCAGAGAAGGCACTGGGGGTAAAGGATGGATGAAGCCCTAGGAAAAGGTGGTGGTGTTGAGGGATGAGAGCAAGGCTCAGAGGAGAAATTCCAGGACTAATGTCCAATTGACAATTGCACACAACATCACGTGTCTACATGGAGTGCTGGAAGATGGAGATGGGGTGACAGCAGCTCTCCAACAAGCCCTCTGTCCTTTATGCACTCACATTCTACTACCTAAAGTGGAAATAACTCTCAATGTGGCTCCCTCATGATGTGCAGACCAAAAGACCTAATGGATATAAGAATTATATGCAAATAAAGTAAAATTGCTCTTTCCCCTACACAAACAACCAGGCATTCTGAAACCCTTTTGGTGAAGCAATGTTTGGGTTACAAAATCTTGAAATGAGCAAGGATAGATGTGCTCTATCATTAGTTGTCCCAAAGATTTTTGAGGGTGGAGGGAGGATGGGCCTCAGTACATTCTAGTAATATTTGGTAAATGTTCCCTTCTGATCGGGTTTGTGCACTGAAAGGGTATTCTATGTGATCTGTAACAACGTCCAAACTTCACATTTATCAGACATTCTGAGGGTGTTACCTACTAAAAACCAAGTGGCAAAACTGATAGAGGTGACACGCAAACCAGAGCTTTGTGGGTCCTAGTCAAAAACTGATGAGGCTGCAGCATCCTCCCACTCCCCTAATCCTACCACCTCCTTCCTCTCCCCTCTGGAATTCAGGAAGGAACCTTAAGACTTTAGAGTTTGGAAGAAATTCTCTACAGACCTCTTCCAACCCTTCTCTATAACTTGAGCCTCGCCCACACCTTCTCTGATCCTGCCATACTAACCTCTTCTAAGCCTCACAGCCCTAGCATTTCCCTGGAGCAAACAGCAGCCTTGATCTTCAAGACAGGTGAGCTCACCGGCAGTGTACACATTATGTCAGCTCCATCTCCAAGTATGCTGTAGTCTCTAGGGAATGGGCTGTGGTGAGTCTGCCCTTGGGGTTGGCATTATTTTCTTCCTTTTCCTTCCTATTCTTGTTTCACTGGGCTTTTTGTTCAACAGGAAACTGGGCTCTTCCTCAGGTCACATGCAAAATCCAAACAATACATGCAGCTACAGTTCGTATCCAAGGCTTGACAAAGTGACGCTAAGGCAAAGAGGCATGCCTGCCCCTGCCCAGGCAGAATGGGAGCCAAGGCCATCACAGGAACATAATTCTCCAAGCCTACTTTCTGTAAGGGAGGTGGGCATAATCCATTATGGTTTTTTTTCTTTTGCTGTTGTATTTGAGTTTGGTGGAAGGTAAATAAACCAATGTAAACTGATTTATGAACTGAAGAGCACCTACACTTGATCTGAGGGCCAGGTCAGAGACATGAAAGCAAAGATGTCAGAAATACACCACACATACACACACACACACACACACACACACACACACACACACACTGCTGCTGGGTCTCATCAGTCCATTTATTACTCATAATAATAGGCTCAGATACATTCTAGTGCACACACTTATAAATGGAGACATACAATAAAATGTATCACAGTATTTCATTGACACCTACATGCCCATTCCCTCAGCACTCATTCGGGTACCCTGTTGTAAGCTGTGCCTGAAGCTACTTAGCCCAGCATTATTGTCACAAATCCCTTATCTGGAGGGGCAATGCCATCTCAGTCTCTCACAGCTGACAACCAAGAGGAAAAACAACAACAACAACAACAACAACAACAACAACTCCAGCAAAAAACACAACAAATACCAAAGCACCTCAGCTCCAAATGTTCCTGCAAACTAAATGCACTTCCCATCTTTTAATGCACACCAGCAAATGGCTGGAGCTACTATCTCACCCATTCCTTGTTAAAATCTAACAGATGGATGAACTACAGTGTTTTCTCTCTCAAAAAAGCATGCATCCAGTTTTTGTGCTTTATTTTTTTTAAAGTAGAGATAAATGAGCCCCCAAACCCATTGAGATGTTCAGAACTGACTCTTCACTGAATAATGCAATGTAAACGCAAACAAGAATTTTAAAATAATAAACATGATACATTCCTTTTCAGCAAAGGGAAAAGCTAGGGGAGAAACAGGAAAAATTAGGGAAGGAGGGAGGCTGGGAGAAGCACCAAAGAAGGCTGGGGGGCGGGGAGTCAAGCCACAAGGCAGTGGGGGAGGTGCCTTTGCAATCTCCAAAGACAGCTCTCTGGGAGCACATGTGGACACCCATGTCTGGCAGACATGCACAGAAGGAAGCCAAGCGAGCTCCTTTTTGTCACTAGCGACATCAATCAAGTGTTATTATTGTTACCATGATGCCTGTTATCTGCATATTACAGGGCAGGGTGCTGTACTTACCCCAGTAGATGAGCACGAGAGAAGCTAGGGGAAGCAATCTGTTGAAGGCAGGCATCTTTTTCCGTGAGAGGTTTCTGGAGCTAAACAGAGAATCTCTGTCAAGGATTGCGCCCTCTGATTCTTTCGAGGAAACCCTTAGAGATCAACTGCCCCTAAAGGAGAGACCTTCTGAGTGGGAGGAGGAAGAAAAGGTCACGCGTCCTGCCTGGGGGGTCTGCGGGATCCTGAGCCCAGTGTGGGTGTCAGCTCAGGCTACCTCGTGCTCTCTCGCTGGAGCGAGTCCCCGGGCTTGGCTCAGCACCACGGACAGTAGCCTCCCCGCCCACCCCGATCTTGGAATTCCAATCTCTCCCCAGCTTCTAGCTTTTGCAACCCGAGCAAAGTGGGCTGGGAAGGGAAGCGCGCGACCGGCGCAGGGATGTTGGGCTGTCATGTTGATTCACCTCTCGCCTCCCCCAGGGACAGCTACACTCCGACTTAGATCCACCGAGACTCAGGAGCTCCCGCAGGCTTCTCGGGCTGGGCGTGTCCCCACTCCAGCCGTCGTCTGGGCTACAGAATCTGTTCCACCTCAGACTTGTACACAGGGGCCTGGGCTCCCGGGAGGTCCTCCGGGGGCTGGAAAAGAGGCGGGAGCTCCCGTAGGGTTGGTGATCTCAGAGGTGGAGGGTGGTTGAGGGAAGGAACCCCTTCCGTGTAGCGCGCCCCTGGATCCTGTGGAGCCCCGACGCGGGGTGATTGGGTGATCAAGCCGCCCCTCTCCAGGGCCGCCCCCTTGCCCAGTGTGTTGCCGGCCTTGACATGCGCAAGCGCCTTTCCACTGCCACGGTAGCTACGGACCCTCCCCCTTAGACACACATTTCCCTCCCCTAAACCTGCGTGCCCCTCCCAGGGCTGGCGCTATGCGAAGAGGGGGCGGAGCCGGGCGCAGCGCAAACACATCTAGCGGAGGTGGCTTCTTGTCTGGCTAGCTGACTGTCGCCCGGGTCTCCCTCCTACTGTCTGGACTTCTCTCCGGGTTACAGACACTCACCAATTCACCCACTCCAGTCAACCCTACTCCCGCTGCCTCTCAAATATGCTTGCCTACAGCTCTGGGAAAGAGAGGAACACATCTCTTTGAAGCAATGATGTCATCTATAATGTCCACAGTGCTAGGCTGGCTCCTGGCTGCCTTCTCTTCGCCCTCTACCTCATCTCCTCTGGTTCTGTCTGCCTAGGCTTTGTCTTAACTTGATTAATAGGTTCCCAACAAAAGGGGCACAGCACGACAGTTTCTGCTGATGGCAAGTGGAGTGGGGTGTGGCACACCTGTTCCCACCTCATCTCTCAGCCTGGATCCAAATGACGGCTTGAGAGAAGCTTTGGGGTGGGGATAAAGAAGGACGATTTTCCGCTTCCCAAGTTCTTTGCGGTCCCCCTCGTAACCATTTGTAAAAGGCAGATAGACGGTGTTGAGGCGTTTCCCAACTCTTAGCCACTTCCCAGCCCTAGCAGCTGCTGAGTGTCCCCGCCCTATTTCTGGAAGGGAAACCTGAACCTTCACACTCAGTTATAAACTCGAGTTGATTTAACGGATTAGGCATGCTTGGAATCGGAGAGAAAGCCTGGCCCCAGCCGTGGCCCTCTTCTCTTCTGCTCTCTCTCTGAAAGGGGCAACTTAATGGTGATATTGAGAAAGGGAATGCAGAGTGACAGCTGATTGTAAATGAACTGTACACAGGAAATGCTCCACACTAAGATGTCACACATGGAGTCACAGAAGATTCCCAATCAGGTTTCTTCTTGGGTAGAGAGCCATAGGGTCATAAACGCCATCTTGTGTTGAGTATCAGCCCTTGGGGTCCTCAAAATGGACTTTAGCAACATTTTTTCCAACTCACGAACCAGTGAGGAACATTCCTGATGAGTGAGTTTGGACTTTCTTGTTGTGACAGTCGACTCTTCACAACTTAACCCCTTCTGATGTTCAAGGATGTTCTTTGGACTTGTTTGAAAGCTGCATTACTTCCCAAACTTCGTTAAACGTGTTTCATACATTTTCCTTAATAAGGGAACTTTTTGTTTGGGACTCAGCTTCCTTAGTGTACAAAAATTTCTAGTCAATTCCAACCTTAGGCCACCCTGGCCACTTTCTTGTAGGATTTTTAATTCATCAGCGTGATTCTTTAGTGGCATCACGAATAGGAGCTAATGTTTTCTGTGTGGTCTTTGCAGAACAAATCTGGTGAAATTAGAACACAATTGCTTAGGAGGGGAAATTGATTGAAAGGCATCTGAACAGCTCCTCCATCATCGTGAGCTTATGTTCTGGTAAAATGGGAAGTGTTTTTCACCTGACTTGTTGCAGAATGACTTTATACTTGGGCATAGAATTTGGGGAACGTTGTTATGAAACTTTGCAATTACTGTTAAAATTGATGAGTTCCAGGATTCAAATTCTGTTAAGATTTTTATTGAGTTTCAGTTCAGCCATGAACTATATCTTCCTGCTTAAGTTTGATTTAATCTGTAGACATGAAAATCACTTAATCTGAACCCCACAGAAGAGGAAGACTTGAAGGATTGTAGGAGCCAGCAGAGTAGGGGACACCATGAGAACATGGCCCACAGAATCAACTAAGCAGGGCTCACAGGGGCTCACAGAGACTGAGGTGGCAAACACAGACCCTGTGTGGGTCTGAGCTGGGTCCTCTGCATGCACCTTATGGGTGTGTAGCTTAGTGCTCTCGTGAGACTCCCAACAGTGGGAGGAGGGGGTGGTGGGAGGTGGGTGTCTCTGACTCTTTTGCTGGTGATTGAGACCCTTTTCCTCCTACCAGGTTGCCTCATCCAGCCTTGATATAAGTGTTTGTGCCAAGTCTTATTATAACTTGTTAGGTCATGTTTGGTTGATAACCCTGGGGAAGCCTGCTTTTTTCTTTTCTTTTTTTTTTTTTGAAGGGAAATAGAGGAGGAATGGATCTGGGGGAGAAGGGAGGTGGGGAGATGGACTGGGAAGAGCAGAGGGAGAGGAAACTGCAGTGGGGATGTAATGTATGAGAGAAGAATAAAGGAAAAAAAAATCAATCTCCAGACGGAATTTTTAGCAAATGAACAGATAAAAGCAAAGCAGACAGTAGCCTGGCATGCTCCTAAGACAGCACACTGGCTTAATTGTTTCTTTTTAAGTACAGTAGCTTAGTCACAGAGACCGAAACACATTTTCCTACTTGCACATATATAGCATAATACATTTTGAAAAATTAGAATAAAAGGTAATAATTAGATTTATAATAATCTTTAGGAAAGAAGAAGGATCAATGCTTCATGTTAAAATTTGATTACAATGTACTTATTTGTTTTGTGTGTGCATGTATGTGGGCAGATGTGTGTCCCAGCATGTGTATGGAGGTCTGAAGACAGCTTGTAGGAGTTAGTTCTCTCCTCCCACCACATGGATCCTGTGTATGGAACTCAAGTCATCTGGCTTGGTACAAGGGCCTTTATTCTACAAGCATCTTGCCAGTCCTGTTCTGACGATTCACCAGCATCATTTTAAGGGTTCCTTCGGTGAGTCTTGAGGTTTTGAAAAATGTGCTTGTTTTCAGTTCTCACAAGCCACTTCCCGTCTCCTCTGTTGAAAATCAGGGCATTTGGTCTCTTTGTTCTTGCGCTGGTTCCTTCTGGAGGAGCTGTCTGCCACATTTGCGAGTACCTTAAGTTCCCGGAAGTACATCTGGTCTTGTTCTGAGATGTCCTTTTAAATTCAAATTTTATTTTATGAGTATGGGTGTTTTGCCTGCATGTACATGTGCGCACCATGTGAATGCAGTGCCTGTGGAAGCCAGAATAGGGTGTCAGATCCCTTGGAACTGGAGTTACACAGACGGATGGTTGTGAGCAGCCATGTAGGTGCTGAGAGTCAAACCTGTAACAACTGCTCCTAACTGCTGAACCACCTCTCTAGCACGTGTTCTGAGAGCTTTAAACTCATTCAACACAGTAAATTACCCCATTCCTCGTTGTGACCCATGTGGACCTGTCTTGCTGGTAATAGCTTGGTCTTTCCCATGTAGTAATCATTGTGATTTTATGGCTGATGTGTGAGGCTATGGGTGATGATTGATCTTGACTGCCAGCCTGCTTGGACTGAGGACCTGGGAGATTAGAAAGGCACACTCTGGCTGTGTCTGTAAGGGCCTTCCCCAAGAGGCTTATCTAAGGAGGACAAAATCACCTGAATATGGGAGACACCATCAGATGGGGCAGGGGCTGGATGGACTAAAAGAGAAAGGAGAAAGTGCTGGTATCTGTCTTTTTTCTTTACATCTAACACAGGTGAGTTCTGCTCTGCCTCACCCTCCTGCCATGAAATTACGACACCTCTACAACCATGAGTCAAAACAGCCCTTTCTTCCTTAACTTGCCCATGTTGGGTATTTTGTGGCAGTATTGAAAAACTGACCAATACACCATATAATCAGTTTTCTAAGCAGTTGACATAGCAGTCTATATTTTACAAAGTCATGTATATTTGTGTTTTGGTGTCCACAGGGGCTTGGCTTCAGGAACTGCAGATACTCAACTCTGTAGACACACATGTCCATTCCATAAAGTGGAGCTGAGTTAGTACATAATCTGTCCACTCTTCACACTTTAAATTATTTATAGGTTACTTACAATTACTAATGCAATGTATGCACATAGTTGCTATACTATATTGTTTGGAGAGTAGCAAGAAAAAGTTAGGCCACCCGTGTGGATCAGTGGACCTGATGCCAAGGCTGATGGCCAGAACTCACATAGTGGAAGGAGAGAATAGACTCCAAATGTTGTCCTCTGATTTCCACATGCAAGGTGTGGCACGAGCACACACACACACACACACACACACACACACACACACACACACACACGAATAAATACAATAATTAAAAAAGAAACTATGTACATTTTATTAGACCCATTATTTTTTTCTGAGTATTTTCAGCCTGTGACTGGAGGAATCCATTCACTCAGAGCCTGTGTACATGACTGTGCTTTCCTCACTCCCATGTCATCTGAGTGTCCTAAAACACAATCAAAAATCATCCTTGAAGTCGTCCCTAAACCATGGCTGTCTTCTCATAGATGTTGAGAAATCTCTGCCCTGTCCACAATGTTCCTGCTACATATAATTAGAAAACAAATAACCGCCAAACTCAACAAGCACTCATTATTGGTATTATTACAACCCTTGGACCCAACATGGCATGCCCTCATCCTGAAGTGTTTTCCATTCTGTGCCTTGATTCTTATTACTTCAGCCTTGTCTCAAATGTCCTCACCTTCGAGTGGCAGGCCCTGGTCCCTCTCCTAAACCAGCTCCTGCCCGCCTTCTTTGCTTGAAGCTTCTTAGCCTCATTTCCACTTCTTTTTCACATCTTTCTTCACTAACCCAAATTATTTGATTTTCAGTTTCAGTACTTGACTTCTGTTCTGACTCCTTTCGCCAGGATGCTTCTCCATGACAGCAGCCTTCTTTGTCCTGTTCCTTGCTGTGTTCCTGGGTAGAGACTGGTGCAGGCAGGCACTGGGGCCTCCACCTAGAGGACTCAAACCAATAACGGATAACGAATGGATGACAGAGTATGAGTAGCATGGAAAGGGAATGGATGACTCCAGAATCAGTCCCGGGAACACCATGAGAAACAGGACAGGGTTCAGTGAGGTGCAGGATCATGATAGCGAAGGATAAAGACACAGAATTTAAAGAAGAGGTCCACACAGAATCGGGGGGGGGGGTTTCAAAAGTTTGGATGATGGTGGTAAAAGGGAGCTTAATGGAGGAGAAATGGCCTCTGTGATACACAGAGAGAAGTTGATCTTTTTTTTTTTTTTTTTTAAATATCATTTCACCAAGATTACCAGGGGTAGGTATGTTGGTTAGAGATGTACCAGTGATAGAAAGAAAAAAAAGGGAGGGGACCTTAAGATTCACATAGTGATTTAGAGAGAGCAGGAACCCAAACAATGCCTGGAGTCGAGTGGTGGAGAAGCACAGGGGATCATGGGCCTAGGGAGGTGATCTGAATTCCTGCCCTGCCCTCCCCCCCCTTATGATCAGAATGTGTCTGAACCCAGAGTTGTGGTACAGGTATCAATCTGTTCTAGGCGAGTCAAGTAACCTGTTTTTGCTATTCTAAGTAGATTTTGAAATATAGTGCATACATTCTGGGACAAGGAGGAGGAAGAATCATACTTATTTTTAAACTATGGTCACAGAGCACAGGTGAGACTTAGTGACTCCAGGCTCCCAAATCATTCCCTCATCCTGCCAGTCAGCTGCAGGGAATTGTCACCAGCCAAGGAAGTGTGTGGGATTAGAGCAGGAAGCAGTGGCATTATGATTAGACCATGCAATCCCTTCCTGGATTTGCACATGGCAGGGAGCCTGATGGCTAAGATGGCACAAAACGTCTTTGTTGAAATGCATTGAATTTCATTCAGTGAAAAATTTAATGAACATACTTCTTCCCTCCCCCTCTGCCTTTTGTTTTTCATAAGAGAAGCAGCTACTTAGCCTGATCTAATGAATTAGTTTTAGTTTAAGATGCATAGCATTCTTTCATGAGATCCACAATGTACCCAGAAGATGTGAGAGACTAATTATCTACTTTAAAGATGAAAAAACTGGCATCTGAGAGATGGAATGATTTGTATGTTACATATTTTTTCATTATTCAGGAAATTTTCTTCAGTTCCTGTTCCGTGCCCAGCACTACAAGACTCTCTGGCTTTGTCCTTCATAAACACTGAAATACTGTGGTCAGTTTTGGAAACTGGAGCCATAGATGGAAAGTACTAGGGAAGTCTTGAAAAAAGTGATATTTAAAAGTAGAACTGGTAGACTTCCCAAAGGCAAAGAATGGCAGTTTGGGGATCAGTAGATGCAGTTGCCATTCTAGTGGTTTTTAATCCAAAGCACTTTGCACAGAATGACTGCTATGACACTATGCTGGTGTCTGGACACCTGCTCCCCAGCTAATGATATTGCTTAGGCAGGCTGTGGGTCTGGTGGGCTCAGGTCTTTGGGATATTACTTTTAAGAGTTATGGTAGCTCTGAGGGGTTGAGGAAATAGTTCAGTCAGTAAAGTTCTTGGCACGAAAGCAAGAGGACCTAAGTTAGGTCTAAAGCATCCGTGTAAAACCCGGCCATAGTGCCACGAATCTGTATTCTCAAAACTGAGGAAATGGAGCCAGAAGTCTAGCTGAATTAGTTAATGCTGGGTCCTAGTGAAGGAGCATGGCTCAAAATATAGGCCCTAAGAAAGAACCTAATGCTGTTACTCTGCTAAACACACACAGTTATAAACTACCTCCTTAATTTTGTATCTTTATACCCATAGAGTAGTACATCTCTGAACCCTTATCAGAGACATTTTCTAAACAGTAACTGGTGATTAATACAGAGACCCACAACTGGTCAACATGCAGAGACTGTGGAGAGCTCAGCTCCAAATGTGAAAGCTATATCACACTCCCTGATCCCAAGGCCCAGAGATCATTGCAGAAGAGGTGGAAAAGATTGTAAGGGCCAAAGATAGCAGGTATTGGTAACAAAACCATATTTGTGGGACAAGACAGGGTCAATGGACACATGAACTAAGTGTGTCTACATGCTCAAGACCTGCCCAAGACCAAGGCTGCCAAAATCCCAGCATGGACTGGGGAGGGGCTCAAGAACTCCCACCCCTAGCTGAGGAGCTATGGGTAGCTGATGGCCATTGGGAGAGGGTGAGTCAGTTTTATTTGGAGATGCAGCCCCTGCGAGACTACCTGTGCTCAAGCAGATGGTTTTATACCTTTGCACATAACGGGGAACACTAAGTGAATGTAGTGGGGTAGTTTCTTTTTTAAGAGAACATGAGGTTGGGAAGGAAAAGTGGTGGAGGTTATAGGGGACAGATGGAAAGGGAATGCACTTGATCAAATGCATTACACACATGTATGAAATTCTTAAATAATTGAAAAATAAAATGAACAGTGCCTGAGGAGCAACAGCTAAGATTGACCTCTGGCTGCCACACTCACATGTACACATACATGTGTTCCTCTATCTCTCTGTCTGAGTTTGATTTCTGTTTTCTCACCACTGTCATGATGAAGTCATGTGCTCCCCATCAAGGTGGATGGAAACCCTCCAAAATTGTGAATGAAAACAAACCCTCCTTCCAGCTGCTTCCATCGGTGCATTGCCACAGCAAAGAGAAGAGCAACAGCTTGAACAACATCATCCTTCCCAAGCAGGGGTGTGATTGGAGCGGTCAACTGTAGTTCCAGAAAAGACTGACTGCTTCCAGGGATCCTTGATGTGACTTCTGAACCTTGGGTAGGGTTTCTGGACTCCTCTGGGTCTCAGTTTCTCTAGACACAAAGTCATCATGATAATGCTACCATTTCATAGCTATTTATCAAAATAAAGAGAAATTAAGCACATGCATGTGACTGATCCTTAATAGAGGTCCCCCCACCCCCCAGCTGAGGACCGAACACAGGGCCTTGTGCTTGCTAGGCAAGTGCTCTACCACTGAGCTAAATCCCCAACCCCCTTAGTAGAGTCTTAATAATTAATGTTTCATTCTCCTGGAGTCAACATCATTGCTATCCTTATTTGTTTTTCAGGAAACTAGATCAGTAGAGGTTATATGAATTTAACACTTAACTTATGTACAGGATCATCGTTCTTTGTCTCCTGTCTGTTTGCTTCTTTAATTTCTCTCAATCACCACTAGTTTTTAAAACAATTTTGTTGTTATTTTAAGTAACCATCTGGGTGTGCGTCTGTGTGTGGGTGTGTACACGAGTGTACAGATGCCTGTGGAGGCCAGAAGTTTGGATTCCCCTGAAGCTGGGGTGACATGGGTTCTGGGATCTGAACTTGAGCTTTCTGCGGGAGGAGTATACACTCTCGATAGCCGTGCCAGCTCTCCAGCCCCAGTCACCTCAAGTTTTGTCAGTCTGACACAAGCTAGAATCCATGTCTAGATTCGGTTGGTCTGTAGGCATGCCTATGAATGGTTTTCTGTTTTAACTAAATTAAAACTTTTTCAATTTAAATATAATTACAGCACTTTTCTGCCTTCCCTTTCCTCCACACAGCTCCCCTCGCCCCTCCCTCTAGCTCTTTCCATGTCCTCCTGCATTCTCAACTGATAGTTTCTTCTTCCCTGATTTTACACACACACACACACACACACACACACACACACACACACACACACACAAATATATAAATACAACCCACTGAATCTGTGTTTGTTGTTTGTATGTATATGATTTCAGGGCTAACCATGCTGTGTTGAATGTGTTAGGGAGCTCGTCCTTGGAAGAGGTTAACTCTCTCTCTCTGTCTCTCTCTGTCTCTCTCTCTGTCTCTCTCTCTGTCTCTCTCTCTCTCTCTCTCTCTCTCTCTCTCTCTCTCTCTCAGCAGTCATCAGTTGCCTGTGGTTACTTGCCCAAGGGTGGGACCTGGTGAGATTTATCCCCTTCCTTGTTAGCCTGGTTACTGATATTGCCGTTGCCGTTGGTCTGATCTTGTTTACACAGCCATTTCTAGGAGAAACTTTTACACTAGACTTCTTGGTATTCTGGCTCTTACAATCTTTCTGTCCTCTTCCGAGATGTTCCTTGAGCCATAGATAGAAGAATTGTGATGTCAGTATATCCAGTGGGTCTGGACTCCCTACAATCCAGTGGTCTCTTTGTTGTGTCCAATTATGGTTTTCAGTGATGGTCTCCATTTGCTGTAATAAGAAGCTTCTTTATTATGAGGGTGATATCTACACTTATCTGACAAAGGTGGATCATGAGCCATGAATTATTTCTTAATTGGGCTAACTGAGGTGGAAAGACCCACCCTGAATGTGGGAAGCACTGTTTCATGGGCTGGGCCTTCGACTGAATGAAAGGAATAGGGCCAACTGAGCACTGATGTGCATCAGTTCACTGCTTTGGGTCTTGACTGTACATGTAAAGTGACCAGTCCTGTCTAGCTCCGAGGGTTGTGATTTCCCTGCTACAATGGGCTGTGATTTCCCTGCTACAATGGGCTGTGATTTCCCTCCTACAATGGGCTGTGACTTCCCTGCTACAGTGGGCTGTGATTTCCCTGCTACAGTGGGCTGTGATTTCCCTGTTACAGTGGGCTGTGATTTCCCTGCTGCAGTGGGCTGTGATTTCCCTGCTACAGTGGGCTGTGATTTCCCTGCTACAGTGGATTGTGATTTTCCTCCTACAATGGTTTGTGATTTCCCTGCTACAGTGGGCTGTGATTTCCCTGCTACAGTGGGTCCCTGCTCCTGTGGGCTGTGATTTCCCTGCTATAGTGGGCTGTGATTTCTCTGCTACAGTGGACTGTGATTTCTCTGCTACAGTGGACTGTGATTTCTCTGCTACAATGGGCTGTGATTTCCCTGCTACAATGGGCTGTGACTTCCCTGCTACAATGGATTGTGATTTCCCTCCTACAGTGGGCTGTGATTTCTCTGCTACAGTGGGCTGTGATTTCTCTGCTACAGTGGGCTGTGATAACCTGGCACTGTGAGTCAAATAAACCTTTTCCCATCTGAGTTTCTTTTGTCAAGCTGTTTTACCACAGCAGTAGAAAAATATAAGACAGCACAGTGAACCCAGATGTCCCCAATAGCTGTGTGGCCACCATAGTCTAACCCAACTCCAAACCTGAAAGGAGACAAAGGGAGGAGTCTATTTCCAGGTCTTTTGAGACCATAGCAACACTTTCTTCAAGTTTTGCATTCTGAGTACTTGTAAGAGGATGTGACTATGTCTGATATTTTGCAGAGGCGTTAGTGATAGACAAACAATATCACACCGAAAGCCCCTGAGGTGTGTAGCTGTTAACCCCTCCTGACTCATTTTTCCTGTTACTACACCATGACGGCCACACTTCCCACAGTTCCAACTACACACATTTCCATTTTTTCCAGATCACCTCACAAGACGACTTGAGAACTCATTTCCCCCTTCTCCACCCCACACAGTGTTAGGTAGAGACAGCCTCACTTTCTCTTTGTCTGCATCCCCAAGGGACTGGCACTGGGGACCCACTCACCTTCTGAATGAGGGAGGAGCCTGCACTGGAGAACAGAGATGAGAAACTTAACTACTGTTTTCCTCTGGATGAGGAAGCATTGGATTAGAGAGAGAGAGAGAGAGAGAGAGAGAGAGAGAGAGAGAGAGAGAGAGAGAGAAGAAACAGGACAATTTTCATTCACCTCTGAATCTGTAGACCCTAGTAAAATACTTGAAAAAAAAAATAGAAGTACAGATGTTTATAGTCTACAGTGAGGTAGGACAACAGCAGTGAGAAGGTGGAATATTCATCAACAAGTATGATGCCAAATAGATTAAGCAGAAGATACATGGGAACAGGAGTCAGGAAGGTTACACCCTAAACAGGAAAAGATGTATAAAGAGGTACATTCAAAACATATCCCAAAACAAAGGAAGGCTTTCAACAGGAAGTGTGATCCTAAAACATAATGCTGTTTGCAGGAAAGCAGCATGAGCAGATAGCACCACATGGATGTTGGGTCTGAGAGGGCGAGAGGGAGTGACTTATCTGAACACTGTGTATACAATAGGAGAAATAAAGATGGACGATGTTGGCAAAGGAACTGGCTATCAATGCCCATTTAAGGAATTTGGAGCATGTTTGCTGGGTAACTGGGAACTGTAAGGTGATATGATTAAATGTGTTGAGGAAAGTGAATCTGGAGAAATGGGAAAAGCAGAACAGGAGGAATGGAAATGATTGCATGTGGGAAGTTGGGGACTGGGAGACATTTGATTTTGGAGGAATCATGAGGCCATTGTTCATTGAATAAGATCATTGACAACATGAGAGGTAAAGGAGGAAGAGTCCTTCTCATCATGGCACATGCTGAGAACTTTCCATACTGACCATAGAGGACTGTAGTCCACCGTACACATGGGCCTTATTAAGATGACAGCTGGAGTAGGGGGTCTGGGGAGAAAAGCAAGGTTTAGGTACCCTGTTCACAGTGATAACTGAAGTAATGGAAATAGTATTTAAAGGAAGAAGATGAGAGCAGATCTAATTTAGTGGGGTAGAGGAAGATGTGGAGCTTGATCAAAGTGATTGGAGATCAGAGCAGTATCACATCAGGGAAGGCTCTCCGTCAACAGGAAGTGCTGTAGCAAGAGGTGATTCCAGAGAGGTTGTCTGTGGCCTTAGGAGGAGCTGAGTAGGAGAAGCAGGAAGGAAGTACACATCAGAGAGAAAGTGAGAAGTGCTGGTGGGTACAAATGGTTCTTTTCTACTTTCCAAATACTCCATAGTGAGAATGAAGACAAGGGACAGATTTGATTTTAGGAGAAGCAAGGTGTGGCTGTACAGGCAAAATACTGCGACACAGTGGAGAGGGAGAGATGGAAGGTTCAAGGAGAGAGCCGTTGGAGGGCACAATGCAGGGCAAGGGGTTGAATCAAGAGTACCAACTGAGGGCTCAGACTCAGATTTAGGGGTGGAGGAGGATCAGGAGGCAGAAGAAGGATACACAGAGGTAGGAAAAGAAGAATTTGAAGTTGCTCAGACGACAGAGAAAATGCATCCATGAAACAGGTAATAAGACCATCTGTCATGAGTGGGAAGCAGGACTGAGTTTGAGAATGAGAATAAATGGGAAGCATCTCAGAGAAGGAGGAGGATACACTGATTAAAGGCAAGTGAAGGTAGAGATGAGTATCCACAGACTCAGCAGGGAATGGGGCAGGTCTAGACAAATGGCTCCAGGGGATCATCACCAGGCACTCAAGCACCACCCCTGAAGGCCACGGCCAGCCAAGAGGAACACAACTTCCTAGTGTTGAGATAACCCAGGGTATTAGTAACTACACTTGTGTAGTTGCTAATGGAATCCAGCTCAGCAGAGATGGTAGAAAAGTAAGATATTTGGCTGAGTAGATGGCTCAGGGGATAAAACACTTACTGTGCAATTATGAGGACCTGGGTTCAGATTCTCAACACCCACATGAGAAGCTGGATGTGGTGGCTCGTGCTTGCAATCTGGGCAGTGGGAGGAGGAGGCAGAAGGGTCTCAGTGGCTTATTGACCAGCTCTTTTTTGTCAGTTGGCAGATTCCAGATTCAGCAAGCAATTCTGTATCAAAACAATAATGATGATGATGATGATGACTGTGATATGGTGGAGATAGACAGAAGAAGACACCTCTATCATAGATGCATCAGTAAGTGTGTGGTACAGGAACAGTGAAGCTTCCGTGAGGAATCTGTATGCACTTGCTCATCCATGCATGCACAGGATAGAGGTGGATGCTGGCTGTCTCCCTCAGCCACTTCTCTGCCTTACTTTTTGAAATGGAGTCTCTCACTGAACCCAGAATTCAGCATTTTGGCTAGATTGGATGGCCAAGGAGCCTTGGGGATTTTTAGTTTTAGGGTTTTTTTTATTAAATCATATCATTCCCCCCCTTCCCTCCCTCCAAACATCCCCATATACCCATCCTTGCTCTTTTTCAAATTCATAGCCTAATTTTTTCATTAATGGTTGTTACACGTACATTTGGGAGTATGTACATGCATGCACACACCTCCCCCATATTTCTAAAGTATGTTAAGTACAGCCTGCTCAGTCCCCGTATAATGTTACATGTATGTATGTTTTCAGGGCTGATTTTGGTGTTGGATACCAAAAAGCAACACAATTCCAGGCTGAGGAGATAGCTCAGTCAGTAAAAGGCAGAGACAGACAGATTCCTGGGGTTTGCTGGCCAGCAGGCCTAACCTACTAGGCAAGTTCAAGGCCAATGAGAAACTATCTTTAAAAAAAAAAAAAGTGACAGTTCTTGAGGCCTGACATCTGAAGCTGTCTGTTCTCTAAACTCCTCTTGAGTACCTGCATGCACACACATGTACACTTACATACATGAATAATTACACACACACACACACACACACACACACACACACACACACACACACACACCATTAAGAAAATGAAGACTGTTGTGAGCTAGAGGCAGCCTGTGCTCCATGGTGAACAAACCAGCCTGGGCTACAGAGCAAGAACTTGTCACAAGGAGACAAAACCAACCAAATAAATGAGTTAATAAACAAAAATTTTAAAAGAACAAAGCGGTACAAGAACAACAAAATTATGGTATTTGGAAGGTGAGAACAGAGGGGTTAGTCCCAGGTTTTCAGTCAGTCAACAGGTGCTCGAGGGACTTGGTGTACGTACTGCTGGATTAGAGAGAAAGCTGGTGGATTTCTGGCAGGTCTCGGAATCAACGGGAGACCACGAAGTCAGATTATCTTTAGCAGCACAGATGACTAGTGTTTGGATGACAGTGGCGATGTAGAGAGGGCCAGCTGCTGGGAAAGAGGAGGACATGAGGAGGCCGAGGGGATGGTGGAGAAGATGCTGAAACACTGAAAAACTTTTATGAACTCTGTAGGGCAGAGCAGGCCCGGCCACATGGCTACATGGCCAGATCATGGCTGTGGGCAATGATGCTTGCCGTCCTGGGGAGGGGTGAGGAAGTGGAGTCTATGCCCTCCTTTCAGAGAGTTAGGAGGTGTTGCTAAAAGCTGGGCCTGAGGTAAGAAAAGGCTTAGCACAGAGAAACAAAAGACAGAAGTGTTAAACTTGGGGCATTTATTTGTAGATGGACAATGCCAAGTTTTTTTGTTTTATTTTATTTTTTTATTTTATTTTTTTCATAACAGGGTTTCTCTGTGTAACTACCCTGGCTGTCCTGGAACTCACTCTGTAGCCCAGGCTGGCCTCGAACACACAAAGATCCACCTGCCTCTGCCTCCTGAGGGCTGGGATTAAAGGTGTGTGCCACCACCATCCAGCTAGAGTCTTAACAGCATCAAGACCCCTTAGCAATAGTCACTTTTGACATGTAAGTATTATCCACATAAACACGAATTGCATTATTATCTGCAATCCCGAGGGGCACTGAAGGCCTGGAGGATGGAGGCTTCTCTCACAGGGAGGCAAAAATGCCCCTGGCTTTGATGCAGGAAGCAAGAGACAGACCTGAGTCCTGCTTGTGCAGCCAAAGTGGAAACCTGAAGGAAGACTGTGCCAAGGCCAGCATTTCAGATCCACTGTAGGCTCTGAATGGTAGGAGACAAGAAAATTCCAGAATGATTCTGCCACTGACTAAGTAGAGGACGCTTTGGGTTTAAGTAAGCTGACAAAAGAGCTCAGATTCCTTTAAATTCTACTTCTAATGATCAGGAAGTGACTAAAACCAAACCTAAACTGTGCATACAGACATCACAGAGACTGTGGTTTTTAAAGTGCACGTCTGTGATCTCAGTATGAGGAAGTGGAGGTAGGAGGGTTAGAAACCCAAGGCCATGCTTGGATACATTACAAGTTCAAAGCCAGCCTGGTTATAGGAGACTGTCTCAAACAAACAAACAAATAAGAATATGATTAAGGGTTAATTCACACTGTGGACTTAAAAGCTCCATTACAAGACTGGTGAGGTAGCTTAGTGGGTAAAGGTGCTTCCTGCTGAGCCTGTCACCTGAGTTCAATCCCTGAGACCTACATAGTGAGAGACCTGACTCCTGCAAGTTATCCTAAGACATCCACACAGATGCCATAGCCATGTTGTCCTGCAACATAAAGTAAGGACAAGAGGAAAATACCTAAAAACAAATGCATACATCTAAGTGTTTGCTCTTAATATTACATTACAGTTTCTGCATGGAGAGAGAGTGCTCTTTCTGTGTGGCTTTTGATCTTTTCTTCCTTTCTACCTTCCCTCCCTCCCTCCCCTCTCCTGTCCCCCCTCCCTTTCTCCCTCCTCCTCCTTCCTTGCTGGCAGGAAGGAGGTAGAAAAACAGCTAGAAATCTATTCCAAGTGATGTAATCTAGTTACCCTGCTTCACGGCCTGTTGTTGATAAGCCCTGGCTTCCACTTCTCAACAGCCTGGCTCAGCTGCCTGGAAACCCCTAGTGGGGGGAGCGGCTTACCACCAGTTTTCCTGAGTTTCCTGTCCAGGCAACCTGATGCTCATTCCAGTGTAGTGAGGTAAGAGGAGCATCATGGCAACTATCAAGTTGGAGGGCTTTATTTAGATTCCCTCTCCCTGCTCTCAAGTCACATGAATTGTCTTGTCTCAATGAGACAAGGCTCCAGGCTGGCACACACTGCTTGGGCTGTGGAACCAAAGCCATTGGCTGAAGCCATCTTGGTTTCCTGAACTCATAACTGCAGTGACAAGACCCCAGTACCCTACCCTCCAGTGTGATTGTTCCTGTTGGTAAGACCTGAACACCTACTGCTTGTTTGATTTGGGTCAGCTCTAGGTTCACATTCTCCAGTATACCCTCATCTGTGATGCCATCTTGACCCTGAACTGGGCATTGCTGTTGTTGGCAGCCATAGAGGGAGGCAACTCCTTCTAGCATCTGGGATGGGAAAGAGCCAAAGTTGGCAGATGACTATTACATTCAAAGGCAGGAACAGTTGGTCACCAAATTTTTGTGTTTACATACACCAAAGCAAGAAGAAATAGATGTAAACTGTAAGCGTGTTTTAGGTCAGATGTAATATAGAAGCATTTGACTGAGAGCATTTTCAAAAGTTCAGCTATACGTGTCTTGTGTGAATGAAAGATCCCAAGGGGCAAGTTTCAAGGAACTATTTTCTTCTAGCTTTTTTTTGTTTTGTAATTAAAAAAATACTTTTTTATTTTCCATATAAAGAGTCCATACTTCATAAAATTAGGAAAAAAATACAATGAGGACAGAAAAAAATAAAGAGAACCCGAGAACCTTGCAACCTGTCAAATTATACTCTAAACATGCTGTACACCTAAGCCCCCAGGCCTCAGTTCCCCAGGGAGCAGCCGGCTTTGGGCAGCTGTGATGAGATCAAATAGCTGAGGAGGGAGGAAGGGTGTATTAATTAATCTTCTCATCTCTGTGAAAATATATAACAAAAGAAACTTAAGGAAGGAGGGGTTCATTTCACCTCACTGCTCCAGGATGCAGTTTGCATTGACAGGGAAGGCATGGAGACAAGGACACAAGGCTCTGGTGACATTGCATCCACAGTCAGGACACAGTGAGCGATGTGCTCATGCTCAGTCAGTGTGCTCTCGCTCTCTCTCTTAAAAAGATTTGTTTTTATTTGTGTGTATGCATGTGAATCCCTGTGAGTTTATGTCACATGTGTGTGAATGCCAGAAGGCGCCAGCAGAGGGCATCAGATCCCTTGGAGATGAAGTTACAAGTGTTTATGAATCACCTAACATGGGTCCTAGGGATAGAACTCAGTTCCCTTGCAAGAACAGTAAGTGTACTTAGCTACTGAGCCATCTCTTCAGCTCTATTTTCTAGTTTGAATGGGATGGTGTCTCCCTTTTCATTAATCCAGCTAGATAATCCTTCACAGACACGCCCAGAATCTAGATTCTGTCAAGTTGGCATGACAGAAGATATGGACATTGCTTCGTGGCATCCTGCACACTTCTCTTCACTCTTCAAGTTCCTAGGGAAAGTCTCTGTCGGAATTGTGTGTTGGGGAAAGAAGCTTTTATCTCCTGGAAGTGTAGACTTGAAGAGACATGTACAGTAGGGTTTTCCTGTCATGTCTGGTCTAAAATTAAGAATGAATCTTCTTATGCTTTCCAGACAAGTGATCAGAATAAAAATTAAAATATTAAGTGTTACAATAATGTTTACCAAATGCTAATTACTTTCTAGCCAATGAGAATTACCTTATTTAACTTTTTTTTTTTTTTGTGATTGGTCTGAGGACGTTGTTATGCCCATTGTGCAGATTAGGAAGCTGAGGGCTTATATAGGCTTGTATAATTTGTCCCATGTCCCACAGTTACTAAGACTCAAAGCTCAACCCCTGTCTGATGAAGTGGATTACACAGTTCATGCTTGCAGACTCTTCATTATTTGAAGTGATATTCATCTCCTCAGGAATAAAGGGGGCTTGACACTCCCTTGTGATAGTAGCATTGTTTCCAAAATATTCCAATTTATAGTTTTGAATTGACTCCCTGAATACACAGGTGAGCCATGCACCATTAAGCCACTTGAGTTAATAGAAAGCAATGGTAAACCTTTCACAGATAAAACTTTTAAGTCAATCTTTTGTGACTTAATTAATTAGGATCCATCGTATACCTTTTGTCCTGGACACTCACTAACCACATTTCAGTAGTCAGGAATGTAAACAGCACTGGTCATCACCATGACTAGTGAAAGAGTTACATATAAACTCTGTGTTCTGTGTTCTCAAAGAACTCATAAAGGGCAACCTCCGCTATTGCTTCTCAGGTGCCACCTATCCTTTTAAAGGCTATTTTTAATTTATTCATTGACAATTTCATGCAGGTAGACAATATATCTTGAACATACCCTTCTACCTTCATGTTTTCTTCTGTTTGCAGAATTTGTAATACCCCCCTAAGACCAATTAGCAATGCCTCAATGCACATGGTTGTAGGGTCATTCACTACCACATAGGTAACCAGCAAGCAGGACATGTCTGAGCAAAAATGACTCCCTCGCCAGGCAGTGGTGGCGCATGCCTTTAATTCCAGCACTCAGGAGGCAGAGCCTGGCGGATCTCTGTGAGTTCGAGGCTAGCCTGGTCTACAGAGTGAGTTCCAGGAAAGGCGCAAAACTACACAGAGAAACCCTGCCTTGGGAAAAAAAAAAAAAAAAAAAAGACTCCCTCTTCTTCCGAAGTCATCAATTGCCAATAACAGCGAAGGGTGGAGCTTCATAAGCTCTTCCCACATCCATAGTAGATTGCTGACTGACTTGATCTTGTTCAAGTCTTATGCATGTAACCATAGCTGCTGTGAGTTCATGAATACATTGGCCACAACTGTCCTCTCCACCTTCCAATTCTTACATTTTTTTGGATACCTTTTCAGTCTTGTTTCCTGAACCTTGAAGTTTCCATTGAGGTTTCCATGTAAGGCTGAGCATTCAACAGTCATTTCCCATCGCTTTGACCAGTTATGAGTTTGTGTATTAGCTGTTGCCCACTGTGATAAGATGCTTCTCTGAGCAAGATTGAGAGCAGCACTAATATATGAGTATGAACATAAATATTTAGAAGAAGACAGTTCAAAAGCATGTCCATTTAGCAAAAACAATAACAGTACATTTCCTTTTAGGGCCCATGGCTTTCTTAGCCATGACTTTTAACTGGGTTTACAATACCCAGTATGAATCCCCTCCTATGGCATAGGCCTGAAAGCCAATAAGAAAGAGATTGTTTACCCCAATAACAATCATGCCATTCTTGTACCAGTAGGTACATTTCCTTGTATGTCAGTGTTATAACACAGGGCTCAGTGGTGGCTAAGTCCATAGATGACTTTTCTCCTATAATGGACTGCATAGCACCTTCCAGTACTATGAAACGTAGCCATCAGGGAGGAAGTTTCCAGTTTAGTTTAGTTTGATTTTTCTATTTCCTGCAACCAAAGTGTGTTGTGTCTTCAGCAATAGGGCCTTACTATTTAGTTATTCTGGGCATCCAAGAACAATGGAATTAGCTTTTATTCTTTTGGGGTCCTCTGAGCATCTCTGACCAGCAACTCATAGGGGGTAGCACACATCTGTCATTGAGTTTTTCATTTAATTATTTATATCTTCCTGGACAAGTATTGTCTACTTATTGCAGGCACCTCTGTTCAAACCATTACTACTATGCCTTTGTCTTTTTGCTAATATATATATATATATATATTAAGTCTTTTTTAAAAATTTATTTTTTTGTTATATATACAGAAAAGGGCACCAGATCTCATTACAGATGGTTGTGAGCCACCATGTGGGTGCTGGGAATTGAACTCAGGACCTCTGGAAGAGCAGTCGGTGCTTTTAACCTCTGAGCCATCTCTCCAGCCTAAGTTATATTTTTAAGTGAGCTTAAAAATCAGTCAGTTTCCATAAGGCTTTTTTCATATATCCTTAGTTACATATATATCTTTCATATATCCTTATCCTTGCTCCCTCATCCTATCTTGTTTTTTATGAAATAGCATCTCTCACTGGCCTGTGACTTCCCAATTAGGATGGACTGGCTGGCCAGCAAGCCAAAGATTTGCTTCTCTCTGCCTTCTTGAGACATCATGCTCATTTTTTAAGCTGTGGGTTCTGAGTATTTCAACTCAGGCCATTCTGCTTTGCAAGGCAAACCCATTACTGATGGAACGGTCTTCACAGCCCCAACCCTGTTTTTCTGTCCACCAGTGTAGTGATCCTGCACAAGACAATCGGGAAGTTCCAGAGAATTACTCAGAGCATAGAGATTTATTAGCGAGGAGCCCAGCTTCCTGGCCTCCTGGGTGCCTGGTCTGTTTGTACCATGTCTCAGAGTTGCCATGGAGATTGAGATGCAAGTGCCCCAGAGATGACTTGTTTAATACACCTTTTACTGGCTTTGTTTGCTCCACTATCAATAAATAAATTATGGGTCCTAAAACTTGTTACAGGATTTGCTTTTGTGGGAACCCAAAACACATCACACAGCCAACTTCCCCAACTTTAATTTGTACCATGCCCTTCTTGCCCATTAGGCTCTAGTCCTGTTGTTCTCTGTGAGAGCTATTTTTTTCTTCTGTACAGGATTAGCTCTTTCTGATCTTTCATGCTCATGCTTAAATGTCATTCCAAAGAGATTATCTTTCACACACACACACCCCACACACACTGAGACTAAGTCTTCCATGTTGTATCCTGGCTTTGCATTCTTGGCATGTATTATCATGCAACTGTCTCTGTGTTTAATGACATGTGGTCTACTGCCTACAGGACTGTAAGCCCTATGAGATAAGGAACACAATAGTTTATAATTTTTCATGACGTTTAGTGTAGTATATAATATATAGTTTGTAGTTACTAAATGCATAGTGAGTTGAATAAAGATGATTGAATATGAAACAGTTTGAGATCAGTCTCTGAGTAGATTTTGGTAGAGTGAAACTGGAAAAAAAATGAGAGAGGTTAGGGAAGGATTTGTGTGGAACAGTCTTCAAGCCATGAGGAATCCCCAGGATTTATAGATGAAACAAGGCATTGGTGGAGCTCTTTTTATTTACCTGGCTTTGCTCCAGGCATTCTAGGGATGCATACTGCATAATGCAATGTCTGCAGTCTTGCAAGCTTGCAAAAATGCTTCTGCTTTTTAAACATTGGAAGCACTATAAATCCTAGATAGATTAAATACTGTTTTTGTAGCCACAAAGTTAGTGATTGATGTAGGTGTTCTTCAGATCTAAATATTACTTTTACTAAAATACATTCTCTATTCAGCAGGACCTCAAAATGTCTGTGTTGCACACAGAAATTGTCAGGTAATGCGGTCTGAATGAAGTGTAGCAAACCATTGTGACTTTTCAGAAATTCACTTTCTGACCCAGAAGCTACAATGGGCTATGTATTTTCTGTTACATCATACTTGATGAATGAAAAGATCCCTGGGGACAGCATGCTATTTAAAAACCCCAGAGACTACATTTCTGCATCCACAAACAGTAATTATGGCATTTGCCTTATTTACTTTGTTAGCTTGCTTAAGACTCAAATATGAAAACCTATCTGAAGATGCTTTATGAACTTCAAAATTCCTTGCAGACACAACTAGTTACCATTTTTAAAAATCTTTGAGCATAGCTCATAACATCACCCTATATGCATATATATGAAGAAACAGCAGTGGAGAAGTTCCCCACCTTGAGTAACATTGTAGTTTAGGCATGGAAGGGTCAGTGACAATTTCATCTACTTGATACTATCATTTTTAGGAAGATCTACTAAAGATCATCCCAGGAAGGCAAAGCTAAGAGAACACTGTAATAAACTATATGAAGAAAATGTCTTAATATTAAATGATTTTATAGTAAAAACAACCATGGGATTTCATAGACAACAAAGACTGATAAAGTTAATGACTATTTCCCCTGGGAGAAGTTTCTTTGGGCGATCACCCGAGTCATGACTTCCATTTTTCTTAAAATTTTGGTGAATAAATATCTAAAAGACAGTGTAGAGAAACAGCTTGCCTATCCATGAGCCTGTAAAAAGTAAAAAGGAAAGACAGTGATGGATCTCTTTTCCTCAGTTCCCAGTTTTACACATCTCTCAGCATCAGCACCACAGGCCACAGCTGATCACAGTACAACTGGCATGTCATGTTTTGTTTATTTCCTTGTCTCTGAGCAGGTCTTATGGTTCTCTGCATAGCTCCACTCTCTTATGTGGGTTTGAATGGAACATCCCTTGCTTGCTCCTGCACACAGTAGAAGGTATGATAGGCAGTGTTTAGAGAACTTGCTCCGAGTGGGAACTTTATTTTCCAGCATTCCTAGCCCTGTGTGGGAGTTAGGCTTGTCCAAACGAACTTGCATAAAATGCAGAGATCAAGGGATGGTCATTGCACTAAGAAAAGCATCAGAGTCAGAAATGTCAGCTAAGGAGAGGAAGGTGCCTCAGGATCTCAGCTGGTTCTTCCTTACCTCGGACTGACCTGCATCCCGTTTATTTTTAGACTCCTGACTCTGTTTAACAGTGGTAGCTCGCTGCAGTGGCTGGTGTGGTATGCTTCCCCGGACTCCTTCACAAGTCTCTTCTGTGGATGGTTCGGCTTTCATCCAGATGGGATTGCTTCCCAGAATTCCCTGCAATCTTCGACCTCCTATGCTCATGTTGACCTCCTGTGCCATCTCCCTCCTTTAACAGCTTTTTTTTTTTTTCACTTCTGATTTCTCAACTCTTCCTTCTGACCCCACAGGTTTGATATTTTAAAGTTTTTTCTGTTCATGTGGCGCCAGTTCATGGATTTGAAGCACTCTGTACACGTGATAATCATCATGATCAAATGGACACATCCTCTAACACCAGTATATTGGATCTGTTTTAGATCCTCAGGACCTTCTCATCTCATACAGAAAGCCTGGACCCTTTGATCATCTTCTCTTGTACCCCAGTGCCCAGGGCCTTGGGACACTTTTCAAGTGACTTCCCTGTTTCCCTCCATATCTTCACCTCGCTCCCTCTCCTTCCCTCCTTCCCCTTTCTTTCCTCCTTTGTGCTCCATTTCCCCTTCCTCTTTCACACTCATGACTGAATTCGAGGCTTTACATGCTTATGCTCAGCTATACTCTCAGCTCCATTTTACTTAATGAATTCCTTTCTGAAGAGAATGTTTATTGTATTAGAATTTTGACAATTTCATACGTGAGTATGAAAATATTTACATTATTTCCTCTCTATCTTCTTCCCCTCCAACTCCTCCCATGTCCCCCTCAAAGTCATGGCCTCCTGTTTATTATTGCTACACACACACACACACACACACACACACACACACACACACACACAGAGAGGCAAATACACATGCACGAATGTACACATGTAAACGCACATGCACACACTTAAAAAATCCTGCTAAATCCATTTAGTGGTGTGTGTGTGTGTGTGTGTGTGTGTGTGTGTGATTGGGTAACCTATTAGGAGGTTTGTTTCTGGAGAAGAATGATTGTCAATTTTCTCCCTCTCTCTCTCTCTCTCTCTCTCTCTCTGAGATAGGGTTTCTCTGTGTAGCTTTGGAGCCTGTCCTGGAACTCACTCTGTAGACCAGGCTGGCCTGGAACTCACAGAAATCCGCCTGCCTCTGCCTCCCAGGTGCTGGGATTAAAGGCATGGACCACCACTGCCCAGCTGAGTCCCTTAACAGCCATTTGCATGTGGCCCTTCAACAAGGTTAGGGTGGGTGAGGGCCACGTTGATTCAAGACTTCTCCAAAGGTCCTCATGTACTACTGGCCAGGCGGAGGTGGCACACACCTTTAATCCCAGCACTCAGGAGGCAGAGGCAGGCGGATCTCTATGAGTTCGAGGCCAGCCTGGTGTACAGAGTGAGTTCCAGGACAGACACCAAAACTACATAGAGACACCCTGACTGGAAAAACATAAAACAACAACAAAAGGTGTGAGCCATCATGTGCTGTTGGTGTTATACTTCTTAGTTTACATGACTGCATGAGCCATTAGCTTGTGTAAGACTTCCTGATCCCCAACTTCTCTATTTTCTTTATTTTTTCATCCCCTGGTCATCTCTCTCTCTCTCTCTCTCAGGAACCTGTCACTCAAGAATAACCTATTGTTTCAGGGCAGTGGGGCCTTGTGAGATGTCCCCCATCCAATTTGGGATGGTAACTGGTATTGTTACTGTGCAGGTCTTGTTTAGGTGACCATATTGTTAAGATTTTATGGGTACAACTTTCTTTCATATATTGAAGACATTATTTCACAGCAGATGTGCTGGTCATCTGGCATTTACAAATTTTCCTATCCTTCTTTCATGATGTTCCCTTAGCCTTAGGCCTAGGAACTGTGATGCCAATTTATCATCTGGGGCTGGACGCTGTACAGTCAGTTGTTCTTTGCATTTT
Source organism: Onychomys torridus (assembly GCF_903995425.1). NCBI lineage: Eukaryota > Metazoa > Chordata > Mammalia > Rodentia > Cricetidae > Onychomys > Onychomys torridus. The sequence continues at coordinate 33,605,855 of NC_050449.1, read as the reverse complement.
AACCAGGTGTGGCTTTTCTGTAATGATCTCCACCTGCTTCTGCTACTGCAAAAAAGAGCTTCCTCAATGAAAGTTGAGAGCTATGCTTATTGTGGGTATAAGCATAAGTATTTATTTAGTCGGGAATTATTCTGGTTTTGGAAAGTGGTAGTAGTAGGTTCTTTTCTAGGGTCTCTCCTCACAGGCAGTTTGCTAAATTTACAGTATCAGGCACAGATTCTCTCCTATTGAGAATGACTTACGCTCAGTTAGGTGGCTGTTGGTTACCACCAAGATAAAGGTGCCGCTATTGCGCCTTTAGGAATCTTGTTGTAGTGTTATTGTTCCATGTTTTGACCATCATTGAAAATAAATCTCAAGGTTATATAGGGAATAGTCAGATCATAATGGGTTTACTGAGTGAGTATATAGAATTGAGATGCTGATCTCAAGTGGCTGTGGCGGCTTCCACAGTTTGCTTTGGTGGTTGGATTTCTGCAGACAGCAGACGGGTCTTTAGGAGTGATCATGTGTCATTGTAAACTTAATTGGTAATAATATCACTTTCAGCCCCAATTTCAGATGTAATTTATTTCTAGGAGCACATCAACCCATCATCTAGGACTTGTTCAGCTATTGATTTAGCAAATGCTTTTCTTCCCTTTACAAGCTAGTAAAAACAACTAGAAGTATGTGACCATTTGACAAGCCAACAATGAGCTGAGTGCACATTATTCTATACTTTTTATGTTATCATTTCATGTTATGAAGAAATAAGAGGGAGGAGGAAGTGGTAATCATGATAGTGAAGAAGAAAGAGGAAGAGAAGGAAGAAAAGGAGAAAAAAGAGCCTTGGAGTTCAGATGACAAAGTGGGAGAGCAAGAGGTAGCCAAACACCTAGTGAAATGCCATGTTTTTAGTTAGAGTTGCCATTACTATGAAAAGACACCATGACTGAAAACAATTTGATAAAGAAAGGGTTCAGTTTGCTTATATACTTCCATATTGTAGTTCAGCATCAAAGGACAAAAACTCAAGGCTGGAACCTGCAGGCAGGAACTGAAGCAGAGGCCATGGAGGAATGCTGCATAGTGGATTGCTCCTCATTAGATTGCTCAGCCTGTCTTCATATACAACCCAGGACCACCAGCCAGGGTTAGAACCACTCACAGTGAGCTGGGCCCTGCCAAATCAGTCACCAATAAAAAAAAGTGCCCCACAGGTCAGTCTGATGGGTATGTTTTCTCAATTGAGGTTCCTTCTTCTCAAATGACTCTAGCTTGTGTCAAGTTGACATAAAATTGATCAGCACACACTATAGAGGAATATTGATATCTATGAGGTTTATCTAAAAAAATCTAGTAATGTCTTTTATCCTTGAATGCTGTGTCCTTCCTGAGTATCAGGATCTTCATGAGACTTGCAACCTTATAGTAAGTGTTTGTAAGGAAATTACTCAAACTTTATGGGGGAGGGTCCTATCTAGTTCTAGGTGTAGGGAAGAAAGAGATGGGCTGGAGAGAGAGAGAGAGAGAGAGAGAGAGAGAGAGAGAGAGAGAGAGAGAGAGAGAGAAGAAGAAGAAGAAGAAGAAGAAGAAGAAGAAGAAGAAGAAGAAGAAGAAGAAGAAGAAGTAGGGAGGGTGGGAAGGAGGATAGAGGAAATGGAAAATAAGGACGATGGGAGGGAGGAAACGAAGCCAAGAGGGTACTGCTCTAAGGGAAAGACCCTGCCCCTCCCTTGTAGCTATATTTGATTGTAACAGCATCAGACTTTTAGGGATGGCAGAAACACTCAAAATGGAGTTCACTGTGGTAAAAGCACCTTACATAATAAGATGATAGAAAATGATTCTCAGCTATACACCAAAAGGCTGTGGCCACAAATCAAATGCAGCACTTGCCATGGTCCTGGGAATTCAGAACTAGGTGACACTATGGCTCAGTATAAAGAGCCAGAGGTGAATTTCTATCATTTTCCTCTCATTGACACATTTTGTATACTTGGGATAGTGACTACCACTTTTGGGGCTGACATTTTCTTGTGAGGGCTGTCACTGTTTTATATGGTGTTCTGATTTGTCCAGTTCAAATGTTCATTGAGCTATTAAATCAGTCACTAAACATCTATCGAGCACTTGCTGCATACTCTTCTTGGCTCTAATGATAAAGCAGAGAGTGTGATGATCTGCTCTCCCCAAGGTGTGATGGTGTACACCCATGGCCAACACTCAGGAGTCAGGGGTAGGAAGATTTCAAGTTTGAGGCCAGCCTACACTACACGGCAAAACCCAACCTCATCCCTACTCTTGAAAAGTATGAGTAAATAAATAAATAAAAATTGCTTTTGTTATCAGAGATACACCCTAATGAGGGTAGTATGTATGCTTCAAATGCCTCACAGTCTTAATAATGTAAATGTTGCAGGGACTGTACAAGTTATATGAGACCTGTGTTCTAGTCTCAGTTAAAAATCTGAATTCTTGCATTTCTTTTGTATTCAGTGATGCATGCAACCTGGGAGTAGTTGAATAACAATGTATTCCAAATCAGACTCTGAACACTGGAGAAAAACAACTACCTCAAAAGTGAGCTGCCCCCCAAAAGCTTTATTTAATCTGTAGAATTCACATGTGTGTGTGTGTGTGTGTGTGTGTGTGTGTGTGTGTGTGTGTAAAACATTCCCAGAAGGGCTCATTTTAAGCCTGCAGTGTGCCATCTCTGAACTTAGACTTGGGAAGAAATGCACATGTTGGTCTCATAAAGCAGTTTAATCCAGCACAGACGTATCACACATCGTTACTTCTACTGGTACCCCTTGCTATAACTGGACCTCCAGGCTATGCCCAAGGAAGCATCAGTGAAGATCAGGCTTTGGAAGCCAAAAGAGGTTTAGTTTTGTGTATTCAGACCTCAATCTGTTTGGGGACCACTTCGCATTTGTGGGATACAGGAAATCTTGGAAGACGGGAGGGAGAACGCGTTGTTTGGTCTGTGCACCCCATTCTCATCTTGGAGTGTCTGGTCTGTTTTAGCCCTTTCTTGCAGTCACAACATTATAAAGGGAGGCACTCTTTCTCCTGAAAGAGTTTCCATGGCAACCTCACCCAGCAGGCAAAGAACAGCTCTCTAAGCTTCAGCTCAAAGGTTGAGAGATAAAAATATAGTCTCATTAATCTAGGACCCATGTAGGGCTAAGACAGGAATCACCCGAAAACGTCAACCAGGGTGAATTCTGCTGTTTTCTTCTTTTCTCAAGACACACACCACCCACCAGGGAAAGAGCAGGTGTGTTACCTTCAGCCCAGCTCTGTGGAAAGCAGTGCTGCTCCCACAAGGCTGGATTTTGCTGTTAGCTTTTCTCTCTGAAGGTCTCCCCCCTGCGCTTCAGATTGCAAAGATCCCGTGGCTTGGGAGACAACATGGCTGAATAAGAAAGCATGGTGTACAGTTGGTAGTTCAGAGTTGGTTATGATACCCTCACAACCTGAAATTAGCCATTTAGCCCCAAGCTTCACGATACAGCATTCCTTTTTTTTTTTTTTTTAATTTTAAAAATCTACCTTCTCTGATGAATGTTCAAGTCAACAGCGAGGCTTAATGAGGTCATAAATATGGAACATTTTTTGGGAGGCAGGGAAGCTTCTGTGCAAATATGTGCTGTGATGATGACTGGGATTAATGTGCTTTGAACCTGGTGAGGAAGGATGTGTGGGAATAGGCAGTGGGGCTCTTCTCGGTGGGAGGGGCTGCAGTTCTCCATCAGTAAAGGGATATTCACTCTCAATCCAGCCAGGCTCCCAAGGCAGAACTTCCACCTGCACCACCACCACCAGAGGTGCAGACTCATTCTACCTTCAATCCAGAATAATTTTCCTCTTCACTCTACCCACCCGCACAGAGGCATTCTCTGCTTCCCACTTGGCAGGCTCAGGTCTGCCCCAGCCTGTGTGCTGTGGTCTTGTGCTGGGTCTCTGCACCTGCAAGGGCATCACTTCATTCCTCCTCAGCTCTGAGTTTCACTTTCTTTTTGAGGCGTTGTATTTTTCTAGCTGGCTTCAGCGCTGCGTTCTCTTTCCCTCTGCTGCTGCAGCTGCTGTCCACTTGGAGCGTGGATTCCTTGTTCCCTCCCAACCTCAGCACATTACAAAGGCCATTGACAGTGACTAAGAACTCTTTACTATCTTGGGGAGATACCTTAGTTTACTTTTTATTTATTTTTTATTTATTTTTTATCTCAGACTGGTGAGATGGTTCAGTGGGCAAAAGCTCACCAAGGAAGCCTGGCCACCTGAGTTTAATCCTGGGAGCTCATGGTGGAAGCAGGAATCAACTCTTGAAAATTGTCCTCTGACTTCCACACACATAGTGTGCACATTCACTCATGGACATCATTCATACACAATGAGATAATAACTAATACTCTTTACAATCTCTCTTAATTTGGCTTTTGGTTTCCTTAGCCTTTTAAAAACAATCATAAATTAGAAGACATCACAAGAATATTGAGTCTGCAGTTTTCGTCTGACTCGCCGTGGGAACGTTTTGCAGACTCAGAAGGTTGCCCTTGGTACCTTTGTGAGCTACTCTGTGGGTCTCACTCACTTTCTTCATTTCTTCTTTCAGTGCTGAAAAATGAACCTGGGTGCTCTGCCATGCTGGACAAGCAGTCTACACTGGGATTCCTCTTCAGCCCAAAGCTGTGTCCATTATACATTTGTGTGTGGCTCTGTGCAGCTTTATCACATGTATGGGTTTGTGTAACCACCCTGGATGTTAAGACCCAGAACATCCACCAGCACAACAGAACCTCCCCTTTTCACATCTTGTAGATGGACCTACCCCCACTCCACTCTACCTCACCTCAGCCCTCCTTCTCTTGCAACCTTTAATCTGTTCTCCTCCTCTATAGTTTTATTATTTCTAGGGTGGACTTTTAATGTCATCCACACAGCATAACCTTTTAATAGACTTTTTCATCAAGAATAATGTCCTTGATGTCCCTTCGGGTTGTGGCACGTATCAATCATTTCTTGATTGGTGAGTAGGGCTCTATTGTGTGGAGGGTTTCCCAGTGTCTTGCTGTTATAAAGAAAGGCGCACTGAACATCCGAGTATGTGTTTTTGTGAGAATGTACAATGTTACTTTTCTGTGATAGGAACTCAAGTATGAAACAGGTGGGGAGTATGGTAATTGCACATTTGCTGTTTCCAGGATGGCTGTCTAGTTTTTACATCTAGGAGACAGATCGAGCCCACTTTTCTCTTCTCAGCTCTTGGTGTTGACAGTGTCTTTAATTTTGGCTGCTCTAATAACATGTAGAGAAATCTTGCTATGGTTTTAATTGGCTAATGGCTGACAGTGTTGATCCTCTTTTCATGTGTTTTTCCATTTGTATCTCCTTGATGAAGTGTCTGATTGCCTCTTGTGCAGATTTCATAGTGTTCTCTCTCTCTCTCTCTCTCTCTCTCTCTCTCTCTCTCTCTCTCTCTGTGTGTGTGTGTGTGTGTGTGTGTGTGTGTGTGCATTTGCATGCACATGCAGAGGGCTGAAGGTCAGGATTGGGTGTCTTTCTTGATCACTTTCCAACTTATTTTTTGAGGTAAATTCTCTCACTGACCCTGGAGCTCACTGGTTTGGTTAGACTGGCTGACTGGGAAAACCTCTGGGATCCCCCAGTGTTATGAGTACAGACATATGCCTGGCTGTTTACATGGTATTAACCATGTTAACTCAGTTCCCCATGCCTGCATGGCAAGCACTGTACCAACTGAGCCATCTCTCTAGCCCCTCCTTTACCTGTTCACATAAGTTTTGTAATGAGTTCATTGACACCTTTACTTTATTGAGTCTTGCAATCATGAACATTTATGCTTCTCTAAGTACTCAGCTCTTGACTTCTTCATCAGTGATTTATATGTTTGTACATATTGACTATGTATACTTTGTTAGATTTATTCCTATGTACTTCATTTTGGGAGTGCAATTGTAAGTAGCATCATTTATACACCCCCACATGTTTGTTGCTAGTATATGGTATGCATTGATTTCCGTATGTTGGAATTGTGTCCTCCTACCCATTAACTGGTTCTGTCAACTTTTCTGTTGTAGTTCCCTATGTAGACAACATCATGGGAAAACTCAAACAATTTGTCAGTTCCTTTTCTATGGTTTTCTTGCTTGCTTGCTCTGATTGGGACTTCCTTTACTCTGTGAAACAAGAGTTCTCAGAGTGGGCATCTTCACGAAGTTCCTAAACTTTGAACATTCAGTACCAGTTAACTATGACATTAGCTATAACTGTAACATAAATGTTGTGTACTGTTTATTATTACTTTCATATTTTTGGGTGTGTGAGTACGGGCATGCATGTGCTACATATGGTAGGCATATGGAGGTCAGAAGACAACTTTCAGGCTCTAAAGATCATCTCACAGCCCCAGCTACTGATTTTTACAGATGTTCCTCAGGAAGTTGACAAAGTTTCACTATATTTCTGAGCCTATGAAAGGTGTTTTGTTGTTGTTGTTTGTAACATCTGGATGTTGAAGGTGGTTAACTTGCTTTTCTGTGTTTGTTGATCCATGGCAAATGTTGAATGGCCCCTTGGTCTGCTCGTATGCTCCTGGGTATGTTAGATAATTCCTATGGTATCTCTGAATTTGGTTGTATAACACTATCCCTTTTAGGATTTTAGCTTTTAAGTCTATAAGAAATGTTAGTCTGCAGTTTAAATTTTGATTATGCTTGTATAATTTGTATCAAGGTGCATGTGACTCAGAAGACACACTGAGAAGCACTTTCTCCTCTTCCAGATGCAGCTTGGCCTACAGCTGTTTTTTTGTCTGCCCTATTTGTCCTCATGAAGTTATAACTTCATCCCCCATATTATAGGGAATCTAGATAAACTCACTTTTAATTTACTGCATATAACACAATGTCCCCAAGATGATACTTATAAGTTCCTGCCCATGTTCAAGATCAAACAGCTTCATCAGTGGAAAATCCTATGTGGCTTCCCTCTGACCTGCTGTAATGTAGGACCCAGTGATTTCCAATTCCCACTGTAAATATAGAAATACTATCTCAGTAGCTCTGAAACACACTGGTGCCTAATCTCTATTGCTGCTTGATAGCCAAAATTCTCAGGGGACATGCACCGAAAGTGGCAGGTGCTTCTGATGTGTGGCCAGGATTGCAGATCAATAGTGTGGTGGTGTCTTAGTCCACTTGTGCTGTAAGTGCAGGTCAATTTGTGAAGAGCAGACATCTATTTTGCAAAGCCCTGGAAGCTGGGAAATGGAAGGTCAAGGTGTTTTCTTGTTTGGTGAGAGCTGATCGGTTTCCAAGACTGTACCTTGCTGCATTTTCCAGAGGTGAGCAGTGTTACAACTTTTAAGGAGACAGGTGAAGGCCAAGCAAGCCAGATGCAAAGGGTTCTGAGGGGGAGAACTTCAACATAATCATTTCTTAAAGGCCTCTCCTTCTTCTTCTTCTTCTTCTTCTTCTTCTTCTTCTTCTTCTTCTTCTTCTTCTTCTTCTTCTTCTTTTTTCTCTTCCTCCTCCTTCTTCACACACACACACACACACACACACACACACACACACACACACACAATATGAGCACATCAAGAAGGTAGCCATTAGAAACCCTACAAAGAAAGCTTTGACAAAAACCAGCCATATTGGTACCTTAATCTTGGATTTCTATCTTCAAAAACAGTAAGAGAATACATTCCTGGTTTTTACTGAAGCTTCAGTTTTCGATTATTTTATGGCTGGCTAAGGCCAGTGACTTCACCATGACCTTCTTCCTTGAACTTGTCCAGTGCCTACTCTACCAGTGGTGACAAATGGAGCCTGCCATTTAGTCGCAAACCTGCCAGGTTCTGCAGGCTGAGCAGCAGAGGACCAGGATAAAAGGCTGTCTTCAATAATAAATGACTTCAGATGAATCACAGCGGGACCAAGTAGAGCAGCAGCCAGAGATAAGTCTCAGGACTGGGGTTTGGGAAGGAAGGTTTCTGAGAATGCTGTGAGTTTAATATGAATGATGACCACACCACCCGCTCTAGAAAGAGCAAGCTGGTGATTTCACGTGTCTCAACCCAGTCAATTTCTGAGCTCTCCTTCCCACTCTCCCAGAACAGATTCTCTAATTGTCTTTAAGACGGGAAGGAAATTCGAAGGTGGCTTTACCATACCATTACAGTCTTTAAATTTAGCCTTTGCCCACATGCTTAGAAGAAAACCATCTCTTTACTTGTGTGTGTGGAGGGAGAAATGGATCTGTGGAGCTGGCTGTTCTCTGCTCACTGGAAACTTTCCCCATTTAGATGAGCAAAGGGAGGGAGGAAGTATCGTGTCTCACTGGCTTGTATTGATTTCTTGGTCATGCCTCATGTGCCTGTGCATAGGCTTAATGGCGGCAGACACACAAGGCTTAGCTAGCAGAAGAGAGGCTGGCTAAAGAAGAATTACCTGAAGATGCATTATCTGTCTGAGCTCAAGACAAAAACAAATGTGGCTTTTAGGAATGCAATTTATTGTGACCCAGCCAGGCTAGGCACTGGCGAGGACTCTAACTCTGGTCACTTGACTGCTGATTTGTGGATAAATGGCTTTGGGAGGTGTGTGGGGAGTGGGAGGAACAGGATGCTGCTCCCGCTACCACGTGGGGTACACTGGAGGCTGCGGTAGACAAAGTCAATCTGTCTCCTTTGGGGGCCTTCTTTGACACTGGGATATTGGACTTGAAGCAGATGATGAGCAGAAACTGTTCAGATCCTATCCGGTCATGATTTTTTTTGTGGCTTTTATCGTGTAATAAATGGTGCAACTCTGTCATTGCCCCAGGTGCACTGCCTTGCCTTCCCTTTTCTATATTCTATCTGCCAATCAGGCTGGGACCACTTCGCACTCAGGTGCCAGGTCTTGTGCTCCCTGCATCTCCCACGCTCTCCTCAGAAATGCCGTTTGCACTTGTGGAGCTAGGTGTGGGCTGCTTAAGAGCAGAAGAGGACAGAAAAAGTAGACAAAAGCATGGCACGAGAATCCCCCTGGGACTGTGGAAGGGAAGGAGGGGACAGAGTCACTGAAGTAGAAAGTGGCATATGGTTAACATGATAGCACATTCTGTGGACAGCTATGCACCAATTCATTTTCATTGGGGAAACAGAACAAGAATAATAGGCAGGTCTTCCTTAGGCAGGAATCACGCAGCAATGGAGAAACTCCAGTTAGTCATATTCAGGACCAAGGCAGACAAAAAGCAGAATTGGATATGTCTGCACTCACAACAGGTGCCCAATGACTGAAGGATGGACTCTAGGGCAGGCATTTGGGGTTTGATAGCCTAGGAGGAGGGAGTGGTTGTTAGATGTGGGAGCTCTGGAGTGAAATTCCTTGGCTTTGGGTCCCATTATCTGTGCTACCTGTGAGCATTTACCAAACTCCCAGGTGCTTCGGTTTCTTTAGTTGCTGGGAAAAGATGATGATGGTGATGGCACACCTCGTAGGGGCGTGGATATTAGGTGAGGCAATTAATGAATCCATGTAGCTAGCACATAGAGCCACTCAATGAATGTTAGATAGTTTTCTTGCTTTTCACAAAATCACTGTTACTAAGGCTAAACTGTTATATATGCGATTGCTGATATTTAAACTTTGGATGAAGAAAAATCAATAATTTCTTGTGGTAACACTAACCATGCCACCCCAAAGCCATCAAGCACAAAGGTGAGAATGAGATCACCATTTCTTCAGTGGTGCTTAGATTAGCCCTCTCACCTGTGGTTAAATTCATTTGAATGTGGAGAAGAATGAGGCTCAGAGAATGAACCAGGTCTGTTCTGCTCAGGGGTGCTTCTCCCTAGAGACACATTATACAGCCAGCCCTGAGCTGTGGAAGAAGTAGGATGTCTTGCAAAGCAGCCAGGCTGCCCGAATCACCCAGAATCAGCTGTGTAGCAGGAGGGTGGGCCTAGGAGTCTGGGATCTGGGTCCCAGCTCTGGCTGTGTCACAGACTAAGATTGAGTCAGCTCATCTTCTTAGGCTCAGTTCCTTTCCCCCACAAAGTGCAAGTTGCTGCTGCTGCTGCTGTGACTATCTCCCAGATCTTCTGAAACAGACTAGTCACAGTGCAGTGCTAAACTCGCTGCAGAATGTTGAGTGTAGCAGCCACTGCTTTCCCCTCTGTTCTCCCCATTCCATTACAAAGGTTGACTAAAGGTATTTATGTTAGTCCTGTTCTGTGATGGGCTAGAGCACTCAGTTCTCATTATATCTCTAAGATATACTCATTATCTATATTAATTTAGCTTTACTAAGGATTGAACCTATGGCTTCCTCCATACTAGGAAAGCACTGTACTAACGAGCTATAGCGCATGTGCTAGTTTTGATACAGGGCTTGTCATTTAGACCTAGCTGGCCTTGACCTCATGATCCTTCGACTTCTTGAGTAACAGAACGGCAAGCATGTGCTATCCATCCAGCTTAGTTTATTTTAATTCTATGCACAAGGAAATGGATGCCCAGTAAGTGGCTCATGAAGAATCCTGGTATGGTGTAGGCATGAAGTGTCCCCTCAAAACTCCATGTGCTGAAGTTTTAGTCCTTAATACAGTGACCCAAAGAGGGGTTTGGGGAAGTGATTAGTGAAGGCTCTGACCTAATCAGTGGATTCATAATTGATGGATTCATAATTTGATGGCATTATTGGGACATGGTAGACTCTAGGAGGTGGAGCCTAATAGGTCACCAAGGACATGACCTAAAAGATTGTATCTTGTCTCCAGGCTGTTCTGTTGCTCTCTCAGGTTCCCTCCTGGTATGAAGTGAGCAACCTTCCTTGTCGCATCCTCCCGTCACCATGGTCTGCTTCACCACAAAGCCATTAGCCCTGGAGCCAAGAGCTATGGGTTGAAGCCTTTGAAACCATGAACCAAAATAACTCTCTTCCTTTAAGTCAGCTTGCTCGGGCATTATGTCAGAGCAAGGAAGAGTGATCAACGCAAATAGAGAGAATAGATTCATTGGAAATTCAAGTTGAAGTTCGTCTCTGAAATTCCATTTGCTGATGAATATTACACTCTTTCTGCATGTGGGTTTTTACTAGCCACAGAGCAAATATGGATTTCTTTGGAGGGTAATGAGGTTTCTAAAGTGGAAGATGCTGTGTTTGAGCTTGTACTCTGTGGGGGCTCATGGAAGGTCAGCCCAGGGTGCCTATCAAATACAGCTTTTCTGCTAAAAACTTACAGAGAGTCCCAATTGGTAGCTTTTCATTTTAATGTCTAACATTTACAAGACAGAGTGGTTGCCCATCCCCCTCCCCCCCCACACACTCATGCACACACCACAGGCACTCACTCATTGGCTCTGCTTTCTTAATTTTTGCTGCCTGGTGGCCACACTGCCCACGTGCCCGGAAGGCTGGTCAGAAAAGCTGAGATGGGGGTGCCTGCAATCCCTCTCCCTGCAGATCCAACACTGGGTTAGAGCAAGCGGAGGTGTTCAAGCTGAGACGAAAGTACAGCTATATTTATTCGGGATTGTGGTTGGGAGAATAGACAAAGGTTGCCTCGAAGAGCTTTTCTTTTAAATCCTCACCACCCACAACTTGGAATTTGTTAGTCAGTCACTCATTCACTTATTCATTCAACAATATTTAGCAAGTTCCTGTTCTGTGTCGAGTGCAGGCAATTAGAAGTCCAGTGCAGAACAAAATGGTACTGCTCCTGTTCTCTGGAAATGAATGTGATAGTGGGGAGAATTACTTAGAGAATAAATCATTTGACATATAATATATATTATATATATAATATACAAGCCAATGTTGGGTCTTAAGAGAGTGTCAGAAAGACTAAGTGATGTGTCAGGAAGAGGTCTCTCTGAGGAAGTCATATCATACAGACACTTTGACAAGCTCAAAGGATTATCTAAGGAAACTTCTGGAGAAGTGAGTCCTGGAGAGATAAGAGAAGGTTCCAGGTTGTGAGACAGGGGTATGGAACTGAGTGAGCAGTAGGAATCCCCTGGATGGTGGGGAGCAATCTCAGAAGGACAAGGAAGACACGGGAGCAGACAGCTGTCACATTTTGTCTTAAATGTGATGGGAAGCCATTGCATGCTTGGGAAAGGAGATGACCAAATGGGAGCAGCATTTAAATGCTCTTCCAGCCTTATCAGTTGTAAGGGGGAAGGGAATTGGTTAGAAACTCCATAATAGCCTAAGAGTGAGCCTGACGTAGATCAGGTGGTAGATCAAGGCATGCAAACAGCTGGAGAATGTGGGATTTGCAAAGATGGGATCAATACTGTTTGCTGGAAGGCTTGATGGGAGAAAGAAATAAGTTAAGGGAGGCTGAATCTTCTATATGCTAGGCAAGTGCTTTTCCCTCCGAGTTCTACCACTGGGGGCTTGTTTAGATCTAGGATATGAACACTGACAGGTGGGTCGATGGGCTCTCCAGTGATCAAAACTTGATCCCTAGAAATAGTGACCATTACCATGCTTGGAGAAAGAGTGGATTCTACTTTATATGGTAATGTATACTAATACACATCTCATCCAGATTACCTGGGGTTTTCCAGGTGGTCCTAAATACTGTCAAGTGTCCCTGTGACAGAGGGACAGGGACAGGACTCATAGCAAACAACAAAGACATGTGAAAGTGCAGCCTAAGGCCAATGATGTCACAAGTCCAGAGTGCCAGGAAGGCAGATCCCAAACTGGGATAGGAAGGGATTCTCTTCCAGCTCCCCAGAAGACGTATAGCCATGCTAGTTCCTGAACTTCAGCTCAGTGGAACCAGTTTGGGGCACTGTGTCTCCAGAACTATGAGAAAGGAAATTCCAGATGTTTAAAGCTACCACATTCCTGAAAGTTGTTGCAGCTGCTTTAATAACTCATACAAATACAAGACAAGACTGGGCCAGCGCAGGTGTCAAGATAAGAAACATCAGCACATTAGACAACTGATGGATGGAATGGAAGATTGACAGGTGACCTAGGACTGCACAGGAGAGCCTAGGAAGTATGTCTGCACAGGAAGAAGGAGAGGCAGATAGGGAAGGTGGATGTCTCTGGGCAGTGGCGCCTGGACCAGATAAGCATCTTACCCCAGTGCTGAGACAGGCCTACCAAGTCGATCCAAATTGGATTTTTCATGCTTTAATTGGACTTTGCTGAAACCATGCTTTTCTTTTTCCACGTCTAATTTCAAGCCTTGAAACGATCCCTTGGTTTAAATTAGGTGGTTTTCCAATGCTGTTTTCTTTCTGTTCCAACAAAGCTGACTTTGATTGACTCTCAAATCCCAATTAGCTACCCAATTTGTTCTTGTTTGTGCTGATTCAATGTGGCAAGTACGTCAGGTCCTCCCTCCCCCACCTCCCTGCTGCTGCCTCCCCCCAACTCACCTCATCCTGCCCTGTGGTGCCTGCATCCTGGGTCTGAGGGTTTAAGGGTGCTTGTTACAAATGATCTTTACTTATTCTCTGCATAGCCATTTAACCCATTCAAACAGCAGTGTTCTCTGATCTTAAAGTATGTATTCTCCTAAACTTCCTGTGATATCATTATGGTCTCTGGTTCTTTAAGAAAAAAGGAACCCACCCTGGAGTGATAGCACACATCTGTAACCCCCACACTCAGGTGGCTGAGGCATACCAAAGGATCATGAGTTTGAGGCTAGCCTGGACTAATTTATTCACACACTGTATTATTGATGGGTAGGTGAGTACTTTCAGTATTTTGCTATTATGTATAATTTTCCATGAACATATTTATGTGGGCTTTGGGTGCGTATAAACATTTATTTCTACAGATAAGCACTCAGAAGAGAACTGGGTGACGGGTATCTGTAATTTGCAATCACTATAAAGAAATTCTCCAGATGTTTGCATCAGTTGCCACTCTCCAGAGTGGATGAGAGAGTCCAGCTGCTCCCCAGAGCAACCATCACTAGGATTCTGTGAAGGGACACTGACCCACTATCGCCTATGACTCTGACAGGCCTTGCCCTTCTTCTCTCTCCCCCCACCCCTGGCCTTCCCCCCCATTCCTTCTGCCTTGCTAAAAACTGTTAGATAACCTTCCTAAAGCTAGTCACCAAGGACTATTCCTTTATTTGGCCCCTTCCTCCTCCTGAGGCTGACTACCAGAGTCCAGCAATCACAAACCCCCTTTGGTTCACCTAACTAACATGCCCAATTAAAATTAAACACCTCATCCTAACACAGGGGTTTCCCCCTTCACCTTTATAAACCGTCATTTGCCTATGTGCCATGCCTGTCTCCTCCATCCAGAGGCAGTCCCTTGTCCCTCCAGGACAAATACCCTGTCCCCTTTCCTTGTCCCCTTCCCTTCCCCCCTTGTCCCTGTCTCCTTTACCACAGCATCCTAGCCCATCCTAACACAGACCTCCCTTTTTCTCTTCTTAAAATGGCACCTGCAAGGCCATTTGCTGCTGGTTTTCTGCCTGAGTCAGAGAGCGGCCATTTTAACTTTTCTGCCCTGCTTTATAAAGGATCTCCCTATGACCAGGTGTTTGGTGTGATTTGTGCCTGATCCGGGGTCTGGGAGGGAGGCCTACTGTGCAGGAGTTCCCTTCGTTCTGAGTCCTTCTCACTGGAGTTATTCTGTGGGGCTACACCAGTACCTCACTGACCCGATAGTTTAAGTTTCCTGCTAACTGACAACAGTACTCGTTCCTCCTTGCGCTTTGTGTCCATTTGCATATCCTCCCACGTGACATGCTTGTCTGAATCTTTGTTCCCAGAAGATGTTACACTTTTGTGTCATTCTTGTGCTTCTACATTACCCACATAACTCTCCAAACACATAGATAGAGCATATAGCTCTGCACACCTGAGACCTGTGCACTGTTCATTAATGATTTCCTAGTGCACAGCTTCAGCCTCCCACTGTAGTGATTGAACAAACATAACGGATGTCTGGGGCTCAGTCCATGATAAAATGTCGCCACCTGGTGTCTAGAGTGAGTGAGCCGGGAGGGTGCAAAATCCAATTGGCTCACTCTCTCTCTCCACCCTGGGTGTGTGTGTGTGTGTGTGTGTGTGTGTGTGTGTGTGTGTGTGTGTGTTTTGAGACAGGGTCTTACTCTGTAGTGCAAGCAGCCCCAGAATTTACTATGTAGTCCAACCTGGTCTTGAACTAACAGCAATCCTCTTGCTTTTGTCTTCTGAGTGTTGGGATAACAGGCACAGACCCCCACACCCTGCTTTGAGCTTTCTCTTATAAACAATATTTTAAAAAAATTTACATTGCACATTATCACCACACACTTGATTCTTTTCTTTAAATTTTTATATTTATTTTCACTTTTCTTGGAATCCATTTAAAGTTTAGGTTTGTGTGACTTTCACTACTTGAACAATTGTTTATACTTTTTGAAAATTAAATGCTATGTTCTTAGGTGAACCAGCCAGTCAGTGTTAGTTATGGTTGTAGTTTCTAACTGTGTGGTGGGTGTTGAACACACTCCGAGGTATATTCAAAACGTTTGACATTCTCAGAAGCTAAAAGGTAGAATCGTTCAAAAATCAGAATGAAATATTACAATGAAAAGGTCTGAAAATGGTGTCTACTAATTTCTTTATCAATCCATGATTCAGCATATACTGTAGAGCATTTGCTATGTGCCAGACACTACAACATGTGTTTAAAGCCACAGGCATGTGCTCTAAACGCTGGCTGCCCCAAGGAAACCTACAGTAAAAATAGTTGTTTGCCTCAATTTCTGGACTTCGGTGTAATTTTGCCTAACTAGAAATCTCTGCAGAGTGGGCCTGCTGCAAGGCAGACTTTTCCAGGGAGCCATAACTCTGGGTTTACTAACCCCAGAAAGGGAGTCAGTCCACAATGTATCAAAGTACCAATTGCAACAGTGCCTAATTTGGTGAACCAGTGAGGGTTTTTGTTTGTTTGTTTGTTTGTTTGTTTGTTGAGACAGGGTTTCTCTGTGTAGTTTTGGTGCCTGTCCTGGAACTCACTCTGTAGACCAGGCTGGCCTCGAACTCACAGAGATCTGCCTGGCTCTGCCTCCGAGTGCTGGGATTAAAGGCTTGTGCCATCAATTCCAGTGAGGTGGTTTTTGTTTGTTTGTTTGTTTGTTTGTTTGAAATCGGTTTGCTAGCAGGAATGTGGGTGAAAGGTTATGAAAATGAGGCAGGCATGACTCAAAGCAGGGGCTTCACTAGAAACTGTCCCCCCCCCCCCATAAAAACTGCACCCTCTACAGCTTGACCTTCCCAACATCTCTCTTTGCTCAGGTTGGCTGCTCAGAGTCTCCACCCCCGGCAACTGTTTACTCTTTTTGTATATTGCTGAGGGTCCCCTAAGATTCGCATTCCTGTTTTCTCCTCCTGTTTACCTCCTGAGACTCAGGAGCCTCACCCGTGCTTCCTGAGGCAAATGTTTCCATCCGAAGGGAGTGATGTAATAGGAAGGAAAATGCCTTATAAACTGGCCACGGGAGACCCAGATTCCACTGGATTACGAACAGAACAAGGTAGTCCTGGAGGAGGTGACAGATCTTAACTGGTCCTCTCAGTTCTTTCTCCCTCCTACCCACTCATCAACGAGGCGGCAGGATGAGAGGCAACAGCGGACTGATCAGGTTTAGACAGCATGTGTGAAGGGGCACAGCCCACTCGAACATGTGGCTCTGGAAGGCCTTGCCCTCCTTCCTCCCCAGTTCCCTGTGCCTTGCTAAAAACCATTCGATTACATTCCTAAAGCTAGCCACCAGGGTCTGTTTCCTTTCTTGGCCACTTCCTCCTCCTGAGGCTGACTACCAAGGTCCAGCTACCAAAGGCCCTCTTTGGATTACTTAATTAACACGCCCAATTAAAATTAAACATCTCATTCTAACAGGATTTTCCCTTTTCCCTTTTTAAACCGCTATTTGCCTATGCGCCAGGACTGTCTTTTCTCTATCCAGAGGCAGTTCATTGTCCCTCGGGGACAAAAACCCCTTTTCCCTTGTCCCCTTCCCCTTCTCCCTTGTCCCCATCTCTTTGACCATAGCATCCTAGCCCATCCTAACACACACCTCGTCCCCGTTCTGGTCTTCTTAAAATGACCCCTGCAAGGTCATTGGCTGCTGTTTTCTCCCCGAGTCAGAGAGCGGTCACTGTAACTTTTCTCCCCTGTTTAAGAAAGGATCTCTCTGTGAATAGGTGTTTGGGAGTGGATTGTGCCTAAACCGGGGTCTGAGAGGGAGCCCCCGCTGTGCAGGAATCCTCTTCAATGAATGCCTAATGTGTGTGGGTAAAATCTATGTCCAGGTTGTAGGCTAATGGTCACATGGGTGTGGCCTTGATATCAGTGGGCATAGTCAGGGACAGTTCCTTTCTGACGAAGATCACTTGGGGAGTGCCTCAGATCTGTTACCATCTGAGTACTGGGATTTATAACCTATGCCATTTCTTGTAGCTGGCAGGATCAGATGTATTCTGGAACTTTTTCCACACCAGACTGGTCAGAGTTTGGCCTTAGATTTGGGTTGGGGATGAAAGTAGAATGTGGTGGTGAGCTAGACCAAGCGCTTTGGTCAGTGTTGGGGCCAATGTTTCAACTGCTTTATTTTCTTCTCTTCACCCTTCCTTTTTAAAATGTCTGTGTGAATTTTGTTTTTGTTTCTGTTTTTTAAGAGAGGGTTTCTCTGTGTAGCACTGGCTGTCCCAGAACTTGCTTTGTAGACCAGGCTGGCCTCGAACTCATAGAGCTGCCTGCCTAAAGGCATGTAACACCATGCCCAGTTGTGTGTGTGAATTTAAGTGCACCATGCTCATGCAAGTACCCGTGGAGACCAGACAGCATCAGATTCCCTGTAGCTGGAGTTGTGAGCCACCTGATAGGTATATTGAGAACCAAATAAACCCAGGTTCCCTGGAAGAGCAGCAAGCAGTTTTAACCACAGAGCCATCTCCAGCCCCTCTGCATTCTCTCTCTCTCTCTCTCTCTCTCTCTCTCTCTCTCTCTCTCCCTCCCTCTCTCTCCCTCTGCTCTGCTTCTGGGTGGTAACTACTCAGAGAAAATATTTGCTTGTCCTCTCCCAAATACTTCATTAAATTTGTGAGTAAGGTGTCTTACTTCTATCTTCCATTATACCATGTTACAAACAGTGCCTGTAGCCATCAAATGATAATCACACAGACTCCTGGAAATTTTTAGAAATAAAACGACTATTTAACAACCATGAATGATTTTCTAATATGAGCCAAAATTGTGCTTCGTACTGGAAAAAAATGAATGAGAGTTTCTTTATGTGAAAAGGTAACATGATTATGATATGCAAAGGGCTGTGATGGAAGTCAGTGAAAGGAACCTGAAGGATTGTGTCTTGGGGGAAGTGAAGGATAAATTGAGTCTTAAAAGAAGAGAAAAACTGGCAAGCGAGTGTGGGAAAAGGGCAGGGGGGTGGACAGAGACACTGCCTAAGGGAAGATCCTGCCTTCAAAGGCCAGGCATCCATACCCTGCCTGCAGAACCGGCGACGACTTCTATCCTGAGAAGCAATAGGACACAATTCAATATTTAACAAGCTCATCGGCAATTACATAATGAGTGAGTTATAACCTGGCACCTCTGAATGCAGTTGAGCCTGTTAGGATGCCTTTGTGATCATTCACATGGTGGCAGGAAGCAGGGAGAGGCAAGACAGGCATAGATGCTGGTGTTGAGAATAAATCAAAATTTATGGACAGATACTCAGAGAAGGAAGAAGGAGCTGTTACAAATCATAGCCTTGCTTTGGGAAGATGGTGGCCAGCCAATCTCCGGAAGAATGGACTGGGGGCTAAGTGAGGATGCAGTCCCTCTAATTTTGTGCTGCTTCTAAGGAGGACTGGAGGAGTTCCTATGTTGATGGCGGTGCTGTGCTCTCTGCTGAAGTCCTGCAGCACTCTGACGACTTTGACTTACCTATTTAGAGTATCAGGTCAAAGTGTCACAAGGAAAGATATTACCTAAAGGTTTAGTTGCATGTGAGAGGTTTGGGTCCAGAGATCCAGACAGGCTTTGTATGTGTGTCTCTTACAAATTTGAGCTGGCAGTAGGATGCTTTCAGATATTTAGGATCCCAGACATTTCCCTAATCCTAAAGCAGGATTTTGCTGACCTGGAGTCCCTGAACACTGAAAACCTCCTGCATTAGGAGCTTCCCTCTAGTGGTAATATTTCAAATTGCAGGTAGGAACTGCAAGTGGGCAGGTAAGAATTTCCTCGCTGGGAATTGACTTCATCTTCTATGAGAAAGGATGCTCAGAGTTTAGGGCTTGATGAGGGCTCATTAAAACTTGTTGGCCTTGTAGTGTGTTATTAATATCCACATTGTATTTCTTTGAGAGTAGATTAACGTATACACTGTAGTTCACACTTAGAAAATTTGCTGATGAAAGGAGAATTAGAATTTAATCCAAAGGCCCATTTGTCTCTTAACACTCCCCTCACCTGCCTCTCTTGTCATCTGCATGTCTCCAAGAAAAGATGACAATCCATTTTCTGTCTAATACAGACACTGAGTGTTTAGTGTTGCTTATATGCATATATCGACTTCAGAGCTGGCCATTTGGCATTGGGTAACTAACTTGGGGGGTCATCTCTGGGGGAAGACTAAGTCTCCTTCTCTCAGTAGCCCTTAGTTGCCTGGAGTTCTCTGTCTAGGGATGGGGTCCCATGAGATTTCTTCCTTCCACATTAGCTTGTCTATTAATACTGTCATGGACCAGGTTGTGTCTAGGCAGCTGAATTGCTGAGTGTGGCCTCCCTGTCATTTCTAGGAGACACAGTCCCACAGCCACGTTCCTAGACCTCTGACTTTACAATCTTTCTGTCTCCTCTTCTATGATGCTTCCCTGAGCTTCAGGCACAGGAGCTGTGTCATAGAAGTATCCACTGGGGCTGGGCACCCCGTGATGATTTGTTTTCTGCATTTTGACCACTTGTGGTTTTCTGTGATGGCCTCTGCCTGCTGCCAAGAGAAGCTTCTTTGGTGAGGGGGTGGGGGGGGCTTCACTTATCTGTGGGGAAGAAGATCAGTATTTACAGCACAGTTAGGAATTATGCTGGTCTAGTAAAGTGGTGGTAGTTGGTTCTTCTCTAAGACCCAAGACTTCACTAGCCCCAAGTAGTTGGCTAGGTTTCCAGTAACAGGCATGTTTCCCCTTCTTTTGAGCAGGCCTTAACTCCAACTAGATGTAAGTATCACTACCGCACCTTTAGGAGAATCGTTTTTCCCCCTCCAAGACAGGGTTTCTCTGTGTAGTCCTGGCTGTCCTGGAACTCACTTTGTAGACCAGGCTGGCCTCAAACTCAGAGATCTGCCCGCCTCTGTCATCCTGAGTGCTAGGATGAAAGGTGTGCACCACTGCACCCAGCTAGGAGAATTTTGCAGGGCTAATCATTATTATTATGTTTCATGGGCATCACAGATGGTCGGGACTATTGATTGCTTCCCTCCTTTGGATGCTTGTTATACACAGTACTATGGGGACTTCTGGGTACTATAAAACCTAGTCTTTAGGGAAGAAGCTTTCAGGTCAGACCTGGATCAAATCTTCTGAATCCTGTACCCAAAGTGCACAGTGTCATCAGCAATAGGAGCCTATCTTCAGCTCCCAGAGGCACCACGGGCAGCAGAACTAGCCTATATTGTTTGGAGCTGTCTCTTGGACTCTTCTGACCAACAACTTGAAAAGAGGGTTTCTTATGCTTGGTGCTGGATTTTTTTATTAGATGGTCTGAGGCTCTTGGGGAAAGCATTGTCAGCCCAAGTAACATAACTTCATTAAAGCTATTTATATGTATTACATACATTTTTAGGTAAATATAAAATGTTTCCTTAGAGCCCTTTTAAACTTCCTTAAAAATAACATTAGTTATTTTTCCCTCTTTCTTCCCTCTCCTTCTGTATTGACATCCCTTCCCCCTTCCCAATTAAAACTCCCCCCTTCTTTTCCATTTACCCCTTCATATCATTTGTGCCTTGATATTTTTTCTCTCTGGCAACCCCACTTTATGGTCTCTTTTCACTTTCCTGCTTTTTGTATTACTCTTGGTTTTATATTCATACTTGAAGATTTGGAGCTAGGAGCCACAGATGAGAGAGAGAACATACAGTGTTTGTCTTTCTGGGTCCGGGTTATCTCACTCAATATATAATCTTTTCTAGCTCTACCCATTTGCCTGAAAATTTCATGATTTCATTTTTTCTTTTTCTGTCAATTCTTTTAACTTTTATTGATTCTAAGTAGATTTCATATTATGCATCCTGATCCCATTTATCTTCTGTCCCCTGGAATCTGCCCTCTGCCCAAAAACAAAACAACCAAACCAACCAACCAAACAACACAGAACAAACACAAACAAGCAACAAAAAAGAGAGGAATCTCCTTGTGGAAGCTGTAGTGTGGCCCCTTGAGTCACACAGTTTACCCTGTCGTCCGTTCATCTTTACTTGCAAGTATTCATTGCTATGGCTTGAGGTCTCTGGTTTCTGCTGCACCACTGACAATGGGCTCTCACTGGGGCCCATTTTTGGACATCCTGTTGTCCTATGTCATGAAGATCTGCAGTTTTAGATACTCCTTTACATACTCCAGCAGCTCACAGATGAGGTGGATGTTGGAGTGGGCTAGCTCATAGCCCTGCTTCTGGGTCTGGGTGGTGGCTGGGTTGGTCAGCCCACCTGCTATCCCTCATCGTCACTATGCAGGCAGACACTCCAGCAGTGACTTGGCTAGCTCACCCAACACAGTCTGCAGCAAGGATGGGGTTTCATTTGTCTTTACAGCATAATAGTGCTCCATTGTGTATATGCACCACATCTTCACTATCCACTTGTGGTTCAAGGACATTAGATTGTCTCCATTTCCTGTGGTAGAGCTTAGCATTTAGCCTTTATCCCAGCATCTCAGACTTCCAGTCATGGGATTCTTATATCTGCTCTCTTGATCATACTTCAGAGTTCTTAGACACTGTACTCTTACTCATTTCATTTTCTTTCTGCTTAATTGATCTTCAAATGTAGCATTTCTCCTTTGAAGTTTGGCTGTGGTATTCTTCCATCCCTGACACTATTCTGTTCAGTCTTTCGGTGCTGCTTTGCCTAGTGGTTTGGATGTGACTCAGTGAAAACTTTCATTTCCAACACTACATACTCAAAATCTCAGCTTCCTTCCTGAAATTATCCTGTGTCGTGGACGTCCATGGTGCTTATTTTCTCACTTGTTTTGGTGACTTTTTTCCTCTGTTGTTGACTCCCCCCCAATCCTGAATTGAACTAATTTGCTTGTTTATGTTTTCTTTGAGGTCACTAATCATTTTACTAGGAATCTTTAGCAATATTCACCTGGCTTTTTGCCTATTTCAGTTTTTTTTTTTTTTATTCAATAGTTGAGGAACTTTGATCTTTTGGAGGTCAGTGTCAACTAGCTTTTCTTCTTCACTGTTTCTTATGTTCCCATGTTACCTTGTGTGCATCCATTGGTCTGCATGTCTCTTCCAGTTCTATTGGGGAATCTTCTTATTAAGCATCCTCCTTTTGAGTGCCCAATCCCCTGTATCACTCAGATAGGAAAAAACAACTACAGCAACAAAAGCATCCATATAGTACCAAGTACAGAATTATACTTAAAATTCATTAAATCCCATTAAGGTATCATCAATAATTATAAAATAGAAACATCAGTATGAATGTAGAATGTTTTAATGAAATAAAAAACATTAGGGTAAATGTGAAAATGACAAGTGAATGTGATAATGAATGGAGACAAAGAAAGGGGAAGAGTGGGTCAAAGACATGAAGGGGAAAGAGGAGCAGCGAAGAAGAATGGGATCAAGGAGAGAAAAAAGACCTAAAAAAAAGCAAAACTCTGGGCGGCAGTGACACACGCCTTTAATCCCAGCACTAGGGAGGCTGAGCCAGGCAGATCTCTGTGAGTTCGAGGCCAGTCTGGTCTACAGAGTGAGATCCAGGACAGGCTCCAAAACTACACAGAAAAACACTGTCTCAAAACAAACAAACAAACAGAACAAAAACAAAAACAAAAAAGCAAAAATCTAGAAAAATCTTTCTCAATAGTTAGAAAATTCAAAAGCAAAATAGATACATGTAAAAAAAAAACCCACAAAAGACAAAACTAACATCAAAGTACTACTAAAAGTGCAGCGGAAAAGAAAAAAAAAACGGGGAATACGAGGAGGAAGGGAAAGAGATTAAAATAAAGAAGGAAAACAGGTTGAGGACGTGGCTCAGCAAAATATTTGCTGTGCAAACATGGGTCCAAGGTTAGGTCCAGATTCATGTACAAAGTGGGCCAGCAATCATGCCTGTATGCGTCTCTTCAGAAAGTTCTTTCTTACAAATGCAAGTGCATCATGATTTCACATCACTGGAGTCAGAATGGCTCCTGTGAAAAATTAAACAAGGCATGAGGAGGAAGATGAATACTTACGCACTGACGGTAGGGTATAAACTAGTGCAGCCACTGGGCAAGTGCCTGTTCTCAAAGGAGTAAGAATGTGATGCAAAGGTCCCACTTCTGAGTTTGTATGTATATCAAAAGGATACACGTGAGTATGCCATGGAGATAATTACATATCTCTGTTTACCATGGTATTGCACAAAATATTCTGGACAAGGAATTATCCTAGATGTCTTTCAACAAATAAACGGATAAAGAAGGTGTGGTACACATACACTATGGAGTTTAAAAATATTTTTTGAAATTAAAATATAATTATATTATTTCCCCCTTCCCTATCCTCACTCCAACCCTTTATGTACAGTCCCTTGTTCTCTCTCAAGTTCTTGAACTTTTTCTTTCATTCAGACACAAAAGGAATGGAATTATGTCATTTTCAAGAAAATGAATCTGGGATCATGTTAAACAATGTAGATCAGGCTCAGAAAGACAAATATTCTATGTCTTCTCTCAACTGTATGACCTAGACTATATATGTAAATATGGAACTTCGTGGCAGATGGCAGGATTATAAAGGGAACATGATGGTGAGGGGCCCAGAGATGGTAATGGGGGTAACAGTGGGGGAGAGAAAGGTAATTATGACGTGCTTTTTGTTACATGAAGAAACATGGCATGAAAGCACAAATGAGTTGTTTGGAGGCAGGAGGTGACCGTTGCAGGTAGTGGTGGTGTCAGTGGATACTAGGGGTGAATACAAGAAAGTACAATGCTACACATGAATGGAAATGTTATAGTGCAAACCTGTATTTGGTATACTAAAACATTTTTAAAAGTTAATTCTTTCTAAAATATATTTTTGTACATTCTTTGGGAATTTCATATACATGTACAATGTATTTTGATCCAACCCGTCCTCCACTGAGTCCCTTTAACTCCTCCCCAATTGCTCTACCATGTTCCCTTTCTAAACCACTGAGAGCAATTTGTCCTTCCTGTGTGTGCATGGGTGTAGGGCCTCCATCTGGAGTGTGGGCATTAGAGGAAATCTTTTTATTCCATATCCGTTAACTCAAAGTTTTGCTGATTGGTATAATTCTGAGTTATTCTCCTGGTTTGTTTAAATACTGTGAAATCTCTTCTTTTTATTATTTCAACATCTGGATTTACTAGTTCACTGAATCGGACAGGTTGATCCTTTCCTAGTTCTTATTTGTGTCCCCTCTCCCTTAGGACATTTATCCTTTTCTGACTCCTCCTATTTGTGACTCTTTCGTCTTCCTCTTTGTTTAGGATTTCTTCAAGTATCACCGGCAATGCTCACAAATTGTTTAATTTGTGCTTAGTTTGCAAATGTTATTTCAGCCATCAACTTTGAAAGATAATTTTGCTGAGTACACTGACTCTTGCTATAGCTGTAACTTCCAAGGCTTGACTTATACCACTCCCTACTTTCCTGGGTGTTTGTTTTGGCCAGGTTGTCTGAAATTATTCTGACCGTTTGGCCATTGCACACAAGTTGACATTTTCCTTTTACAGCTTTTCGTATTGTTTCTTTGGTGTACTGTTTTGGCACTTTAACCATAATGTCATGCGGTGAGGTTCTTTTATGAGTATGTCAATTTGGAATTCTAAATGTCTCCTGTTCCTGGATGTCTCTATCAATTCTTACTTACATGCTATAAACTCGATAGTCAGAAACCACAGAAACTATGTTAGTGAGCCATTTAAATTCACCTCTTCCGGTTTTTGATAGGCCGAAATGAAAATAAAGAAGGTACATATTTACATAACACAATGTAATAACTTATGTGCAATAAAGATCCACTTCTTTGAATTTTAGAATATGTACTGCTCCCATGAAGACATGGAACATTAAGATAAGCCAGGCATGGGAGCTCAAACCTGATAGCCCAGCATGCATGAGGCAGAGGCAAAAGGACTGCCATGAGTTGGAGGCCAGCCTGGGCTACATAGTGTTATATACAGGCCAGCCTGGGCTACATAGTGAATTTCAGACCAGCATCAACTACTGAGTGACAGAGAAAGAGATAATTTAAAATTGCGGCAAATACACGGGGCAATAAATTCTGGAAGTATCAAAGGATGAATATAATATGGCCTTCTCTAACATTTTATGTGAAAATCAACAACTTTCATCATATGTTTTGAGATTAAATTCTCTTATAAATAATTCATGAATTAAAAAGAAATAGTAATAAAATTTTACTAACACAACTGCAGGGAAATGTAAATACCACCTATGAGAATTTGTAGGATACACTGAAGACAGTGCTGAGGGGGACTGGAAAGTAGGAAAAAACTTATAACAAACCCAAACAGTTGGGTCTTGGAAAGGATTCCTAAACCATCTGTCAATACTGATCACACTGTAAAACACAGTGAGCATTGAGCCACAGAATGGTAAGTATTTTGATAATTACATCAGGGTTGATTATATGAAGCAAAAATAATGTCTCATGAAAATACATGGCAGCTTAGGCATTGCTGAAGAAGAGGTGAAGGACTATTCTGAATTTTTTTTTTCAAAAACGTTTCTTTTTTTCATGAATTTTTTTATTATTATATTTGTGTTTTAATTTTACATATCAGCAATGAGTTCCGCTGTCCTCCCCCCTCCGGCCCCCCCCCCCCGTCCCCTCCCCTCCATTCCCATCTCCTCCAGGGCCAAGACTCCACTGGGGATTCATTTAAACCTGGTGGATTCAGTACAGGCAGGTCCAGTCCCCTCCTTCCAGGCTGAGCAAAGTATCCCTGTGTAAGCCCAAGGTTCCAGACAGCCAGCTCTTGCACTAAGGACAGGTCTGGGTCCCACAGCCTGGATGCCTCCCAAGCAATTCAAGCTATTCAATTGTCTCACTTATCCAGAGGGCCTGATCCAGCTGGGGGCTCCACAGCCTTTAGTACATAATTCATGTGCTTCCATTCATTTGGCTATATGTCCCTATGCTTTTTCCAATCTTGGTCTCAACAATTCACACTCTTACAGTCCCTCATCTTCCTCGACAATTGGACACCTGGAGCTGCACCTGGGGCCTGCCTGAGGATCTCTGCATCCATTTCCATCAGTTATTGGATGAGAGTTCTAGCACGACTATTAGGGTGTTTGGCCACCTGATCACCAGACTAGGTCAGATCAGGCTTTCTCTCGAACATTGCCAGCAGTCTACAGAGGATGTATCATTGTGGATTTCTGGGGACCTCTCCAGCACTCTGCCTATTCCTTTTCTCATGTGGTCTTCATTTATCACGGTCTGTTATTCTTTGTTCTCCATTTCAGTTCTTGATCCAGCTGGGATCTCCTGCTCTCCTAAGCTTTCCTTCCCTCAAATCTTGCCCTTCATTACTCCCACTGTCGTCCAGGTTGATCATGTAGATCTCATCCATTTCTCTGTCATTGGGTGATCCCTGTGTCTTTCCTAGGGTCCCGTTTTCTAGGTAGCCTCCCTGGAGTTGTGTAGCAGTCTAGTCATCTTTGTTTTACATCTAGTATCCTACAATGAGTGAGTACATACCATGTTTTTCCTTCTGAGTCTGGGTTACCTCACTCAGGATGATTTTTTCTAGATCCATCCATTTGCCTACAAAACTCATGATGTCATTGTTTTTCTCTGCTGAGTAGTACTCCATTGTGTATATGTACCAAATTTTCTTTATCCATTCTTCAGTTGAAGGGCATCTAGGTTGTTTCCAGGTTCTGGCTATTACAAACAATGCTGATATGAACATAGCTGAGCAAATGCCCTTGTGGTATGATTGAGCATTCCTTGGGTATATGCCCAAGAGTGCTACAGCTGGGTCTTGGGGAAGATTGATACCCAATTTTCTAAGGAAGCACCATATTGATTTCCAAAGTGGCTGTACAAGCTTGCATTCCCACCAGCAGTGGAGGAGAGTTCCCCTTGCTCCACATCCTCTCCAGCATAAGCTGTTTCTGTGTTTTTGATCTTAGCCATTCTGACACGTGTAAGGTAGTATCTCAGAGTCCTTTTGATTTTCATTTCCTGGATAATTAGGGATGTTGAGGAATTCCTTAAATGTCTTTCAGCCATTTGAACTTCCTCTGTGGAGAATTCTCTGTTTAGTTCTATAGCCCATTTCTTAATTGGACTGTTGGGCATTTTGATGTCTAATTTCTTGAGTTCTTTATATATTCTGGATATCAGCCCTCTGTCAGATGTGGGGTTGGTGAAGACCTTTTCCCATTCTGTAGGCTGTCGCTTTGTCTTGTTGACCGTGTCCTTTGCTCTACAAAAGCTTCTCAGTTTCAACAGGTCCCATTGATTGATTGTTTCTCTCAGTGTCTGTGCTACTGGTGTTATATTTAGAAAGTGATCTCCGGTGCCAGTGCATTCAAGAGTACTTCCTACTTTCTCTTATGTCAGGTTCAGAGTAACTGGATTTATGTTGAGGTCTTTGATCCACTTGGACCTACGTTTTGTGCATGGTGACAGATATGGATCTATTTGCAGCCTTCTACACATTGACATCCAGTTATGCCAGCACCATTTGTTGAAGAGCATTTCTTTTTTCCATTGTACATTTTTGACTTCTTTGTCAAAAATTATATGTTCATAGGTGTGTGGGTTAATGTCTGGGTCTTCAATTCAATTCTATTGGTCCACATGTCAGTTTTTATGCCAGTACCAAGCTGTTTTTATTACTGTAGCTCTATAGTAGAGCTTGAGGTTGGGGATCATGATGCCTCCAGAGGCTATTTTATTGTACATGAATTCTTTTGGTAATCCTGGGTTTTTTGTTTTTCCATATGAAGTTGAGTATTATTCTTTCCAGATCTGTGAAGAATTGTGTTGGTAATTTGATGGGGATGGAGTTGAATCTGTAGATTGCTTTTAGTAAGATCGCCATTTTTACTATGTTAATCCTGCCTATCCATGAGCATGGGAGATCTTTCCATTTTCTGACATTTTCTTCAATTTCTATTTTCAGGGACTTAAAGTTCTTGTCATATAGGTCCTTCAGATGCTTAGTTAGGGTAACCCCAAGGTATTTTATATCATTTGTGGCTATTGTAAGGGGTGATGTATCTCTGATTTCCTTCTCAGCCTGTTTGTCTATTGTATATAGGAGGGCTACTGATTTTTTTTTTTTTTGAGTTGATCTTGTATCCTGCTATGTTGCTGAAGGTTTTTATTAGCTTTATCAGTTCCTTGGTGGAATTTTTGGGGTCATTCATGTATACTATCATGTCATCTGCAAATAGGGAAAGCTTGACTTCTTCCTTTCTAATTTGTATCCCCTTAATCTCCTTATGTTGTCTTATAGCTCTGGCTAGAACTTAAAGTACTATATTGAATAAGTGGGGAGAGGGGACAGCCTTGCCTCCTTCCTGATTTTAGTGGTATTGCTTTGAGTTTCTCTCCATTTATTTTGATGTTGGCTGTTGGCTTGCTGTAGATTGCCTTTATTATGTTTAGGTATGTTCCCTGTATTCCTGGTTGCTCCAAGACCTTTATCATGAAGGGGTGTTGGATTTTGTCAAATTCCTTTTCTGCATCTAGTGAGATGATCATGTAGTTTTTTTTCTTTGAGTTTGTTTATCTGGTGTATTACAATGATGAAGTTTCATATGTTGAACCATCCTTGCATCCCTGGGACGAAGCCTACTTGATCATGGTGGATAATTGTTTTGATGTGTTCTTGGAGTCTGTTTGCCAGTATTTTATTGAGTATTTTTACATCAATGTTCATGAAGGAGATTGGTCTGTAGTTCTCTTTCTTTGTTGCATCTTTGTTTGGTTTAGGAATCAGGGTAACTGTAGCCTCATAGAAGGAGTTTGGTAATATACCTTCTGCTTCTATTGTGTGGAACAATTTAAAGAGTATTGATATTAAGTCTTCTTTGAAGATCTGGTAGAATTCTGCAGTGAAACCATCTTGTCCTGGGCTTTTTTTTCGTTGGGAGACTTTTAATGACTGATTCTATTTCCTTAGGGGTTATTGGACTATTCAAATGGTTTATCTGGTCTTGATTTACCTTAGGAATGTGGTACCTATCCAGAAAATTATCCATTTCTTTTAGATTTTCCAGTTTTGTGGAGTAGAGGTTTTTGAAGTATACCTGATGATTCTCTGGATTTCCTCATTGTCTGTTTCTATGTCCCCCTTTTCATTTCTGATTTTGTTAATTTGGATGCTCTCTCTCTGTCTTTTCATTAGTTTGGATAAGGGCTTGTCTATCTTGTTGATCTATCTTCTCAAAGAACCAACTCTTTGTTTCTTTAATCCTTTGTATTGTTTTCTTTAATTCTATTTCATTGATTTCAGCTCTCAAGTTGATAATTTCCTGGCGTCTGTTCCTCCTGGGAGACTTTGCTTCTTCCTGTTCAAGGGCTTTCAGGTATGCTGTCAAGTCACTAATGTGAGATTTCTCCAGCTCCTTTATGTGGGCATTCAGTGCTATGAATTTCCCTCTTAGCCCTGCTTTTGTAGTGTCCCATAAGTTTGGGTATGTGGTGTATTCATTTTCATTGATCTCTAGGAAGTCTTTAATTTCTTTCTTTATTTTTTCCTTAACCCATTGGTGATTCAGTTGAGCATTATTCAGTTTCCATGAGATTGTAGGATTTCTGTAGTTTTTTTTTTTTTTTTTTTGAAATCTAACTTTAAACTATGGTGGTCTGATAGAACACAGGAGGTTATTTTAATTGTTTTGCATCTGTTGACATTTGCTTTGTGGCCAAGTATGTGGTCGATTTTAGAGAAGGTTCCATGGGGTGCTGAGAAGAAGGTATATTCTTTTTTGGTTGGGTGAAATGTTCTGTAGATATCAATTAAGTCCATTTGAGCCATAACATCAGTTAAGACCATTATGTCTCTGTTAAGTTTCAATTTGGCCGATCTGTCCAGAGGTGAAAGTGGGGTGTTGAAGTCTCCCACTATTAATGTGTGGGGTTTTATATGTGATTTAAGTTTTAGTAATGTTTCTTTTCCATATGTGGGTGCCCTTGTGTTTGGGGCATAAATGTTCAGAATTGAGAGTTCATCTTGGTGGATCTTTCCTGCGATGAGTATGTCATGTCCTTCCTCATCTCTTTTGATTGATTTTAGTTTGAAGTCTATTTTGCTGGATATTAGGATGGCTACACCAGCTTGCTTCTTAAGACCATTTGATTGGAGAGTCTTTTCCCAGCCTTTTATTCTTAGGAGTTGTCTGTCTTTGAATTTGAGGTGTGTTTCTTGTATGCAGCAGAAAGATGGGTCCTGTTTTCATATCCATTCTGTTAGTCTGTGTCTTTTTATAGGTGAATTAAGTCCATTGATATTAAGAGTTATTAATGACCAGTGATTGTTCGTTCCTGTTATTATTTTTATTTGGTGGTAGTGTGTGTGTACTTCTCTTCTTTGGGGTTTACTGCTGTTGTGTTATCTATTGCCTGTGTTTTCGAGGGTGTATCTGCCTTCCTTAGATTGGAATTTTTCTTCTAGTGCTTTCTGCAGGGTTGGGTTTGTGGATAAATATTGTTTAAATCTGGTTATGTCTTGGAAGGTCTTGTTCACTCCATCTATGATGATTGAGAGTTTTGCTGGATACATTAGTCTAGGCTGGCATCCATGGTCTCTTAGTGTCTGCAGCTCCTTCTGCCTTTCAAAGTCTCCATTGAGAAATCGGGTGTTCTTCTGATGGGTTTGCCTTTATAAGTCACTTGGCCTTTTTCCTTTGCTGCCGTTAAGATTCTTTCTTTATTTTGTATGTTTAGTTGTTTAATTACTATGTGGGAAGGGGACTTTTTTGGGGGGTCTAGTCTGTTTGGTGTTCTTGTATCCTCATAGGCATTTCCTTCTTTAATTTGGGAAAGTTTTCTTGTATGATCTTGTTAAATATATTTTCTGTGCCTTTGAGTTGGTATTCTTCTCCTTCCTCTATCCCTATTATTCGTAGGTTTGGTCTTTTCATGGTGTCCCAAATTTCTTGGACATTTTGGGTCATGACTTTGTTGGTTTCAGTGTTTTCTTTGACTGATGAATCTATTTCTTCTACCGTATCTTCAACACCAGAGATCCTCTCTTCCATCTCTTGTATTCTGTTGGTTATACTTGCCTCTGAAGTTCCTGTTTGTTTACTCAGATTTTCTATTTCCAGCATTCCTTCTGCTAGTGTCTTCTTCATTTTTTCTATTTCCCTCTTCAGGTCTTGGACTGTTTCCCTTGCTTTTTCATGATTTTCTTTCAGGGACTTATTGTTTTCTTCTGCTTTAATTGTCCTTTCCTCTTGTTTTTTTTTTTTTTTTAATTTTTATAGCGTTCTTCCTATCTTTTTATTTGTCTTTTCCTCCACTTTATTTTTGATTTCTTCTATATAAGGCAGTAGCTTCTTCATGATGTTACTTATAAGGTTGTTTTCTTCTGCTTCTTCCATTCTGTGATGTCCAGTTCTAGCTGTTGGAGAAGGGCTAGCTTCTGGTGATGCTATATTGCTCTTTATTTTGTTGTATGTACTCCTTTTTGTTGTCTGCCCATCTCATTTTGGATTCGTTCTTGTTCTTATTAGTGTACTTGGTCCAGAGAGAGCTGACAGATTTAGGGAGCCTCTCTCTGGTCCAGATGGAAGCTCTGGGCCAGATGAGACTGCTGGCCAGATAGGAGCTTGGGGGCTTGATTCTGAGTCTCAGGAAGTCCCTGGAGACTCCTTATTTTGTCCAGATGGGAGCTCCTCTTGTCCAGATGGGAGTTCCAGGACAGGATGGAAGCTCTGGTCCAGATGGGAGTTCTGGGGCGGATGGGAACTGGGGTCTGGTTTCTGAGTCTCAGGAAGTGGCTGGGGTCTTGGGCAAATGGGTGTGGGGGCAGGGTGTGGAGACTGCAGGGTCTGCCTGCAGTGTTGGAAAAGCCTCTTCTGATTTTTAAGACTAGGAATCAGTGGTATGTCTAGGGTAAGACAGTGTTTTTAAAGTTTAAATGACAAGTTAACAAAAGGAAAATAATGAAGTAGTAAAATGATTAATGCGTGCCTGACCAGCATAAGGCTTGGCCTCCAGGCCTGCCTCCCTGACTCATGTTCTCTGCTTCCAGCAGGACTAGGGACTCTGGTCCCAGGTGCAGGGCACACTCAGTTCTAAGAATCTCCTCATTCTTTAAGGGTGGTTGAACGTTTGGTCGGGATCTCAAAGCAACGGTTGTGGCAGGCAGACAGTGGTTTGGATTTCTTCATTCCTTTGCCACATTTTGAAACTTTTACCCATTTTTCTCCCCTCCCTTATCACTGTATCTTTACTAATTGTTTAACTTACTCACGTTATTTTTATTATCCTACTTTATTTACATAATTTCCTTTATTGTGGAATCATATTTTAATCACTTACTGCTTTCTTTCTCTCTCACATTTTTCTTTGTATTTTTATTTAATTCCTTGCCTCTTCCCCTGTGCCATTTCTTTATTTACTTCCTTTTTATTATGATTACTATTATGATAGGCAGTTTCTAACTTCAGAGCTTATGCTACACTCGTTTGCATCTTCCTCTCTGGATGCTGAAGTAATGGGCTATAACTGATCCTCATTATATTTCTGTATCTGGCTTGGGTCACTGTTGTTGCTGTTATTGTAGTTTTTATTCTTCTCCCTGGGTGACTAAGTTCAGAGGACAACTCGTAGAAGTCAGTTCTCTCCTTTCATCAGGTGGGCCTTGGGAATTGAACTGAGGTCATCAGGTTTGGTGGTAGGTGCCTTTAACCACTGAATGATCCTAATGGCCCACTTTCCTTACCCTTTATTTTTACTATTCTGTCTCCCAAAGAATAGAGGTAAATGGAAGGAACTGTAGTCAGTCATTCTGACTGAGAAAACTTAGACACAGAAAGACAATGTATTTTCTCTCATTTGTGAATGTTAGCTTGGAATCTTCAGAGATGTATATTTCATTTTGAGTATCCATAGAAGTCAGGGAATTAGTAAAGTTCTAATGAGAAGGGGTGAGGCTTTCAAGGAAGAGGAGGTGGAACACGGTGGTATAAGATGGTAAAGGGGCCGGGCGGCGGCGGTGCATGCCTTTAATCCCAGCAATTGGGAAGCAGAGCCAGGCGGATCTCTGTGAGTTCGAGGCCAGCCTGGTCTACAGAGGGAGATCCAGTACAGGCACCAAAACTACACAGAGAAACCCTGTCTTGAAAAACAAAAACAAACAAACAAACAAAACAAGAAAAACGAGGTTAAAGGGAAATAATGGATAAGAAGGATTAAATGAGATGGTGGATGTAAGAACAGTGTGAAAGAGGGAAACTGGGAGGGATGAATAATACTAAAGACTTTCAGAAGAGTCATATGAAAACCCACTACTATAAACATTCCCTAAAATATGTACATACACACACATCAAAAGAGTTTAAAGGAGTTACTCTATAATGTGGTAACACTGTCTCTACTATAGGCAAATAAAAGTCCAGAGCTAGGAATGGATTATCTCTTTTGCAGTTGTTGGCTAGGGAGGTCCTGTAGACCCCAAACATTACAGAATATTGTCAGTGCTCTTGATTTCCCTCCAAAATGTGACAGTAGACAAGATTGCTGGAGATACAACATACCTGAACCAAAGAACATGGGGAGATCAAGCTGGTACTGACATGGAGGCTTTATCTCTATTGGCTAGTTTTCAAAGTGCTGGAAGGTTATATGTACTCAATGGAAGAAATCACCAGTCTTACCCTGCGTTGAATCCTGAGAGCTACAATAAGAACTGACTTGGTGAGACATGCCTACTATTGCAATAGTGACATGGACATCATCAGAGTAATTAACCACTTCCTGTCCAGAATTGAGCCAACTCCACCAGGTGAAACCCAAACTTGGAACCCACCATTACTGGGATCAAGAACCTATGGCTGGACAGGTCACAGGCCCTAGAGGAGAACTTATATTACTCTGCTAAATGTACCACACTATTAAAACAACTCTCAATGACTTATACCCCTAGATTAGTATATATCTTAACGTTGATCAGAGAATCTTCCTTTTGCTGTAGATAGTTACTAACACAGTTGGTCAACATGTGGAGAATTAGCGAGTGTGGAATGGCCAGCCCCAAGTGGGACATCTTTATCACAAGTCTCTTCCCAAGTCTCTGGGATCATTTCAGAAAAGGGCATGGCAATATTATAAGAGCTGGAGGAAGTGGATGACAAGAAAACAGTGTTTTCTGGCCTCAGCAGGGAAATTACAGAGTGGTTGTGCAAGACTTGCCCAAGGTCAAGTGAGACAAATCCCTGTATAGAAAGAAGGTGTGCATGAAGTCCCACCCTCAGTTGAGAAGCTACAGGCAATTGAGAGTGGTTGGAAGAGGGAGAGCCAATTCTCTATAAGGGTGTGGCCCCTGGTAGGTCAACCACATTCAAGTTTATGGCCACATACTCAAGCAGATGGGTATTATAAATTGGACTTGTTGGGTTTAAAGGACACACACACACACACACACACACACACACAAATTTGTGTGCATAGGTAAGGTAACGGTGGGTCTGGGAGGAGTTTGAATATGATAAAATACATCAAATGAAATCATCAAAGACGTAATAAAAATTATTTAAAGATCTCAATGTCTTGCAGGCCAATTTTAAGAACATATTAAAAAGATCATTGTTCATGATCAGGTTGATTTCATTCTATATCTTCAGGAATGGTTTAACATAGGCAAGTCACTAAATACATCACACAAACAGACTCAGGGACAGAAGCAACATGATCGCCTGGATAGATGCAGAAAAGGCTTTGACAAAACCCAACAGATCTGAAAATGTTATGAATTGAGGGCATATGTCTAAACATGATAAAGGCACCATGCTAGCAGATAAAAATGAAAACCTTTACTCTAAGATCAGGATTAAGACCAGAGTATCCATTCTCTTGGCTTTTATTCAGTATAGTGCTTGAAGTCTGAGATCGAACAATAAAACGAGAGACAGAAATAAAGGGAATACAAGTAGGACAAGATCAAAATATCCTTATTTGCAGATGATACGAGTTTATAGACAACATGCCCTAAAACACCACTAGTAAACTCTTAGAGCTGATGAACATTTTTAACAACATGGCAGGCTATACAATTAGCATACAAAAATCAACAGTCTTCTTGTTCACCAACCAGAAACATACCAAGAAAGAAATCAGGGAAGACAATATCAGTCACAATAATCTCAAAAATTCTGTTGGAATAGACATAAGCAAAGAAGTTAATGACTTTTATAGCAGTGACTTTAAAATACCGAAGAGGGAAATTGACGAAGACACAAGAAGATGGAAAGACCTCCCAGGCTCGTGGGTTGGAAGAATTAGCATTGTGAAAATGGGCATCCTACCAAAATCAGTCTACAGATTCAGTGAAATTCCCATCAATATCCAATGCCATAGTTTACAGGAACAGAAAAAAGAATCTTAAAATTCATGTGGAAGCCCAAAAAGCAAGGATAGGAAAAAATAATCCTAAACGAAAGGAATACTACTAGAGACATGGCCATGCATTATTTAAAGTTATTTTACAGAGCCATAGTCATAAAAACAGTATGGTACAGACACTCAAACAGAAATGTAGAGCAGTGGAATAGAATGGAAGCCCCAAATATAAGGCTAGGCAACTTCAGTCACTGATTTTTTTTAAATAAATATACATGTGAGAAAAGCCAGTATCTCAAACAAATGTTGCTGGGAAACTTAGCTCTTACCCTGCACAAAAATCAATCCTAAGTTTGTTAAAAACTTTAATATAAGACTTCTGAAATTCTGAAACTGCTAGAGGAATGAGTAGGGAGAACACTTCAAGACATACACATAGGCAGAAGTTTTCTGAATAGGGTTGTAGTAGCTCAAGAAATATGGCCAACAATGGACAATGTTGACAACTGTACAACTACAAGCTTCTATACAGTAATGGGGACTGTTGACTGGAGAGCTGCCTTCCAGAATTAGAGGAAATCTTTGCCAACTGTACATCTGAAAGAGTATTAATACACAGAATATGCAAATATATACAGAATATATAGAATAAAACTCAAAATATGAAGCAAGGAGAAAATAACCTAATCAGATGTGCTAAGGAACTGAACAGGGCTCTCAAAATAATACTATGATTGATAAATGTCTTAAAATATGTTCAGTGTCCTTACCCATCAGGGAAATGCAAATTAAACTACTTTGGCGGGGGCAGGCAGGCTGGAGAGATGGCTCAGTGGCTAAGAACACTTGCTACTCTTGCAAAGAACTTCACTTTGGTTTCCTGAACCTGTCACCTGGGGCTTACAGTCATCCACTCACACTAGATCTAGGGGACCTGATAACCTCTTCTTCTAACAATTCTGCTACAGAAGTATATAGAGGTGTGAGACCCAGGCACTTAAGCCTTTTTAAAGCTTTTACTTTTAGCTGCAGTTCAGCTGAGAATCCATTCAGATAGGAATTCGAGGCTTTCCAGTCTAAGGAAGACAGAATCACTGAGGAATTGGGCAAGGTGAAGCTAGCTGTGGCTGGTTCTGTTTATCTGATCTTTCCAGCGTTGACCCCAATATCTGGCCTCTGGGTTATTTCATTTAATAAGCCGTTATAGCAATTCGGCTACATATAACTTATTAAAGTGTAATTCTCATGCCCTTAGCAAAAGAAATTCTTTTCACTAGTCTGAGCAACCACAGGGTTTCCATCAATGGTCAAGAAGAAGAGAATAAGTGATGAATGGGCTCCAAGGTCTTGACTGGTATTTTGCCAGCCAAATCTACACTTGAGGGTGTCAGTGAAACAATTGTGGAAGTGGAGTTGCACAGATTGAAAATAGACAAAAGACTGGACACCTGCTGGGAGATAGTAATCTTGTTTTCTTCTAGACAACACAGGGATACTGGTACCCATGAAATCCCAATAATATGGTTGCCCCAAAAATGACTTCCTTAGTGGCAACAAGCACTAGCAACAACCAACATGGATAGAAGTTTCATAAGGGCCCCACTCCCTAGATGAAGAGGTCAAGAAATCAATGGCTGTTTAAAGTTAAAACAATTATTGTCAGAAAAGAGACCTCTGATTAAATTCCTCCAACTCCCAAAGGAGGTACCTAAACATGTGTGTGTAAGAACAACAAAAATGGACTTAGGAGGTTGTGTTTGGTGGGGTGGGTATTGGAGGTCCTAACATTGAAAGCTACAGAAGAAACAGTCCTAAAACTTCAGACGGCATGGGTAATCACCAGGAAAAGTGGGTGCCAGTAGAGGAAAGGTGTGGACATAAAGTAGAATACAGCACTCTATATGAAGTTCTCTAAAAGAATAAAAAAAAATAATATAAAAGTAGAAAAGGTTAAAAAATGTCATTGCTGATTATTATTCCCAAACATGAAATGAACTTCCACCAATAACTGCGATTTTAAGAAAAAAAAAAAATAGGTCTAATTCTAGGACTGGTTCTCTGAAGGTAAAGAAAATAAAAATTGAGAAATTCCTTATTTCACATCAGCAAGAAAACTTTGGAAAGACTGAACTGAATTCAATACAGAAATAATTCCTCTTAGCTCATGATGATTGTGATCAAAGGGCAATTTGTTTCTATGTAATGTTAAAATAAAATTACTCAACTGTTCATGAATGTGCACTTAGTTCTAGGTTATGAGATGATTTAAATAATTCCAATCATCATTCATTATGCATTGCTAAAGTTGTGAGTTGTTAGTCTGCCAGTGTTGATGTGAAGATGTTGAAGAATTTTCCTAAAAGTATATATAACTTGATATTGGTGAAATCTACTTGCCAGAGAAAAGCTTAAATGTAAGATGAAACTCCCTTTATTCTAAAATAAACAGTTTTCATTAACAAACTTCTTCTCAATAGTAGGTCAAGTCATTACATGTCTTACGATTTAAATAATAATAATTTGAATTGAGCAAATTATGTTTCCCCTGTCACAGAAACTGAACTTGGGCTTGACCTAACTGAGAATCTGTTTCTTTAAGTTTGTGTAGCAATTTAAATGCCTCCTGTGGATTTACAGGGCAAGGCAAACTCTAGATGAAATTCCATTTCTCCTGAGAGGCCTATCATGAATTAAAATGTCAGTGGCAGAAGAAGCACTGTTAAGAAAAAAATAACAAAAAAATTCAAAGTTTTGAACAGTGGTTTTAATAAATGCTCTCCCACAGTCTCCTTTTCTTTGGATTCAATTCCAATAACAAGGATATTTTTCTTATTCCTTAAATAGCATATATTTAAACTTAAAACACAATGGGTCAATAGGTCAATTGCCTATTTTTAAGTCCCTTTATCTGAGGAAGATCTTCATATCACCTGCAAACAAAACTAAAGAAAATAGAAAAATCACTGAGGCAAATATAGAGACTCAATATCTTTGGTCAGTACTGAGAAGAAGTGATATCCCACAGTATCAAAGAACTATAATGGATTATTAAGAGATACTAGGAGAAATCCTATGTCAGTTAGCTTGAAAAACCTCAAAAAGAGAGAAATTCTTAGACAAAATACAGGCTATTAACACTAAACAATGAGGGAAAAGAAAAAACCATACATCATCATGACTAATAATTGAATTCAAATCAGAAAACCTCCTCTGATTGACACTCAAGTGTCCTATATATCAGCGTATTCACAATACAGAAGATGCTAAAGAGACTCATTGCCCATGTTCTTAAATATTGGAAAAAAAATGTGTGAGCCCAACATTATAAGTGAATATAGCTGAAAATGGGCATTAAAGGAGCTAGCAATTTTAAATTAAAGCACTGTAGTAAATAAGATCATACTCCCTTAGATCAGATAAGATTAATTTAGTATAGGGAAACAAAACATATTTCAACATACATAAAATCACAAAAAAAACCAACAGGGTGAAAGGATTAAGAGCCAGAAAGAAGTGGATGTTTGTAGGAAAACAGTAAGTTGGGGCAGGTATACAATGTTATTATAAACATAAAGTCACAAAACTGCTGTGATTGCAATGCATATTGCTTTGCGAAAAGATCAAGCCAAACAAAAATCCAATTAAGGGAGGGGAGACGAATCAATGGAGTACCAACCACACTTTAGAAGGTCTGGCAAACAAATGGATAATAAGAGGTAAGATTTCTTTACTAAATATGGCTCACCGAGAGATCACTCATGTTCCAGCATATGACATCACCATGCAATTTATGTAGTAAGTAAGTGAACTCAATATAATAAAAATAAATAAATAAAAGAACAAAAGAAATGGGAGGAAAAAGTGTTATGAGAGTGGGTATGTAGGGAGAAATTGGAAGGGAGGAAGTGGAGAGGAAACAGATGAATTGGAAAATTTAAAAACCCAAATTTAAAAAATTAAAAGGCATGTATAAATAATAATAATAATATTCATTAAAAATAATGTTATCCTTTAATCCTTAGGCAGCAACAGGAGGCAGAGCAGGTGGATCTCTTGAGTTCAGGCCAGCCTGGTCACAGAGTGAGTTCCAGGAAACAAGGCGTTCACAGAAAACCCTGTCTCGAAAAAAACAAAAACCAAAAACAAACAAGTTGTTATATAATTCATTAAGCTTTTTGTAGGATCGCCATTAATTACTATGTTAATCCTGCCTATCCATGAGAGCATGGGAGATCTTTCCCATTTCTGCATCTTTCTTCAATTTCTTTTTCAGGGACTTAAAGTCTTGTCATATAGGTCCTTCACATGCTTAGTTAGAGTAACCCTAAAGGTATTTTATATCATTTGTGGGCTATTGTAAAAGGGTGATGTATCTCTTGATTTCCTTCTCAGCCTGTTTTGTCTATTGTTATGGAGGGCTACTGAATTTTTGAGTTGATCTTGTATCCTGCTATTTGCTGGAAGGTTTTATTAGCTGGTATCAGTTCCTTGGTTGAATTTTTGGGGTCACTCATGAATACATCATGTCATCTGCATAATAGGGAGAGCTTGACTTCTTTCTTTCCAATATGTATCCCCTTAATCTCTTTATGTTTGTCTTATAGCTCGGCAGAACTTCAAGTACTATATTTAATAAGTATGGGGAGAGGGGACAGCCTTGCCTTGTCCTGAATTTTAAGTGGTATGCTTTGAGTTTCTCTCCCATTGAATTTGAAAATGTTGGCTGTTGGCTTGCTGTAGATTGCCTTTATTATGTTTTAGGTATGTTCCCTGTATTACCTGATTGCTCCAAGACCTTTATTATGAAGGGGTGTTGATTTTGTCAAATGCCTTTTCTGATCAGTGAGATGAATCATGTGTTTTTTATTTGAGTTTGTTTATGATGGTATAATTACATTGACGGACTTTTTGGTATGTTGAAACCAACCCTTGCATCCCTGGATGAAGCCCTACTTTCTTCATGGTGGATAATTGTTTTGATGTGTTCTTTGGAAGTCTGTTCGCCAGAATTTTTGTTGAGTGTTTTTTGCATCAATGTTCATGAGGGAGATTCGTCTGTTAGTTCTCCTTTCTATTTTGTTGCATCTTGTTGGTTTAGGAATCAGGGTATTGGAGCCATCATAGAAGGAAGTTTTGGTAATATTCCTTCTGCCTTCTATGTGTAGAACAATTTAAGAGTATTGGTATTAAGTCTTCTTTGAAATCTGGTAGAATTCTGCCACTGAAACCATCAGGTCCAGGGCTTTTTTTGTTTGGAGACTTTTTAATGACTGATTCTATTTCCTTTAGGGGTATTGGACCATATTTAAATGGTTTAATCTGATCTTGATTTACTTAGGTATGTGGTACAAAATCTCGACAGCCTAATATATGCAAAAGCATATTTAAGATATTATTATAAATCTTTTGCTTGAATAAATACTTTTTTTTGAAGACGGGTTTCTCTGTGTAGCTTTGGCCTTTCCTGGAACTCCTCTATAGACCAGGTTGCCTATGAACCTCACAAGATTGCAGCCTGCCTCTGCCTCCCAAAGTGCTGGGATTAAAGGTGTGGCGTCCACCACTGCCGGCTGATGAAAATACTTTTAAGAAGATAAAAAATAGGAAAACATACTCTCAATATCATGGAGACATATATCAGAAACCCATCACAACAATCAACACTCACACTGGAAGAATATAGCTTACAAGAACTCATGAACCTCCCTCAAAATCGTAAGATTCACATGTCCTTCTGCGCCCCCTGGTTATCTTACCCAAAAGGTCCCAGACAGCCCCAGCTCTTGCACTAAAAGGACAGGTCTGGGTCCCCAACAGCCTGGAATGCCTCCCAAGCAATTCCAAGCTATTCAATTGTCTCACTTATCCAGAAAGGGCCTGATCCAGCTGGGGGCTCCAAGCCTTTAGTCATAATTCATGTGCTTCCTTCATTTGGTCTATAATGTCCCTATGCTTTTTCCCAAATCTTTGGTCTAACAATTCACACTCTTACAGTCCCTCATCTTCAATCGACAATTGGACACCTGGACTGCACCTGGGGCCTGCTGAAGGATCTCTGCATCCATTTTTCCATCAGTTATTGGGGATGAGAGTTTTTAGCACTGACTATTAGGGTGGTTTGGCCACTGATCACCAGACTAGGTCAGATCAGGCTTTCATCTCGAACATTCCAGCAGTCTAACAGAGGATGTAATCATTTGGATTTCTGGGGACCTCTTCCAGCAACTCTGCCTATTCCCTTTCTTTCATGTGTCTTCATTTATATCACGTCCTGTTATTCTTTGTTTCTCCATTTCAGTTCTTGATCCCAGCTGGATCTCCTGCTTCTCTAAGCTTTCCTTCCCTCAAATCTTGCCCTTCATACTCCCACTGGTCGTCCAGGTTGATCAATGTAAGATCTCATCCATTTCTCAACTGTCAAATTTTTTTTTTTGGTGATCCCTGTGTCTTTCTAGGGTCCCCGTTTTCTAAGGTAGCCTCCCTGGAGTTGTGTAGCAGTCTAGTTCTTTTTTTACATCTAGTTATCCTACAATGAGTGAGTACATAACCTGGTTTTTCCTTCTGAGTCTGGGTTACCTCACTCAGGAAATGATTTTTCTAGATCCATCCATTTGCCTACAAAACTCATGATGTCATTTGTTTTTTTCTCATGCTGAGTAGTACTCCATTGTGTATATGTACCATATTTTCTTTATCCATTCTTCAGTTGAAGGGCATCTAGGTTGTTTCAGGTTCTGGCTTATTACAAACAATGCTGAATATGAACATAGCTGAGCAAATGCCCTTGTGGTATGATTGGAGCATTCCTTGGGTATATGCCCAAGAGTGCTACAGCTGGGTCTTGGGGAAGATTGATACCCTTTTCTAAGGAAGCACCATATGTTCCAAAGTGGGCCTGTACCAGCTTGCCATCCCACCAGCAGTGGAGGAGAGTTCCCCTTGCTCCACATCCTCTCCGCCAAATAAGCTGTTTCTGTGCTTTTTGATCTAGCCATTCTGGACACGTGTAAGGTAGTATCTCAGAGTCCTTTTGATTTCAAATTTCCTGGATAATTAGGGATGTTTGAGGAAATTCCCTTAAATGTCTTTCCAGCCATTTGAACTTCCTCTGTGGAGAAAATTCTCTGTTTTAGTTCTATAAGCCCATTTCTTAATTGGACTGTTGGGGCAATTTTGATGTCTAATTTTCTTGAGTTCTTTATATATTCTGGATATCAGCCCTCTGTCAGATGTGGGGGTTGGTTGAATGACCTTTTCCATTCCTGTTAGGCTTGTCGCTTTGTCTCGTTGACCGTGTCTTTGCTCTACAAAAGTTCTCAGTTTCAAACAGGTCCCATTGATTGATTGTTTCTCTCAGTGTCTGTGCTACTGGTGTTATCTTTCGAAAGTGGATACTCCGGTGCCAGTGCATTCAAGAGTACTTCCTACTTTCTCTTATGTCAGGTTACAGAGTAACTGGATTTATGTTGAAGGTCTTTGATCCACTTGGACGCTACGTTTTGTGACACGGTGACAGATAATGGATCTATTTGCAGCCTTCTACACATTGACATCCAGTTTAATGCCAGCACCATTTGTTGAAAGAGCATTTCTTTTTTCCAATTGTACATTTTTGACTTCTTTGTCAAAAATTATATGTTCATAGGTGTGCG
Source organism: Onychomys torridus (assembly GCF_903995425.1). NCBI lineage: Eukaryota > Metazoa > Chordata > Mammalia > Rodentia > Cricetidae > Onychomys > Onychomys torridus. The sequence goes on along the minus strand of NC_050449.1, from coordinate 33,562,406 downwards.
GGTTTTTAATGTCCTGGGTCTTCAATTCAATTCTATTGGTTCCAGCAATGTCAGTTTTTAATGCCAAGTAACCAAGCTGTTTTTATTACTGTAGCTCTATAGTAGAGCTTGAGGTTGGGGATCATGAAATGTCTCCAGAGGCTATTTTATTGTACATGAATTCCTTTTGGTAATCCTGGTTTTTTTGTTTTTCATATGAAGGTGAGTATTATTCTTTCAGATCTGTGAAGAATTGTGTTGGTAATTTGATGGGATGGAGTGAATCTGTAGATTGCTTTTAGTAAGATCGCCATTTTTACTATGGTTATCCTGCCTATCCATTGAGCATGGGAGATCTTTTCCATTTTCCTGACATTTTCTTCATATTTTCTATTTTCAGGGACTTTAAAGTTTCTTGTCATATAGGTCTTCAAGATGCTTAGTTAGGGTAACCCCAGGTATTTTAATATCATTTGTGGCTATTGTAAGGGGTGATGTATCTCTGATTTCCTTTCTCAAGTCCTGTTTTGTCTATTTATATAGGAGGGCTACTTACTGTTTTTTTTTTTGAGTTGATCTTGTATCCTGCTAATGTTGCTGGAAGGTTTTTATTAGCTTTATCTTCCTTGTGGAATTTTGGGGTCATTCATGTATACTATCATGTCATCTGCAAAATAGGGAACGCCTTGACTTCTTCCTTTCTAATTTGTATCCCTTAATCTCCTTATGTTGTCTTATAGCTTCTGGCTAGAACTTAAAGTACTATATTGAATAAGTGGGGGAGAGGGGACAGCCTTGGCTCCCTTCTTGATTTTAGTGTATTGCTTTGAGTTTCTCTCCATTTATTTTTGAATGTTGGCTGTTGGCTTGCTGTAATTGGCCTTTATTATGTTTAGGTAATGTTCCCTGTTTCCTGGTTGCTCCAAGCCCTTTATCATGAAAGGGGTGTTGGGAATTTTGTTCAAATTTCCTTTTCTGCCATCTAGTGAGATGATCATGTGGTTTTTTTCTTTGAGTTTGTTTATCAATGGTGTATTACAAATGATGAAGTTTCATATTTGAAACCAATCCTTGCATCCCTGGGACGAAGCCTACTTATCATGGTGGATAATTGTTTTGATGTGTTCTTGGACGTCTGTTTGGCCAGTAATTTTATTGAGTATTTTTTTAATCAAAATGTCATGGAAGGAGATTGGTCTGTAGGTTCTCTTTCTTTGTTGCATCTTTGTTTGGTTTTGGATCAAGTGGTAATTGTAAGCCTCATAGAAGGAGTTTGGTATAATACTTCTGCTTCTATTGTGTGGAACAATTTAAGGATTGATATTAAGTCTTCTTTGAAGATCTGGTAGAATTCTGCAGTGAAACCATCTTGTCCTGGGCTTTTTTTCGTTGGGAGACTTTTAATGACTGATTCTATTTCCTAGGGGTTATTGGACTATTCAAATGGTTTATCTGGTCCTTGATTTACCTTAGGAATGTGGTACTATCCAGAAAATTTATCCATTTCTTTTAGATTTTCCAGTTTTTGTGGAGAGAGGTTTTTGAAGTATACCTGATGATTCTCTGGATTTCCTCATTGTCTGTTTCTATGTCCCCTTTTCATTTCTGATTTTGTTAATTTGGATGCTCTCTCTCTGTCTTTTCATTAGTTTGGAATAAGGGTTGTCTATTTGTTGATCTATCTTCTCAAAGAACCAACTCTTTGTTCCTTTAATCCTTTGTATTGTTTTCTTTAATTTGATTTCATTGATTTCAGCTCTCAAGTTGTAATTTCCTGGCGTCTGTTCCTCCTGGGAGACTTTGCTTCTTCCTGTTCAAGGGCTTTCAGGTATGCTGTCAAGTCACTAATGTGAGATTTCTCCAGCTCCTTTATGTGGGGCATTCAGTGCTATGAATTTCCCTCTTAGCACTGCTTTTGTAGTGTCCCATAAGTTTGGGTATGTGGTGATTCATTTTCATTGATCTCTAGGAAGTCTTTAATTTCTTTCTTTATTTTTTTCCTTAACCCATTGGTGATTCAGTTGAGCATTATTCAGTTCCATGAGATTGTGGATTTCTGTAGTTTTTTTTTTTTTTGAAATCTAACTTTAAACTATGGTGGTCTGATAGAACACAGGTTATTTAATTGTTTTGCAATCTTTGACATTTGCTTTGTGGCCAGTATGTGGTCGATTTTAGAGAAGGTCCATGGGGTGCTGAAGAAGAAGGTATATTCTTTTTTGGTTGGGTGAAATGTTCTGTAGATACAATTAAGTCCATTTGAGCCATAACATCAGTTAAGCCATTATGTCTCTGTTAAGTTTCAATTTGGCACTGATCTGTCCAAGAGGTGAAAGTGGGGTGTGAAGTCTCCCACTATTATGTTGGGGTTTTATATGTGATTTAAGCTTTAGTAATGTTTCTTTTACATATGTGGGTGCCCTTGTGTTGGGGCATAATGTTCAGAATTGAGAGTTCTCTTGTGGATCTTTCCTGCGATGAGTATGTCATGTCCTTCCTCATCTCTTTTGATTGATTTTAGTTTGAAGTCTATTTTGCTGGATATTAGGATGGCTACACCAGCTTGCTTCTTAAGACCTTTGATTGGAGAGTCTTTCCCAGCCTTTTATTCTTAGGAGTTGTCTGTCTTTGAATTTGAGGTGTGTTTCTTGTATGCAGCAGAAAGATGGGTCCTGTTTTCATATCCATTCTGTAGTCTGTGTCTTTTTATAGTGAATTAAGTCCATTGATATTAAGGAAGGTTTAATGACCAGTGATTGTTCGTTCCTGTTATTATTTTTATTTGGTGGTAGTGTGTGTGGTACTTCTCTTCTTTGGGGTTTACTGTGTTGTGTTATCTATGCCGCTGTGTTTCGAGGGTGTATCTGCCTTCCTTAGATTGGGAATTTTTCTTCTAGTGCTTTCTGCAGGTTGGGTTTGTGGATAAATATTGTTTAAATCTGGTATGTCTTGGAAGGTCTTGTTCACTCCATCTATGATGATTGAGAGTTTGCTGGATACATTAGTCTAGGCTGGCATCCATGGTCTCTTAGTGTCTGCAGTCTTCTGCCTTTCAAAGTCTCCATTTGAGAAATCGGGTGTTCTTCTGATGGGTTTTGCCTTATAAGTCACTTGGCCTTTTTCCTTTGCTGCCGTTAAGATTCTTTCTTTATTTTGTATGTTTAGTTGTTTAATTACTATGTGGGAAGGGGACTTTTTTGGGGGTCTAGTCTGTTTGGTGTTTGTATCCTCATAGGCATTTCCTTCTTTAATTTGGGAAAGTTTTCTTGTATGATCTTGTTAAATATATTTTCTGTGCCTTTGAGTTGGTATTCTTCTCCTTCCTCTATCCCTATTATTCGTAGGTTTGGTCTTTTCATGGTTGTCCCAAATTTCTTGGACATTTTGGGTCATGACTTTGTTGGTTCAGTGTTTTCTTTGACTGATGAATCTATTTCTTCTACCGTATCTTCAACACCAGAGATCCTCTCTTCCATCTCTTGTATTCTGTTGGTTATACTTGCCTCTGAAGTTCCTGTTTGTTTACTCAGATTTTCTATTTCCAGCATTCCTTCTGCTAGTGTCTTCTTCATTTTTTCTATTTCCCTCTTCAGGTCTTGGACTGTTTCCCTTGCTTTTTCATGATTTTTCTTCAGGGACTTATTGTTTTCTTCTGCTTTAATTGTCCTTTCCTCTTGTTTTTTTTTTTTTTTTAATTTTAATAGGCGTTCTTCCTATCTTTTATTTGTCTTTTCCTCCACTTTATTTTTGATTTCTTCTATATAAGGCAGTAGCTTCTTCATGATGTTACTTATAAGGTTGTTTTTCTTCTGCTTCTTCCATTCGTTGTTGTCCAGTTCTAGCTGTTGGAGAAGGGCTAGCTTCTGGTGATGCTATATGCCTCTTATTTTTGTTGTATGTACTCCTTTTTGTTGTCTGCCCATCTCATTTTGGATTCGTTCTTGTTCTTATTAGTGTACTTGGTCCAGAGAGAGCTGACAGATTTAGGGAGCCTCTCTCTGTCCAGATGGAAGCTCTGGCCAGATGAGACTGCTGGCCAGATAGGAGCTTGGGGGCTTGGATTCTGAGTCCAGGAAGTCCTTGGAGACTCCTTATTTTGTCCAGATGGGAGCTCCTCTTGTCCAGATGGGAGTTCCAGGACAGGATGGAAGCTCTGGTCCAGATGGGAGTTCTGGGGCGGATGGGAACTGGGGTCTGGTTTCTGAGTCTCAGGAAGTGGCTGGGGTCTTGGGCAAATGGGGTGGGGGCAGGTGTTGGAGACTGCAGGGTCTGCCTGCAGTGTTGGAAAAGCCTCTTCTGATTTTTAAGACTAGGAATCAGTGGTATGTCTAGGGTAAGACAGTGTTTTTAAAGTTTAAATGACAAGTTAACAAAAGGAAAATAATGAAGTAGTAAAATGATTAATGCGTGTCTGACCAGCATAAGGCTTGCCTCCAGGCCTGCCTCCCTGACTCATGTTCTCTGCTTCCAGCAGGACTAGGACTCTGGTCCCAGGTGCAGGGCACACTCAGTTCTAAGAATCTCCTCATTCTTTAAGGGTGGTTGAACGTTTGGTCGGGATCTCAAAGCAACGGTTGTGGCAGGCAGACAGTGGTTTGGATTTCTTCATTCCTTTGCCACATTTTGAAACTTTTACCCATTTTTCTCCCTCCCTTATCACTGTATCTTTACTAATTGTTTAACTTACTCACGTTATTTTTATTATCCTACTTTATTTACATACTTTCCTTTATTGTGGAATCATATTTTAATCACTTACTGCTTTCTTTCTCTCTCACATTTTTCTTTGTATTTTTATTTAATTCCTTGCCTCTTCCCCTGTGCCATTTCTTTATTTACTTCCTTTTTATTATGATTATATTATGATAGGCGTTTCTAACTTCAGAGCTTATGCTACACTGTTTGCATCTTCCTCTCTGGATGCTGAAGTAATGGGCTATAACTGATCCTCATTATATTTCTGTATCTGGCTTGGGTCACTGTTGTTGCTGTTATTGTAGTTTTTATCTCTTCTCCCTGGGTGACTAAGTTCAGAGGACAACTCGTAGAAGTCAGTTCTCTCCTTTCATCAGGTGGGCCTTGGGAATTGAACTGAGGTCATCAGGTTTGGTGGTAGGTGCCTTTAACCACTGAATGATCCTAATGGCCCACTTTCCTTACCCTTTATTTTTACTATTCTGTCTCCCAAAGAATAGAGGTAAATGGAAGGACTGTAATCAGTCATGCTGACTGAGAAAACTTAGACACAGAAAGACAATGTATTTTCTCTCATTTGTGAATGTTAGCTTGGAATCTTCAGAGATGTATATTTCATTTTGAGTATCCATAGAAGTCAGGGAATTAGTAAAGTTCTAATGAGAAGGGGTGAGGCTTTCAAGGAAGAGGAGGTGGAACACGGTGGTATAAGAGGTAAAGGGGCCGGGCGGCGCAGTGCATGCCTTTAATCCCAGCAATTGGGAAGCAGAGCCAGGCGGATCTCTGTGAGTTCGAGGCCAGCCTGGTCTACAGAGGGAGATCCAGTAACAGGCACCAAAACTACACAGAGAAACCCTGTCTTGAACAAAAAACAAACAAACAAACACAGAAAAACGAGGTTAAAGGGAAATAATGGATAAGAAGGATTAAATGAGATGGTGGATGTAAGAACAGTGTGAAAGAGGGAAACTGGGAGGGATGAATATACTAAAACTTTCAGAAGAGTCATATGAAAACCCACTACTATAAAACATTCCCTAAATATGTACATACACACACATCAAAAGAGTTTAAAGGAGTTACTCTATAATGTGTGAACACTGTCTCTACTATAGGCAAATAAAAGTCCAGAGCTAGGAATGGAATTCTCTTTTGCAGTTGTTGGCTAGGGAGGTCTGTAGACCCCAAACATTACAGAATATTGTCAGTGCTCTTGATTTCCCTCCAAAATGTGACAGTAGACAAGATTGCTGGAGATACAACATACCTGAACCAAAGAACATGGGGAGATCAAGCTGGTACTGACATGGAGGCTTTATCTCTATTGGCTAGTTTTCAAGTGCTGGAAGGTTATATGTACTCAATGGAAGAAATCACCAGTCTTACCCTGCGTTGAATCCTGAGAGCTACAATAAGAACTGACTTGGTGAGACATGCCTACTATTGCAATAGTGACATGGACATCATCAGAGTAATTAACCACTTCCTGTCCAGAATGAGCCAACTCCACCAGGTGAAACCCAAAACTTCTGAGGAAACAGGATCAGCTGAGGAACTGGCGAGGTGAGGTAGCTGTGGCTTGTTCTGCTTCTCTGATTTTCCAGCATTCACCCCAATAACCGGCCTCAGGTTTGATTTTATTAATAAGAACCTTTAAGATTCATACTACAATCTCCCTGTTACTTGGTAATTCCATTTATATCACCTTAATATGTATATATATTTTAGGAAACTTCCACTGTATTAGGTTTCCATACGACCATTCAAATGGGTCCTTAGTTTACCTATCACATTCCATGTTTTCTCCCTCAATACCTTCTTTCATATCCCTCTCTGTTTAATCATTCTGTCCATCCATAACTGTTAGTTTTCGTTTTCTAGAATGCTCTAGCTCTTGCCTCTAGTCCCTTAGTCTACACCTAACCTGTGTTTTAAGTATTGTAGCTTGTTTATCAATGACTTAACAGCTAATGTCCACATATATGTGAATACATACCATATTTGTCTTTCTGAGTCTTGATTACTTAGGTTTTTTTTCCTAGTTCTGTCCACTTACCTAAAAATTTAATGATTTTATTTTTTAATGCTGTAATATTCCATTTTGTAAATGTAGCACATTTTCTTTATCTGTTCATACATTGACCAACATCTAGGCTTTGTCAATTTTGGGGTATTATGAATAGAGAAGTAATGAACATGGTTGAGCAACTGTTTTTGTAAAATGATGGAGGGTACTTTGGGTATATGTCCAAGAGTGGTATAGTGGGACCTTGAGGTATATCTATTTCCAGACTCCCAAGAAACGACCACACTGATTTCCATATTGTCTGAACAAGTTTTCAGTACCAGCAGCAATAGATGAGTGCTCTCTTTACTCCATATTCTCACCAGAATGGACTATCATTTGTTTTCTTGATCTTGTTCATTCTGACTGCTATAAGAGGAAATATCAAAGTAGTTTTTGTTGTTGTTTTGAGACAGAGTTTCTCTGTGTAGTTTTGCGCCTTTCCTGGAACTCACTCTATAGTCCAGGTTGACCTCAAACTCAGAGATCCTCAAACTCACAGAGATTTGCCTGGCTCTGCCTCTCAAGTGCTAGGATTAAAGGTGTGCACCACTAGGGGTTGGGGATTTAGCTCAGTGGTAGAGTGCTTGCCTAGCAAGCACAAGGCCCTGGGTTCAATTCTCAGCTCCACACACACACACACAAAGGTGTGCACCACCACTGCCTGGCTCAAAGTAGTTTTGATTTGCATTTCTCTGAGGACTAAAGTCACTGAGCATTTCTTTAAGGGCTCCTTTATCATTTGTATTGCTGCTTTTGAGAATAATCTGTTTGTGTCACTATCCCATTTTTTAATTGGGTTATATTCCTGATGTTCCATTTTTTGAATTCTTTATGGCCTGGCTTCTTGAACATGTATTGTTAGAGTACACGAAGAATGATTAGGAGAGGAGGCATGCGGAAACTAAAACTAAGACCTTTCTACTATTCCTGGATCAGCTTTCTTTGTCCCTTATCTGAAGGTGTCACATGACAGAGGTAGCTCTAACTCAGTTCTCTTGAACATAGAGAACCAAAGGACATGAAGAAATACTCAATTTTGTAGCCTAAAGATACCTTTTCAAGCTACAGGAAAAAGGGTGATCTTTTTACTAGAACACAGTCTTTAGACAATTAACTAGCAGTGGACTTAAATGATTATCTTTAGTAGATGTGTAGTCAGTCATTCCTGAGGGAAGAGGGAAGCTCACTAGGGAGGTGATAAAACAAGGCTTAGGATGTCTACAAAACTTACAAGACTCAGGAAGCTGAGCTGTCATACTCATCAAACCTAATCTCCAAGGTTATATAAGCAGTAAGCAACTGGGTGTAGACAGCAGACTCTTTGGCAGCATTGCCTTCAACTTAAGCAGGGAGATCCAGGGAGACAGTTTTCATGAACTGTCACACATGCTGGGGCAGATCTTTTCTATGATGTACGTGCCTTTGATTCATCCATTATCCTGTAATAAACACTAAACTTGGATAGAATTATTTCTTTTTGGTCTGCCATTAATACTTCATTTAGGGGTGAAGAACCATTTGTTCACAACTCCCTCCTGTAGTGGGTAGCCATTCCAGCCTTGGCCTGGAAGTTCCAACCCCCATTGAGGCTTCAGCAACAGTCACACCTACAAGGATGGGGCGGAGATAGGACGCTGAAGACCCAGGATCCAGATGCGAGGGCTCTCTTGGTCCCTGGACCCTGGCCGCTGGAGGTAGTCTGAACAAAGTTCTCCAGAGAACACCGCCAGACTGCGCCATACCTTTGCCAGACCCTACAACCTACCTATCCCTTCATTTGTAAGTTACCCCACAAAATAAATCTCCCTTTTAACTATGTGAAGTGGCCTTAATAATTTCACCAATACCCCCAAAAAGACATACAACACAACTAGTAAGTGAACAGGGTCCGAAAGGATCAAAGATGAGTTGGGGAGGAGCAGCTGCAAAGTCACTGTGAAAGGTTAAGGCATGCAACTAAGACTGATCTGAGACCAGAATATCCACAGAGGCAATTCTGATGTGACAACCTTTCTGCATGGTATATATATCCCATATCACCTTTCTGATATGGAATAGTGTGCTTCCTTTCTGTAGTGGCAACTTCATGCAATGGGTCATAAGACATGCCACCAAGGTAAAGACATGAGAATGAAGTATCCTTTGGGGGAGTGCAAGTTGACCATCTTATCTACATGGTATGAGGTCGCATGCTTCCCTAGTGAATTTGGCCTACCAGGCAATTCTGAAGGCATTCCTCCAAAAGCTGATGAACTTGAGAATATACATAAACCCTGAAAGTAGAATATATGGAATGTGGTCATAAGCAGGCTAAGGCAGCAATTATGGCCATTGTTGAGAGTGAAAAGGTATACAACTGAGCTCAGCTGTCTGTCCATGAGCTTGTCCATGTAAGGAGAAATTCTGAGAGGAAAGACATGGGAATGCTGTCCTGACTTGGCAGAAGGTGGAAAAAAGAGGTAAGATGAGATGGGGGGGTCGGTCTGTCATTTCCTACATTTGGCAGGTGTAAGGGAGACAGTACAAACTAGATCCCTCCTAAAAAGCACTCCATTCCACCACCTCCAATTTAAAAACTGGGATTCCATGAGAAAGTCAGTCAGTGAAGAGGGCGAAAGTGAAAGAAGATACCCCGTAATTCCAACCTTTAATGCAAAGGAAGAGAACATTCATGATTCGGCATGATGGGGTAGGGGGTGACTAGTGGCCCTGTATAGAAAAGGGAATGCTCTACATACAAAACGTTTTAACTCAACAGATGGTAAAACAAAGTCTGAGAGTCCCCCATAGCCTGGTTCATGAGACTATGAGATGCGAGGGCAAATGGGATCAATCCAAGTACCAAAGAAGTGGAGAAACTGAGACACCTAACTACTCATCCCTCCCTGAGATGAGGAAGACCAGTCTCCCAAGTACTGCTCATATAAGCCATTAGGGTCATTTGGTTATTGATGGCTCAGAACTTTCGTCAGGATCATCAGGAACTGGAAAACAGCAGAGGAAGGGTAAGCACTACTGAAGGAACTGGACATGTGATAAGTGGTGGTTAACACCCAGCGCCCAAGACTAGACAGAGCTGCCTGAGGAAAGTGAAGAGGTTGACTCAGGAGGGACCTTGGTACTCCTAAAAGGCTTTAGTAGCTTTGCTATGTTCATGGCAGGGCAGGCTCTTTATTGGGTAGAGAAGTTCTGGTGGAACTGAATACTCAGAACAGAATGTATACAGGGTGTTTACGATGCTCAAGTAATCAAAATGAGATCAGGAAAGCATAGAAGGGAGTCTTCCTTGGCCACTGAAAGGCTAATGTGGCAAGATTTAGCATGAGCTGGAGTTCTCGGGAGGGTGTTGATAAAAGGCCAAATGTGTGTTTTTGATATTTTCCAAAGCTTTAAAGCCTGAACAGTTCCATGAACGGTGAAACAAGACCAGGATGACAAAGCATTACAAGTGAAAAGCCTGAGGTTTTCCCAGGAGCAGGCAGTTGTCCTCCAGAGGATGCTGTGAGTGTTTCTCTGCAAAAAGGCACACGAAGGCTGATACTCAGACTACTGCTGCCATCAACCTCTAACATGGAAGCTATACTGAGGTCACTTAGCCCAGGGCCCTTTTAACAGCCATGTGTGGCTGACAGAGGGATGACAATAACCTGAAGCTTGTCAGAATCAGAGATGACTCTAATGGCAAGTGTAGTATGGAAGATAAGGGCCTGCTTGCCCTTAGCCAAGCTAGCCCATCAGTGCAAGCTGGCCCCATAGAACCCAGTGAGGGAATGCAAAGTGGGTCTTCAGCATGCAGTGGATGGCTTAGGGAGATGACTATGATTAGAGAGTGTGCAATACAGTAGTGCCCTCATCTACACAACTGTACTTAACACTGCTCTTTGAGAAAACAAATAATTCAAACAATAGGCTCTTGTCATGCTGTATTGGGCCTTAATAACAGTTCTTTCTCTCAGCTGCCTAAGACCAATTGGTATTTACTTGGAATAGATACACCTTCAGAGACCGTGCCTTCAGTGTCCTATAATGTTAATTCACCGAGTGTCTTGCAGACTTAGAAGAGAATCTGCAAGGACAGTAAAAACAGCAATCAAAATGTCTGCAGGAAGTAATCCTATTTGAGTGGGCATTCCCAGGAGTCATAAGATAGCTGAGTGAAAACCCCACACTATTCTTATGAGCTATTAGCCAAGGAGACCTGAGTTCCCCCCTCACCTCCTACCCCACTTCCATACAAGCTATTGCCACTGCTGCTGGTTTTACATTAGAACTAAATGGTAAGACTCTTATTGCGGAACACATTGCATGCTTTGAGTACAGGACTTGAGAAATCAATCTGGGACTGAGCTGGAAGCTTCTTACCTGCTGGATGGTTTTCATAGTGTCAGAAGGTGCTATGCAGTCTACTGTGGGAGAAATGTCACCAACGGTCCTGTCCAGACGTAAATTCTATGTTCTACACTATGAACATTCTTTAGGAATGATATGCCAACTGTTCCAATAATGGCAAACTGCTATGTGTGCAACCAGCTGCTTTCTGCTTAGATTTAAAGCCTGCTCTACGGGCGGGACTGACACCTACCTTTGTTAAGCCAAAGCGAGTGGATAGGGAGGTCAGGAGGGCCAGGGAGGGATGAGGAAACTGCTGCTGCTGCTGCTACTACTACTACTACTACTACTGAAACAGTAGTTTTAATATGTGAATGAGATGTACCTAACTGCCTTTGAAACAGTTGCTTATACTCACAGATTACTGCTGTTATCAGCCTCTAATATCGAAGGAAAGGCTGCTCTCCCACCTCTCCAAGTGGGTCCTACAGAGACTGACACATTCTGTCAAGCTGCTGAGAGTAAGTGACTGTTACTATGGCACTGTGGCCCCATGCTCACCCAGAAATGGAAGAAAATTCTCAGTTACTTCTTTTACCAGACAAAGGCTTAGGGAACATCTCGGAAGATAGAGTGGGAAGAACATAAGAGTCACAGGAAGGAGTGAGTGTTGTACAAGTATTTCCTCCCAAATGAAATAGCCCCCTTTGGATAGGTGGTGGGGTGTGGTTCCTAATGACACTTAGGCTCTGGAAGTTCAATGATTCAGGAGGCTCACAAAGTTATAAGATTCCTAAGGCCTCTCTCCAAGATGATACAAACAGGAAGCAATTGGTGGTGAAGATGCTGCTGATGGAGCCACTTTCAGACTGAGGAGGGAACTATGGGAGTTGTCCATTTTGGGGTGAACTTTTTGGTGATGCAGGTATCTCTGTGCCTACAAGTAACCCCTTGTTATTAATGAACTCAATGGCTTACCAAACTATATGGGAGGAAGAGTTTCTTTGATCTATCCTTTATACCTTATCTGGTGTGGATATTTGTTCACACCTCTCCAGGATGTCACACAAGTGCCAAATGCAGCCCCATCATCTGGGGCTGTGAACACAACTGCTTAGTGGAGCTTACTAGGGCCTTCTGGCTGCTCTAGAGTAAAAACAATTAATTTAAACTTTTAACTGTTTTCTTCTAATGCTGCTGCTCTACAAAATTAAAGACTATAACACTATGGCCCTTCCACTAGCCAAATTCTCACTCTTATTTCAACTGTTCTATGTACAGATGCATATCCCATCTTCCCACGTAATGGTACCATGGTGTTGGAATCTTGGGTATGTATCTCTACTTTCATATGCTACACTGCACAATTTCTCTAACTCTCAGCTTTATCCTTGAAATGTGGCTAACACTACCTATCTCACATGCCCATTTTACAGAATAAATGAAGTAATTTACAAAATCTCTTGAAATAGAATCCAGCACAGGGTAGATGCTCAATATGGCTCATTATTTTTCTGCTTCAAGCTCTTTTAAATCCTTTTGAGAAATCAGAATTTAAATAATAAGCAAATGTTTCATTTTATTTCTTCATAATTATGAAAGAACAATTAGATCTCACACGGAAAGGGTTGGTCTGTTGCCTGTCTAAGCGCAAGTGAAATACTAGACTCAACCCAGAAAGCCCCCAGTCTTTGCTCTGGAGGCTCCATAACCTGAATGAGATGAGTTGTGGAGCACAGATGGGACAGAACCTTCACGACATGGTCTTTAACTGAAGGTGGAACCACAAGGCTTCTACTTACCAATATCAAAGACCCTTCCTTTTCTGCAGTTGGCAGGAGGCAATGTGATTCATATCCAGTGAGTATAGCTCAAGTCCTGTGGAAGCTCAGCCTAGAAGGCAAAGAAAATGAAAGCAATGCATTCCCTGGCTTCTGGCCTTCAGGCATGTCATGATCAGTGTGCTTTGAACCATGCTGAAAAACTGGTTTGATTTCGGAAGTGTTGGGATGGAATCCAGAACTCTGCATATTAGGTTAGTGCTCTATCACTGAGCTACAGTCCCACCTTGAAAACTGTTTTTTTTTCCTCTACTTTTTCCTTAATAAAAGTCCTATTTAAATACCAAGAAAATATTAGCTCAAAGCTTCTTACAATAGATTTTAAGAAGCAGAATGAGGAATAGAAAAGGAGAAGACAGGAAGAAATGAGAGGTCAATTAAGCAGTGGTTGGTACAGGAAGGTTAGTATGGCTGGGGTTTAATCTTATACACTGAAATTTGACTGCCTTTGTAGTCAGCATTAAGGTTCAAGCTGGCTGTAAAAATGTCATTGAGAATAAGGTGAACTGAAAATACAAAAACCAGAGCAATTAAGTCTCTAATAAAGTGTTCCTCTGTTGTCACGCATACAGATGTAGGTAGCAATGATAAAAACAGTTCTTCCTGACAGAAGACTTACATTCTACACCCTGCTCTACCCTGTAAAGACATGGCCCCCAGACCAGTTGTGTCAGCTCATTTTGAAGGAGATGATTTTCCTGTCTAAAGGCAAAGTGGATCATCCTATGAGAAGCTGCCCGGATGTTATGATGATAGGAGGGGCTTCAGAAGGGGTTTCAGAAGGAGCAAAGACAAGTACTTTGTTTACTGTTTGGTTCACAATGGATTAGTGAGGGATGATCAAAGAGGTTTCCTAAAGAACTGAGATAGGCTGGATTTAAAGACACATTTTAAGAGATCAGAAATGCGTATCTGGCCACCCTGACCATGTTCGTTGAATTTCAACATGACATGAAGCTTCCTACATTTAATGGATAGCATCCAGAATTATTGACCTAAATAATGTGGGTCAATCATTACATACAAATTTAAGACAAAATATCATAAATTAATCTGAAGCTGAAAAAGTAAGGGACATCAAATTTGACACCCACCAGGAAGAAATCAGTATTTATTATTTGGCAGCCAAAGTTCAGCAGACACAATAAATTCCCACAACACAGTCAATGACAATCTCATAACAGGGAACAGGATAACTAACAAGAATGTAGCTGGAGGATCCCAGGGGTGGATGTAAGTAACTCAGGACAACTTACTTTCTATGTCTGTACTATTAACTGGCTATTCACTACTCTATGCTAGGTGACTTCCTTCTGGCTTGATCTGTGGTTTTCTTGCATATATGTGATAAAGGTTGCAATCTCTGTGGTTTGACCAAGAGAAATCTGAGAGAGAAGAAGAAAACCCAGCAGTCGTTCTTGGGTTTTCCTTGGTGAGCTAGGTCCCCTAAGCAAGGATATGTTCCTGGGGCCTAGCACTTTTCCAGGTAGTTCGTAGAAAGGGAGCTCAATAAATACATGCCCCAGCTTGGATACAGGAGCACTGAAATCAGTGGGTGCCACCTCACATGAAGGGGGTCATTCATGGGGTACAGCTGTAGGCACTGCTATTAAGTATACAAAGTCTTGTTTGATTGTTCAACAGAGACAGACTGCGTTAATATCAATGGAGGAAATTTTCAGGGAAGAAGTGCACAGAGTTGATTCAATCTATAAACAGACATTGAGCCCCAATTATATATCTCATACTATTCCAGGTGCCGAAAAGAAAGGGGAAGAAAGCAAGGCTCTGACCTTGAACTTAACGGGCAATCAGGAAGAAACATGGACTTCAGCAATATCAGGAATTCACATTGTGTGATCTGAGCAGCAAGAACATTATGAAGGGAATTAAGAAAATCAAGGGAGCTGGGCTTAAGCCTTTACTTCCAGAACTCGGAGGCAGAGACAGGAAGACCTCTGTGAGCACTAGGCCAGCCTAGTCTATATAGTGAGCTGCAAGACAGCCAGGGATATGTAGAGAGACCTTGTCTCAAAACAACAACAACAACAACAACAAAAAAACCAAAATCAAAACCAAAACAATATTAGGGAAAGAAAAACAAAACAACGAACAAAACCTCATCAGTATTTAATCTTAACTTGCCATAATGGATGATTAGCATTTGGCTTTCTGTCTTAAAGGCATTTAATTTCACAAATAACTCAGACTTGAATGGTAAGATCACCCACCAAAGATGAAGCAACACCACTAGTATTTACAAGTCTTTGTCCTCAAACCCTGTAAAGTGGTTGCCATGATGCCCGGAAAAATCATTGGCTCTCGAAGTGATCAATCCAGACCACACAGCACCACTCTGGCCTCATACGCAGGTTCTGGGCTTGAAGACCCAGCATTCTTTGTCTAATAAGCATTTCATGGGTGCTAAACTTGGTACCCACTACATGGACAAAGGAAGTAAGTGTAAGGTTTTATCCTGAAAGGGGCAAATTTATCCAGTGATGTCCATATTCAGGCAAGAACACATCAGAAGCAGGAAGTCTAGAACCGTTTTATGTCTGTGTCAAGTTGCACAGTCACCTGTATATTCTGTAATGACAAGAGTCCCTCATGGTGACACAAATCTTCCAGTGCCCTTGAAATGACTGTCTCCTGCAAGTATACAGAGCAAAAGGGTATGTATGTGGAGGTGAGAGGGGGAAAGACCAGTGTCTGGTGGTCCTGGGAAGAACAATGAAGCACTTCCCTCCAACTCTGTCCACCCTTGTATGTTAGGCAGTAATGGAAGAAAGTTACTCAAGGCAGATGGTACAAAGTAACTACTCCACTGTCACTTGCTTCTCCCGACAAACCTTCCAGGGCCACCCTGACACCTCTTTAAAGTAGTTTTCTGGATCAAAGTCCATGGGGCTGCGTGGAAGGAAAGCTGCAAAGAGAGACGCTTTGTGATTCCAGCTTAGCTTCCCTGGCTCTCACCTACAGCGCATGGACAGAGAACAAGTAGTATTTCTAAGGGTAGCCTGTCATCAAAACCCTGGATGTGGTACTTCTGTCCAGGACCAAGGCAGTTCAAGATCAGCTGGGCCCATATGCCTCCCTTTGGGGAGTTCAGCACCGAGAACAGACAGCTGCGGCTCAAGGGGGAATAAAGTGTGTGAGGGGACCAGTACAGCCATGGACTATAAACTAGCAAACTTTTCAGTCGACTAAGAGAAGTCCCGCCGCTGGTGCGGTGAGGTGGAGAAGAGGCCCGTGAACTGTCTGTTAGAGGAAGGAAGGAGGAAGCTGCAAGAGCAGACAGCAGCCTCTAGCCACAGGGAAGTTCTGAGTCTGTCCCTACGACAGGTGAGAGCCACAAGCTAGCCCGTCTCCAATGCCAGGCATGATCACAGGTGGTAAGATCGCCCGAGAAGGGGGCGGGGTTCGCCGGGAAGGAGGGAAGGGAAAGCCAGCGAAAGGCTTCTTGAGCAATGTGAGCGGCAGGGTGTAAAGGCTGGCGAAGCGGGGAAGATGAGTGTCAAGGGGCCTAGACCACTCCCCACTGGATTCTGGGGTACCGGGAGCAGTTGGCACGGATGCAATCCGAGGGGCACAGTGCGTGTCCGCAGGCCCGAGAGGGGGGCGGAAAGAGGCAGCTGGTCAGAGAAGCAGCCTGGAGCACCACCCGGCTCCGGCTCCAGCCGCGGGGAGGTGACAGCACCACAACGCCCAGGCCGTGGGGACCCCGCCGCCGCCCCTTCCCTAGGCAGCCGCTATCCCCGGGTACCGGGGGGGCGGGGTCTACAGCCCCTCCCCACGCTCCTGCCCCGCCCGGCCCTCACTCCCCGCCCGCTGCGGTGCCCGTTCGCCTGCCAGGTCCCCGACACTCACGTCTCCCGCGGCTCCAGCGGCTCCTCCCCTGCCCGGTGCTCCCCCACCCACTCCCGGCCGAAAGAGCTGATCGCGATCCGAGTCGCGCGGGGCCCAGCGGGTCGGAACACGTGGGGTCTCCGCGCCCGGAAGCGGAAGCGTCCGCTCGCCCCGCCTCCGAGCCCGGGCCGGAGCCGGTCTAGGCTGTGGGAGGTTTGGCCCGCTCGGTGTGTTTCTGTGGGTTGAGGCCTGGGGCTCCAGAGAGACCCATGGGAGAAAAGCCTTCCCTGGACCGCTGCCCTCTATGCCCAGTTCCTTTTGCTACCAATCAGTCAACTCCCTGGGTCTGGGATTCATGGCTTACCTCCTACAGGGTTTTGTTTTCCTCTTTCGTGTTGGTTTTGGTGTCTACACCTCCACGAGGGATCCCGCCCCCTCCTTCCCACGCAGTTCTGTTTTCCTCCAAGCGTGGAAGACTAGAAAAGACAGCGTTGAGTCTGGATGCTGGCTCTTGCATGCACACTCAGCTGTTGCTGCGCTGCCGGCACATCTGCCTCTCACCTCTGACCATCTTGTAAAAAGGGCAGACTGTTGGTTTTAGGACTATACTAATATATAGGACTATGCTGTACTTAGGACAATATTGTTGGTCTTAGGACTAAAAACTGGAACGTCGTTGGGAGCTCAGTGAGAAGATGGTGGTGCTCTCTGTTTGCCTCCGTGTGTTATTTTGGTGCCTCTTTGCTTTGCCACTGTCTTCCCTCATCCGAGTTGCTCTGTCACACGATGACATGTGCAGGCCTACTCTTCTCAACCATGTCTTGAAAACCATTTCAGTACGTGGGACACATTGCTGTAGGCGGCTTAACATACTTTGAACTGGAGATGTTCATCGCTTTTGATGGAGAGGCCGTTAGGGTTCTGCAGGGGGTGGGGGGATTGATGTTGCAGTACCCTTGAATGAAATTTGCTCTGGCCTGGGTGGAGACCTAACACCTGACTAAGAGGTCACCCCATTCAGAATGCAGGTTCACCTAATACCACAATAAAAGAGATGGGAGTGGGGAAAGGCATCCCTTTAATGAGGTAATGTACTTTTTTTTCCTCTCGGAAACCTGATCTGTTCAGTCCAGGCAGAGCCACTTTGAGGGCACTGCATGTCTGTCTGCCCTTCTGAGTCCTGACTCAGGTTTAATTGTTCCCTTCTCTTCTTTATCTCTTTCTTAGAGCACTGGCCAAAGTCTAAGTATGCTTTTTCTGTTGTCACTTTGAGCCTTTCCCATTCTTTTCTGAACTACCCCCCCTCCATATGGTTGCTGCTTACAACTGACCTTTTCCTCTCTTCTTCTTGTCCACCTTTCTTCTCTAGGCAAGTGCTGAAATTTATAGCTTGCATGTTCTGGGGGTTTCTTTTTAAGGTCTAATAAATTGTTTTTGAGCTTTCTTCTTAGTCCATTCTTAAATTCTATTGTTTGAGAGACTAAGCACCTTGAGAGGGTTACCAACTAATAGAGATTTAGTAAGAGAATTTGCTCTTGCAAGTATGGAGGCTGAGATGGTGCAGGATCTGTATTGCCTGCAGAATAGGGAACTGAAAAAATCTAATTCAGCCTGAGAACAGATGGTCGAAGCAGGGTGTTGCTGTGGACCATGGCATCAGCAGCATATGTGTGTAAGGGACACACAGATTCCTTCCCAGTTATTTGGGCATCTCTTGGCCTGTTGAACCAGACACAGACTTTTTCTCTGTCTATCACATTTGCTCTTTTCTTCTCTTCCTTTTTTCACTGCTACTTTATTCTTTAAAGACTGTTAAACACGACTCTATTTTCTTATTTCAAGACAATTTCAACTATTCTCTAAATGGCCTTGGGTAAAATTCATGGGGTTAAGCTCACACATTACTTTCAAATGACCATTTGTTTGCCTTGATTATTTCCAATGAGGTTGCTTCTCTTAGAGAAAATTAGGCATAGCGATTGAGATAATAATCTCTTTAAAAATATGAGTCTGAATAGGCTTTAAATGGTAGTTTTCCCTGTTGGGAAAAGGGCATATGTAATAGTCATTACCACGAGCTGACTCTCTGTGTCACTATTGCAGTATTGAAAGATAGGTTGTCCAAGTGTGTGTTTGCCTGTAGGGACTCACATGCTAAATGTGCAGGCGAGCCTTCAAAGTCATGAACTTCATAGAACCAGGAGGGGAATTTTCCGATAAGCCCCCAGGTATGTTATCTCTGGGACATCTTTTGTTTGTGCCTGATCTACTGAGACTCAATTCTAGAAACTGGAATAATCCATGAAATAGAAATCAGAACTTTTTACAAGATGCCCCCAATTTTCTCTACTACCTGGGAATGAATCCCTTTAGGTTTACCTAAAATTATGTATTATGTCAAGGTGGAGGGGCCTTATTAACATGTGATCAAGTAGAAGGCAGGTTCTTTTTAGACATTTTTGAAAGACCATCCATCAGCATTGATAAAGAGACTCCAGTGTGTTTCTCTTATGGTAGAGCAATAGACCTGGGAAAATGAGGTGTGGGATGCCTTGTGCTTGGGACAAGATACAGTTATTGATAGAGTGCCTCAGTAGTAAACAGGATTCCTGTGAGATTGCAGATGACTTTGCTCAGCCTTATGAGTCAGCACAGAAAGGAATGTCTGTAGAGACTGTCTCCCAAGATAGCCTCTCTCTCTTGGGCCAACACTTTCAGGAGGGAGAGATATGCAGCCCCCTACAGCTGTGACAATTTCCTCATTCCCAAGCCCCTTACTCCAACTCTATAAAGAGTCAAAGCCAGCTTTTTTTCTTGGCAAACCCCTCAATTTCCTTGGAAGAGAGGCTGCCTCTCACTGTGTGCACTAATATATACAGCCCTGTCTCTTGAAGGTCAGACTCCTGTCTCTCTCCTGCCTTCTGTCTCTTTAGGCTGCCTCAGAAATCTAACTTATTAATACAAGAGAGAAGCAGGATTCTTCACACACCTTTAAACTCGCTGACATTTGTTTCTGACTTTGCGCTTTTCACTTTAGCTTGTCATTAATCAAGTCCTGAGTTCTGCCTCATGCATCTTGGAAATCAGAAGACTTTTTTTTTTTTAATGAAAAATTAGGTGACTTGTTCCCTTTAAGAAGAAATCCCAGTTCATTTATATATAACAAAAATAAGTTCAGTTTACATAATGTAGTGGAGATCCTAAGCATCACATCTCTGTCTCGGGATAACACTGTACTAAAGCATCTGGTATATAGGGGAGATATTTATCAAACTTTTCTACACATTTGCCTCACTATCAGTCCTTGTATTAAAGTCCGCATTAGGCTCATTTTGATGTATTGCAGGTTTCACTTTGCAAGATGAGCTTTTGGACAAGTCATGGCTTTTCCTAGGGCCCCTTTCACCTCCTTGTTTCTAATGGTGTAAATGAAGGGGTTAAGAAGGGGTGTAAGGATGGTATTTAGCACGGACACCACCTTATTAATTTTAAAGGAGGAGTGTGCTGTGGGTCTCAGGTACATGAACAAGACAGCTCCGTAGAGGAGAGAGACAACTGTCAGGTGAGAGGCACAGGTAGAAAACGCCTTTTGGCGGCCAGTGGCTGAAGGAATCCGTAGGATGGTGGATAAGATGTAGATGTAAGAAATGACAGTAAAGAGGAGTGATCCTGGGATCACAAGGATGGTTGCCAGGAGACCCAGTATTTCCAAAGTGCTGGTATCTGCACAAGCAGCTTTCAGGATAGGACCCACATCACAGTAGAAATGGTTGATAATATTGTTGCCACAGAACGGCAACTGTACAAGCAGCATTGTCTGACAGAAGACGATAGTGAAGCCCGCTAGCCAGGAGCTGAGGGCCAGCTGCATGCACAGATTGCTGGTCATAATGGTGGGGTAACGGAGGGGCTTACAGATGGCCAGGTAGCGGTCAAAAGACATGGTACCTAGAATCAAGAACTCAGTGGTACCCAGGAAGAAGTGGAAAAAAGCCTGCAGCAGGCAGCAGGCAGTGCAGATGACTGTTTTTGGTACCACAAAGGTTTCCAGAAGTTTGGGGATGACAGTGGTGGTATACCAGATCTCTAGGAAGGCTAAGTTGCAAAGGAAGAAGTACATTGGAGTTTGAAGCCTGGGCTCAACCCAGACAATGAAAATAATGAGTCCATTGCCTGAAAGGGTTAATATGTAGATGAGAAAGATCACTATGAAGAGAAGGGCTTGTAAGCCTTGGATGTCTGGGAAGCCTAGGAGGATGAACTCTGTGATTGCAGTGCCATTTCTCATGTCCTTTAATTTCCTAAGAAGACAGCAAGGATGGAGTTCTCAGAATCATATAAAAACATAACAACAACAACAACAACAACAACAACAACAACAACAATAATAATACATTTTAGTGGAGAGTTATTGGCTCTTTACTGTTTCCTTTTATAGCTTAACATTTTACATGCATCTCTTAAGAAGAACAGAAAACTGGGCTTTTAAAATAGTTTGCTATGTATTGCTATTCATTCATTAATTTCATATTACATTATTTATTCATTAATTAATGAATATTCATTAATTACATATCCATTAATTATTTCATGAATAATTCATTCAGTGGCGCTGGTAATGTAATCCAGGGCTTTGTGCATGCTAGACAAACCCTCTACCACTGAGCCACAGCTCCAGCCTCCTCCCTAGAACAGTGTACAGTCAAGGAGGGTTAGAATAACAACAATAAAAGGTTGTATCTATGGTCCTTCAGGACATAGCTGTATTTCAGGTCCCTCCTCCTCCATATATACATACCCAGTAGGCATAATAACTTCCTTATTAACTGATGATTTGGCTGGTCCTTTGAGCACATGAACCAACGTTAAATTCTTATAAATACATTTATTCATGTATGAGCACACATATACGTGCATGTCATAGGGCATACGCAGAAGTTAGATGACAGCTTGTGGGAATTTGTTTTCTTCTTGCATTGTGTGGATTCTGCAGATTGAATTCAGGCCATTGGGCTTGGGAAAGCCACCTAGCTGGCTCCAATCAGCTTTTAATAGAATTTGAAAGTATTAAGTGAACTTGAAAATAGTATATATTTTTTACTTTTATATACATATGAAAATAGTAATTATAAATGTAATAGCTTATCTGTCAATAAACCATATAATAACTTAAAGGGAATAGTGCATGATGTATATAATGAAGCTTACATATAAGCACAGCTGAGTTAATGAGAAATTAATCCTTATACTCACATTATTTTCTGAAAGAAAAGTATTTTTGGTGCTGAGGCTTGAACTCCGGGCCTGGTAGATGTTAGACAAGTACTCTACCCCTGTGCTCTTTCCCCAGCACAGACTCTATAGTAGAGTACAGATATAGTGAAGGAAGCTCATGCTATGTGTGTTTATAAAAGTAACTAAAAACCATTGCTATTATATGGGGTGATGGAATACAAATTAAAGAAAATGTCTTAAAATTTATTTTTTCTAATTTATTTTATTTTTACTTATTTGCTTTTGTTGAGAGGAGGGAAATGGATTGTGACACAGTTCTTAGCCTTGGCTAACTCGGACTTCATTATTTTGTTCAGGCTGAACTTGGATATCCTCTTGCCTCTGTATCCTGAATATTGGTGATTATGTGCTATATGCTTGGCTTTAGAACAGATTTTTGTTAATAAGTCCCCATTATAATTAAGGTCCTTTCTTTTAAAGGGACTAATAAAATTTTACAAACTAAGTAAACAAGATGGTTGAGAAAGTAGAAAAATGTCTAAATTAAAATTTCTATGGCCAGTTACTTGATATAGAGAAACTCATAATGCATGAATATTGGATAAAGAACTGTAGACATTAACCTGAAAAAAGTGAAAAGATAAGTAATTGCTAATGATACCAAACTGAAAATCCCGGGAAAGCACATTTCTATCAAAACCTTTTTTTTTAAATTGGTGACTAATTATCTTTCATCGGTCAATAAAGCATTCCCATTTGCATGTGCAAATTCATAGACAAAAATTTCCCTTTGATTCTACTAAAGTCCACTAGGAAACAGTAAAATGACACCCTGTATTAATAGAGTATTCCTCCGTTCAATTTTCCTTTGAAATGTGTAAGATAGATTACTGTGAGATGGATTGTCCAGTTTTAAAGCACATCAAAACCAACACGAAGGAGGAAGTTTCTGCTTCACTGCAGAGTTCCTCAATTTTTTCCCTAATAGGAGTGAATCCTGAGAGGTTAAAGGAGAAAAAAAAAAAACAACCCTATTTTTTCATCTCCTTTCTCGACCAAGGCAAGGTTATTGTCTGTAATATCAAAAACTCCAGTACTTTCCATGAAATGGTAAGAAGAAAGGGAGGAATTTTCAACTTTGCATTAATAGCCAATTCAACTGGCCACCTGCATGGTCTTTTTTTTTTTTTAATCTAGGGTACACATGGAATTGCCTTCATTTCCTTCATAGAGAAGAATGGCCACTTCTTTAGCTTAATATAAAATATCTTAGTGCTAAGTACTCCAGCATTTGGAGAATTAGATGGATGAATTCTACAAGTATTTGTAAGCTTATTCTGTTTCAAGTCCCGTAGGCCACCCAGGAGCTTGTCACTTAGTCAGGACACACAAATACCGTGAATGATGGTTCCAACATGACCCAGTGAGTGAAAATCACAAAGAAGAGTCACACACAGGTTTCCTTGGTAATACTCAGAAACCACACTTTGCTAGAGACATGTGGGCAGAAAGTAGAGGTTCCCCAGAGAAAAAGAAGCCTAAACTGAGCCTTAGAGTTAAGTAGAAGAGTAGAGGGAGGGGGGCAAAGATTCAATACTTGTGAACCACAACTGGAGTAATGAATCTCATCGGCACTGGAGCTGGAGTCAGGCTTTTCCTGAAGACAGAGTCAGGAAGTTTCTGTCCGGAAAGGTTTCGAGTCTTGCTCACATGGAAAGATGCATGTGTAGACAGTGCAATGTCAGCCTTCAACCCTATCACAGGCAAGTGAAGTGAAGCTTTGTGGAGTAAGTCTATAGGTGAACCTGTGTGAGTTCATAGCAACACCATAATAACCACAGTGTCCAGGTGGCCACACAGGGGGCAGATAAGAAAGAGCCATTTCTTCCTTCCTTTTGTAAAGCATCTGGCTTGGCACAGGAGTAATGAGGATCTTGGAAAGGCAACAGAAAAGACATTAATGGAAGGACAGTGTCTCCTGAGAGGAGTGGTCCTTATCAGGGTGGCAGGTGCAGCAGTGTCCACCAGAAGGGATACTGAGATAAAAGAGGCATCAGGAAATAGGTGGTGGTTCCTCAGGCTAATGAATGCACAGGCAAGGTTTGGAGCAGCCCAGGAATCTCTGTAATATTCCTGAAGGAAATTGACTGTCTCATATACACAAGAGACAACAACACTCAAACAAAAAATAACTTTGGGAAGCCAAGGCTCCAGAGTTAAAACACTGGATTAAACATTTGGATCTACATGCTTACCAAAATTCAGACCTGTATTCTCTGGCCATTTTATTTCTCCATTCGAAATGTTGTGATGTGTCGAGTCAAATGGCACTCCTCCACCTTTCTTGAAACCAACAAATTAGCTCCTTATTCTCCACCATGTCCCCTTGGTTGTACCTCATGTTGGCTTTCTTGAGTCCATGTCTTAACCAGGCTCCCTTTCTCCTGATCTCCAACAGTCTTTCCTACTCAAAGCTCAAACTGTAATAAGACTGATCACTCACATCCTTACAGGTGACCCCCCAAACTTCTTAGCATAACACTCAAGGCCATTGATGACCTTGCCTTAACCACTTTTCCAGCCTCACCTGCCATTTTTCTTTTCTCAGTCTGTGTTCACACTGAATCACTTGGGTTCAAAGTCTGGCAAATCACTGCCATGTTTTGGTAAACAAATTCTACTGTAGCACAGCCAGACTCACCTGCTTTTGTATTGTCTGCCTGCTTATGTGCTACAATGACAGACTTGAGCAGTTGCAACGGAGACCGTACAGGTCTCGAGTGTTCCTAAAACATTTCCTATCTGGCCCTTAGCAGACGCAGTTTGCTCAACCTACTCTAGTTCCCTGAGAGAGCCACCCTTCCCTTTGCTTCCCAGTTACTGCACAAGGTGCTTGCATTGGTTTAATGCCCTTAGCCACTGTCTTCATTGTAGACTAAGTCCTACTAGACTTCTAGCTCTCAGCCTACGAGCCCCCTCCATTGAAAGTCTTCCTCTTCTTTCTATATCTGGGCAAACTAAGAGGCTGTATCCACACCCTCCCAACAAGCCCTGGCCATGTCTATATCTGAACACTTAAAAGAACTATATTATCTTTTTGGCTTTATCTGTAGATGCTAAGCTCTTAGATCTCAGTAGTATCTTCAGGACCTATGCACTGCACTAAGTGTGAAGCAAACCCTTGAATGATATTTCCTAAATAATTTAATAAGTGTATAGCTTGTTGGCAGTATGCCCCAGTTATCTATACATTTATATAGACAGATATACACATGCATTCATATGTGATATGCACTTGTATTTTAAACACCTGGGTTATGTCATAACAGGAGCAATGTACTACATAATCTGTTTCCAAGTCTGTTGTTGCTTCTGGCTTTTCCTTATTCAGGTTTTGCTGCATGTAGATCTTCCTGCTCTATCTTCCCCTAAACAAGATATGCTGTTTTTGTATTCTGTTTTTGCTCCCAGCGTTTCCAGATAGCCTGAGTACACATATTTTTCTTTACTCTTTTCATGCTGACTGTCTGGAGAATGTGCCATTTTTTTCTAGGCTCCATTGTTGCAACAAAGGACATTGCCCTTTTAAATTTTTTTCATAGTCTTAGAAGACAAAGCAGAAGAAGAGGAGGAGGAGGGGGGAGGAAGAGGAGGAGGAAGAGAAGGAGAAGAAGAAGAAGAAAAGAAAAAGTGTTAATAGATTTGTTTTCTTTTCTAGATTTGAGCTGAAGTTTAAAAGTATCCTAAGAAAAAGGAAAAAAAAAAGTATCCTAAGCCGGGTTGGGGATTTAGCTCAGTGGTAGAGCGCTTGCCTAGCAAGCACAAGGCCCTGAGTTCAATCATCAGCTCAAAAAAAAAAGTGTCCTAAGCCTTGTTTACTTGAATTTTTTAATTGTTGATACAGACAAATTCAAGTTTTCAAGATATTGGTCGTGGAGTCAGTTTGAAGATTCTGAACATTATAGAGCCTTAAAACAAGAAAACTATGTAGTATACATTCCACAAGGGGAAATGAACAAGAATCACTACTTGAGGCTGTTACTAAGGTAGACCTTGAATAAACAGTCAGTTGGAATTCCACTCAAGGACTCAGCATTCTGGTATGATGCAGGAGATAAATGTTACTTACACTAAAGGAGGTTGAGGGCATTGTTATGGTTTTTCCGTAGGAGACTGAAAGTCGTTTGCTAGACTCTACTTGAAGATACCCATGCATCAAGCTAACTGTATTTCTTCATTCTAGAGAAAAACAAATTTTATCCTAAACAACAACCATTTCCTCTCTGTAGCCAAGAGATACTCACAGCACTGAGGATGCCCAAGAGAGCAGTTCTGGTCCAGAAGTGTCTGCTCACGGTTCTACTGAGAAAAAAGGGATCTTTTTTATAAAGACAGCATAATTCCAAAAGAAAATGTTTCTTCTGCTTTGCAAAGGAAAATGAGCCCCTTTTTAGAACTGAAAGCAAGTGCTTTTCTGTACTATTGAACTTCCTTCATAAATAGTAGAAGAAATGGGACAATTCCTCAGTGTTTAGAAAAATTACATTGAGTGTGAATGGATCACTTCATGCCAGACCAAGTTCTCTTCTCTGAAAATAATGATTTGTCAGTGTGGTACTTTCTTAGTTTCCTCAGAGACACCAGTCCCCATGGATGAGCTTCAGATAGTCCTGGGAGAAAAGGAAGTTCTTACTAAAAGTTTATTCATGAGTCAAACTCAAGAACTCAGAGTTTTCCGAGTCCTAATTGGTATCCGCCATCCTTATATTCTTAAGGTAATTAATCTACATCTGAGAACCCACACTGTTACTTACTAAATGTTCAATTTCTCAGTTTCACTGAGATTGGAAATCAGTGGTATAGACAGGTTAATTGAGGAACTCCATATGAATCATGGGTAAGAAAATTTTTTAATGATATGGCAACTGGTCAAGTACACAGGAATTTGAGAGTGAATGGAACAGAGTTATATTTAGGTTTTGTGTGAATTATCTCAACGTGACAAATGAAAAGTCAGAGACTTTCATCTTCAATGCTGTACAGAAAGCTGGTAGAGGGGACATAAATAACTCATTATTGGAGAAAGCTTTCTGAGAAATGGGAAAATTGGTTTGGAATTGTAAGTTGTTCCCATCCCTAACCAAGAAGCTGTCTCAAGTTGACATCTGCTTGCAAAGAAACAGTTTTCTCCAATGGAGTCTCACTGGGTATATTAACCACACTTTAGGGTAGGCTCCATGCCCAGCAGTAGATGGCCAATACAATATGAACTCAATGATATTTTTATAGACTTTTTGTTTCATTTTCCTTTGCTTGGTCATTTTTTTGTCTTCCTAGTCTTTTGCTTGTACATTATCATGTTTTATGGGTTTTGTTTTTGTGCATCTGTGTCTCTCTCTGTTTCTTCTTTCTTTTCTTTTAGTCTGGAGTGTTTTGTTTGCTTACTTATTTATTGAGAGAGAGAGAGAGAGAGAGAGAGAGAGAGAGAAAGAGAGAGAGAGAGGTGTGGAGTTGTATAAATGGGGAGGATCTTTGAGTTGGGGAAGGGGAACCATGTTTAGAATATATTATATGAAAATTTATTTTCAATAAAAACATAAAACAACCTTATGAAATCTAATTTGCATAGAATAAAATACACTTTAAAATATAAAATTTAATTCCTTTCACATTAGCTATATATGTCTTTTGCTTTCCATATTTACTATTTCTTTGTTTTGTAATTGGCTTGCATAGTTTTGATTTCATATAGGTAGGATATGTTATATATATCATATTTCATCATGACAGATCAGATTCCTTGATATCTTACAAAAAGCATTGAATTTCTCATCTTGTGCATTATAATTTTTTCCATTTTGTTTCCAATATTCTTATATACATTTCATTCCATACTTTTATTATTTTTATTTAAAATAATATTTTTAAATCAAAGTGAGACAAACTTTTAACACCCTTAGATTTTTAGAGAAAAATTTTTTGGTCTCATTTCCATGGCCATAGTTGACATCTTCTTCAATAATGTAATTCAGATAACAGCTGTAAAACATGGGCTTCTTCCATATCCCCTCTTAGGGATCTTGCATTCTGTAGAGTGGACAGGGCTTTCCCTGGTGGTTGCTTTCCTTTCTGGATGCTTATTGCCTACCTGCCTTGGTTCTGGAATGTCATCTGGCCCCAATTCTCTCTTATGCCCATTGGGATTCATTGCAATTTCATTTTGCTCTATCAACATCAAAGGGTATTGTTCTCCTCTGTCTGGCTCACTCTAACTAAATGTCAGATGTAGGTTAGCATTTAAAAAGCACAAATACTTTTTTTCCAGTCCTAGAGGCTGGAGAGTCCCAGAGAAGGTGATTGCAAATGGTAACTTAGTGATAGCTGCCTTTCTCAGTTCATAGATGATTGCCATTTCACACTATCACCATATGGGAAGAGACAAGCTAGCTGTCTGGAGCTTTTCTACAATCCCAATAATGATGTTGGAGCCTTGAGGGCCCTGTCTTCTCACAAAGCTCCCAGCTTTTGGTATCATCATCTTCAAATTTAGGTTGTCAACTTATGAATTTGGGAAAAACTTTAAGCATTCAGTCCATTGTAGTTATGCTTATGGCTAACTTCCTATTCTTCCTAGTTTGTCTTCCTGTTGTCTACTTTTTCACCCTAACCCTTTAATGGTTCCCTCTACCAAGATATCTCTTTCATTCCTCTCCCTCTCTGTCCCTTCCTCCACTTGGCCATCTCAGTCCCTCCTGTTCCTCTCCCCCATACCTTCCTTTCTATCCCCCCACCCCCAGTTTACCCAGGAGACCTGAACTATTTTCCCTTTCTGGAGCCCTCCATGTGTGTCCCTCTTAGGGTCTTCCTTTTTACCTAGCTTCTCTGGGGTTGTGGATTGTAGCCTCGTTATCCTTTGCTTTGCACCTCATATCCATTAAAGGGTGAATACATACCATGTTTGTCTTTCTGGTTCTGGGTTACCTTAGTCAGAATGATTCTTTGTAGTTCCACCCATTTGCTTACAAATTTCATGATATCACTGTTTTTTTTTTTTTTTTTTTTAATACTCCATTGTTTAAATATACCACATTTTCCTTATCCATTCTTTGGTTGAGGGGCATCTAGGTTGTTTCCAGGTTCTGGCTATTATGAATAATGCTGCTATGAACATGGTTCAGCAAATGTCCTTGTGGAATGATTGAGCATCTTTTGGTATATGCCGAAGAGTGGTATTGATGGGTTTTGAGGTAGGTTGATTCCCAATTTTCTGATAACCCACCATACTGATTTCCAGAGTTGCTGTACAAGTTTGTACTCCCAAAACAGTAGAGGAGTGTTTCTCTTACTTTATATCCTCTCCAAGAATAAGCTGTCATCAGTGGTTTTGATCTTAGTTATTCTGACAGGTGTAAGACAGTATCTCAGTGTCATTTTAATTTGCATTCCCCTGATTAACCTGTGTCTTTTTATAGGTGAATTGAGTCTATTGGTATTAAGAGATAGTAAAGACCAGTGATTGTCAATTCAATTTCTGTTATTTTTTTTTTTTTTTTTTTTTTTTTTTTTTTTTTTTTTTTTGTGTGTGTGTGTGTGTGTGTGTGTGTTTTCCTTCTGTGGGTTTTGCTTGTGTGAGATTATCTATTGCCTATGTTTTGTTGCTGCAGCTAACTTCTTTGGGTTGGAGTTTTTCTTCTAGTACTTTCTGTAAAGCTTGATTTGTGGGTAGGTATTATTTAAATCTGGTTTTGTCATAGAATATCTTGTTTTCTCTGTCTGTGGTGATTGAAAGTTTTGCTGAATATAGTAGTCTGGGCCTGCACCTATGGTCTCAATGTCTGCAAAACATCTGTCCAGGTCCTTCTGGCTTTTAGAGTCTCCATTGAGAAGTCAGGTGTAGTTCTGATAGGTCTGCCTTTACATGTCTGTCTTTTTCCTTTACAGCTCTTAATATTATTTCTTTATTATATATGTTTAGTGATTTTTAGTGTTTTGATTAGTATGTGATAAGGGAACTTTTGTTATTTTGGTTCTGTTTATTTGGTGTTCTATACCTTCTTGTACCTTCATAGATATGTCCTTTAGGTTGGGGAAATTTTCTTCTATGATTTTGTTGAATATATTTTCTGTGCCTTTGAGCTTTCTTCTCCTTCTTCTATCCATACTATTCTTAGGTTTGGCTTTTTCATGGTGCCCCAGATTTCCTGGATGTTTCTTGTTAGGATTTTTTTGGATTTAACATTTTCCTTGACATAGCTCCTCTATCATATTTTCAGTGCCTGAGATTCTCTCTTCTATCTCTTGTATTCTGTTGGTGATGCTTGTATCTATAATTCTGGTTCCGGATTTTCCACTTCCAGAATTCCCTTAGTTTGCATTTTCTTTATTGCTTCTATGTCAGTTTTCAAGTTGTGAACCATTTCCTTAACCTGTTTGATTCTTTTTTTTTCTTGGATTTCTTTCAGGGATTTATTGATTTCTTCCAATTTTTGTTTGTCTTTTCCTCAATTTCTTTAAGGGAATTTTTCATTTCATCTTTAAGGGCTTCTATCATCTTCATAAAGTTATTTTTAAGGTCATTTTCTTGTGCTTCAGCTGCATTGGAATGTTTAGGTCTTGCTGTCTGTCATAGGATTGCTGAGTTCTGGTGGTCCCATATTACCCGTTCTGTTATTGAATGTGTTCTTACACTGGCATTTAGGCATCTGGATTTGTAATGATTATAGGTCTGGGTGTTGATTCTTGAATTTGTCCTTGTAGGATGGGTGTTTTGTTCCTTTATTGCCTATTTCCTTTATTGTCTTCTGGCCTAAATGGCCAAGGGTTCTAGTGACTGACAGGTCTTCAGGTCCAGCAGCTTGAGGTTTATGGGGGTTTGGGTGTCTAGATCCTGTTCTTCTGAATGGTGTAGGCTGTATCTGTGTTTATGGAATCTGCTGGAGTTTTGGGGAAGGGCTGGCCACAGACAGGATGATGAGGTAGTGAGTGGGATTGGGCTGCAGAGTGGGTCTTGGGGAAACAGAATCCAGTGGGTTGCAGGAGTGGTGGTTTAGTCTGCAGCCAGATCTCTCTCACCTGTTGGCTAAACAGTGGGGACTGCACCAGAGCAGTGGAGTTCACCAGAGTTGGGGGCTATGGGATGTGCCTTGAGGTTTAGGGTCTGGAGGTTGGGGCAGCTCAGCTGGGAGGACAGTCACTCACCTGTTCTTCCAACTGGTATGGGATGTATCTGTCATACCTGCATTTTGACATGAGTCAGGCATGGAAAATATTTTTCTTTCTTTTCTTTTAAATTTTATTTTTGGGAAGTTGCAAGGGCAGAGGACATGCATGAATGTGTAAGGAACGGTGTTTTTCCTAGTAATGATAAGGTGTTCTGTAACTTCTACATACCTACATTCATGCTCTTCCCAAATTTGTACAGCTTTTTACATTATTCCATAGAATAATTAAATTACCATCTCTTTCATTGCACTTGCTTGAAATTTTGACATTGCATACACTAGGCAAGTGGACAATTAAGTTTTGTGTCTGCTTCCTGTTCCTAAAATGGATGAAATTTAGAGCAATTTTGAAAATAAGTTCCTTACTCTCAAAGACAAAATTACTTGCCCCTGACTTCTATAATGTTTCTGTGGTGATATGTGATCATTTCGACAGATATAACAATTCATTAAGAAAGTTGCTCATTTACTACTATGAGCAGATTAACCATTAATATAATAGCGTTGGTTACCTTCCCCCTGGAGATGCCTATTGTATTTTCATCTGTTGAAAATTTAGACTCCTGAGGAATATTTGCAAGAATATCCATTTTATGTTCCAAATCCCATAGACTCTTTCTTCAACAAAGTAAAACTCATTCCAAATAATCATAAACACAATTTTCCATCTTTTCTTCTTCATTGCTCATCTGTTATGTGCTATATCATACAGTTGGGCAAATACAAAATCGTAAGATTAATATACTACAATAATAGTGGACCACAAGTCCAAACAAGTGATCAAAATAAAGCACAATGGAATAAATTCAAGTGCATTTGGAGATACTGCAACAAGAGATTAAATAAAAACTCAGGGCAGTTGTAAGCGTAAAGCTGACCAGTTCTAATCTCCCGTTATGTAGATAAAGAAACTTGTTTCTGGAAGAGAAGGTGATTTAGTCAATGTCAAACAAGTGAGGTAGTGGCTGGATATGGACAACACCTGGTTTCTTGGAGCCATTCAGAGCTTTCTCTAAGAGCAGTATTCCTTCTTTATCCACAGGAATTTTGTGTTGTGTGTGTGAATATTTGCATGCTTGTAGATACATTTGTGTGGATATCTGTGCCTGTGTATAAGACCTGAAGTTATGTGTGAGTGTTTCCCACAATTGTCCTCTATTTTATTTATTGAGGCCAGGGTCTTCTGAACAACTCACTGAATCTGGTAGTCTAGCTACTCAGCCTGCCATGGGTATCTTGTGACTCTGCTTCACAAGTGCTAAGATTGCAAGCAGCCACCATGCCTTTCCAACTTAAGAAAATTGTCTGCTTTTATTTTATGTATATGAGTATTTGCCTGCATGTATGTCTATGCAGCATGTACATATGTGTGTCTATGGAGGCCAGAAGAAGGCTTTGGAATCCCTGGAATTATAGTTTTAGACACTTGTAGATAGTCATGTGAGTTGGGATCCGAACCTGGCTCCTTCTGCAAGTGCAACAAGTGTTTGTAACCACTGAGCCATCTTTCCAGCTCCAACATTTATGTGGTAGTTGGGAACTTGAACTCAGTCCTCATGTTTGCACAAGTGCTTTATCCTTGAGCCGTCTCCACAGCCCTTTATCTTACATTTTGACTTCAGTGATTTAGTTACCCATGATCAACAGTGATCTGAGTATACCAAATGGAAAATTACAGCAATTAAATAATTCAACAACTTTAAATTGTAGGTTACTCTGATTGTCATCATGAAATATTATGTCATGCTGTCTCATGTTCTTGGGGTATGAATATCCTTTAATCATCTCATCCAGATTGTGTATGGTACCTTTCTGCATCTTGCTAATCAGATCCACAGTTGTGATAACTCAGTGCTTATGTGCAAGCAATCTCATTTTACTTAGTAATAGCCCCAAAGTAAAAGGGTCATGATGCTGCAAATCGAAGATACCAAAGAGAATCTGAATAGCATTTCCTTTCAATAAAAACATGAAAATTCCTGACTTAATAAGGAAAGTGGACAACAATCATATGTGGAAGGTAGGATCCATGTTGAGCTATTGTTGATCTCTTACTATGCCTAATTTACCAATTCAACACTCATGCTGTGTACGTAGTGGGAAAGCATCATATGCTTTGGTACTTACCACAGCTGCAGGAATCCATTGTGGTTTCCAAGCATCCGGCTACAGATGGGAGGGCACACATTTCCATACCTCACTCCTCTGACTCTTGCACACAGCACATGTCTTTGCACACAGGGCACCAAGTTATTGTTGTTAGCTGTGTTAGTTAGTTTTTGTAAACGTGACACAAACTTGTAGCATCTTGGAAGATGATGGCTAAATTGAGGAATTTCCTCTTTCCCAATGGCCTATAGGAAAGTCTCTTATACATTTTCTTGATTAACAATTGATGTAAGAGGGCCCAGGCACTGTGTTACCCCCTGACAGGTGGTCCTGGGTTGTATAAGAAAGCAGGCTGAGTAAGCAATGGGAAGCAAGCCAATAAGCAACATTTCTCCATGGTTTCTGCTTGAGTTCCTTTCCTGAATCCCATCAAAGATGGACTGTAATGTGAAAGTAGAAGCCTAATAAACCCTTTCCTCTCTCAAGTTGTTTTGTGTTGAGTGTTTTAACACAACAACAGAAAAGCAAACTAGGAACTTGACTTAGTAAATTCATTCATGTAATTATTAATACTATATTTTCCAATGGGTTTGAAACCCAAAGCAATCAATCATTCAGCCAAAAAATTAAATCAAGTATGTTTGGGCAAAAGGGGATAAGTACTTATAAATAAATACATATTTTATATTTTGCAGTTATTTTATAAAAATTTACATGAGTTTTTCACTTAGAAAAAGTGGGTAGGGGAAGAAAAAGCAAGGCTCACTTGAAACTTGGGTAAACATTAAAAGAGAGGAATTTGGAAAATGCAAGGATGGGTAGGGCAGCTGGTTTGAGTGGTCATGAGTGAAATCAGTGGCAGAGGATGTTTTGAGTGGATTTCTGTTCTGGCAGGAAAGGAGTCACATCCTAAGAACTTGGCAGGGAGATGCTTCAACGTTAGAAACTTCTGGAAATGACCACCCAACAGCTGCAGGCAGGCGTGCCTTGGCAACTGGCTCCCAGCTTCTCTCCCTGAACATTGTGGGTAATGATATTCCTGGAGGCTGTTTTGTTTTATTATTTTATTTTTTCAAATCCAAATCTTAGAGTAGCTTCAGATTTTGTCTTAAGAAACAAAATGTTATTGATTAGAATTCCCCAGGAAGAAAGGCTGAATAATCAAATGCCCTAGAAGAGCCTTTAAAAATACAGAATGTAAATATTGCTTCCAAAGCACAGCATGGGCAGCTAAATAAGGAGAGGAGAAGGTGCTATGGGTCTGAGGGGGAAGGAAACCTCAAAAGGTTTTCAGATGGAGAAACAGGAGACATTGGGCAGAATAACATATTAATGACAAATTACATGGTTTTACCAAGGATATCTTCTATTTGCTTTTGATGGCCTTCTCTCCCCATCCCTCTTGCCTTCTCCCCCCACCTGTGTGTGTGTGTGTGTGTGTGTGTGTGTGTGTGTGTGTGTGTGTGTGTACAGAGAAAGTTCTAGGACATTCCAGAGGGAGGATATCAAAGGGGAGAAGAGAAGAAGGAAACCAGGATAGAAGAAAGGACTTCCTTGGAAGGTTGTTAATGAAGACATTAGTTGGCTTTTAAGGAACAGCTTAACAGATGCAGAGACACACAGCCAAGTACTTGGCCAACATCCTGGAGTTCAGTTGAAGAGAGGGAGGAAGGATTATAAGAACAAGGGGTGGGGGTCAGAATTATGATGGGAAAACCAACAAACTAATGGGAGCTTATGGATTCTGGACTGACAACTGGGGAGCTTGCATGGGACCAAACTAGGTCCTCTGAATGTGGGTGGAAGTTACATGGCTTGATGTATTTGTGATCCTGGCAATGGGACCAGGACTTACCCCGGGGACACGAACTGGCTTTTTAGAGCTCATTCCCTGTGGTGCTATGCCTTATTCAGCCTTGATGCAGTGGGAAGGGGCTAGGTTTGGCCCCAACTTGGTATGCCAGCCTGTTGACTACCCAAGGGAGGCCTTATCCTCTATGAGGAGGGGTTGAGGGTGGTATAAGGGTAGGTGGGGAGCAGGAGAAGGCGAGGGAGGGGGAACAGGGGTTGGTATGTAAAAGGAAAGAAAACAATTTTTAAATAAAAAACTGTAAAAATTAATCAGCTTAAACTCCTCTATGCTGCCCTCTGCCTTCTGTAAACACTTCATCATTTTGAACCAGATTTACCAATTTTATATTCATTCATGTGAACCATAAAATTAGCAACTCATTTGTTAGGTCTTGCAGGTGTAGAATCACTAGGTTCTGATGGTGTCATGTAGGTCTTGATGTTGTTGCCTGTATTTTTGCACTGGCGTCTACTCATCTCTTCCTCAGCTCGGTGCAGGTGTTGTCTGTGTCTGAAGGTGCCTCTCTTGTTCCAATTTGTAGTCTTGGTCCACTGAGAGTTCTTGGTCGAATCGGTGCTGTTGGGCTCTGTTTCTCCAGGAGCAGCTTAGTCCAGTTGATGTCAGTGGGTTGTCTCAGGAAGCAGCTGTTCCCCAATCTGTGCAGGATGGGCTTATGGCTCCCGGTTGTTGGGTTCACAGGGGCTGTTTTGTGTTTTTTTTATTTTTTTATTTTTTGAAGGAGCTGATCTTGTTTCTTCAGACTGCAGGCCGTAGGCTTCTGAAACCCCTCCCTAATGTATCTCAATGAACAGGTTGATTAGTAGGGCATTCTCACCAACACCTCCTCCCATGATCGATCAGTAGCTGGATCCCGGGTCGGCCTTGGGCAGGATGCTCAGGTCTGTTCTGATTGTGTCCCATGGTGCAGGCATTTGTTTAATGGCTCAACAGTAAAGAAAGAGAAGGAACTGAAAGGGAAGCTAGGCCTGAGGGCAGTTTCTTCATTTTATTTTTTAAAGAAACAACTTTTTTTATTAAGACATTTTTTATTCATTTTACATACCAATCACAGATTCCCCCTAAGTTTTTTTACTTTTATGTGAAAAAAATATATATGGATTTATATTGCTGTGAAGAGACACCATGACCATAGGAACTCTTATAAAGGAAAACATTTAATAGGGATGTATTACAGTTCAGAGGTTTAGTCCATTATTATCATGGTGGGACATGGCACTGTGCAGGCAGACATGATGCTGGAGAAGGAGCTGAGAGTCCTATATCTTGATCCACAGGCAACAGGAAGTGAACTGAACTAGGCACAGCTTGAACATAGGAAACCTCAAAGCCCACCTCCACAGTGACATAGTTCCTCAAACAAGGCCCCACCTACTCCAACAAGACCACACTTCCTAATAGTGCCCTCCCTATGAGCTTATGGGGGCCAATTGCATTCAAACTACTACTACTACTACTACTACTACTACTACTACTACTACTACTCTCTCACACACACACACTCTTGAATGATAAAAATTGTGACATCCTCTTTAGAAATATTGTATCTCCTAGATCCTATGAAGAAAGACATAATCAGCAATGTAGTCATCTAAACAACATTCATGACTAAAAATATTTTGATGTTTTATAATCAATGTTCATTTGTACTGTGTTTAAACAGAATTGGGAAAGTTCTTACATGATTGTCCCACACTGTTCCAGAGACTAGCGTGGTGCTATTTGTTGGTTTTGTTCCTTAATAAAATATGACTGTCATTACGAATGATCGTAAGACTGGCTTGGGCTCCAGGCTTACGGTACTTTCTTCTACTGTTCCTTTCTCTTGCAGGGTCCAGTCAGTGTTCTCACCATTCAAGACATTGTTGTGTTTCCTGATATTTCAGTTTTCATAAGCAATTGCCCCATGCTTTCATTCACCAAGACCGTACATAGTTTTCACTATGTTAAAGTAGCGTGTCTGCCATGTATGTAGTGTCTGTTTTACAGTTGTTGCTAACATTACCTCCCCGAGGCAGTTCTCTTTATTACTGTCCCTCATACTGCTGTATTTTACATGTACTTGGTGAGTTCTGCATGTGTTGTCATGTATATTGTATGCTGGAAAATAAGTTAGAGATTCTAGTTTCTGCCAGTGACCATGAAGAGCATTTCGTTTTTTCCCCCATCGGCAAGGTAAAGTACTAAGGCTTCACCTTGAGATTTGTAAAATACCAGTCTGTTTTTGCTTTTATAATTACCTTCAGAAAAGCTCTCCATTCTTATGGAGCATGGCTTATTCTTTTCTGTTACCTTCCTCCATTGCATAGCCCAGAGACTTTCCCAGTTATTCCAATTATTGTGGAATTCTGACTTCACACTTCCTTGTGCCAAGGACAGAGTCTGAAATTCCCTTCCAGATTCTCCCCTTCCAGGTGCTGCTTCTGCTGGCCTCCTTGTCTTGCACCTGATATGCATAGATTAGAAGTGAAATGCTAACTTTGGGACAACTTATATAAAGATTTGAGGATCATGCCATCAGACACTGTTAGCTTTTTGTGAACAGTGTCTCATTCCCCCACATCAATTTCTGTCCTGAGTGTTTATCTAATTCCTGAAATGTGGTCAGTTAGGTATGCAAAGACATATGGCTTCAGGTGATCTTTCTCCAATTAATACTAGACATGTATGTCTTTGCATATCTTTGTTGGTTACTTCTAGATTCTCTTCTGAAACTTGCTGGTTTGTACACCTGCTGTGTTTTTCTATTAAATTATCTCCATCTTTTGATTGATGTGTAAGTACTTTAACAATTTTAGAGGGATGGTGGAAATACTTTCCTTATTTTGTAACTTATATTTTGACTTTGATTCTAACTGACACAAAACACAAATCCCACTTTAAAGGGAACAAGACATAGTTTATTCTTGAGTCAAATATGAGTGACCATGGCTTGGGAAGACATTTGGATGTAGGTCACCCCAAATATTATGTTCCAGTGTGGAAATGGTTTCATGAAGTCTTTATAGTTATGAAACAAATGAAAGCCACGAATCAGGGTCTCTTTCAAACACACTGATGGAATAACAGGTCAGGAGCTTACACCAATGCGGCGGAAATGCTATATGATTACATCCTTGTGGTTGGGTTAATGAAAGTCAGTGACCATAGAATCCAAAAGAATTTTGCTGATAGTCACAGAGATGTTAGGTCAGACATATAGGCAGCAAAAAGTGGCTAGTCAAGGGGCCAAGGTCAGCTTAAGATAATTTGTCTCTAGATCTGTAACATTCCAACTCTGGCTAATCATGAAGTACTAATCAAACAATCAGTCTTTGGTAATCTTCCACAAAGATATGACTTTTTTTCTGGGAACTGGTTCATCTTTTTTATGTCTTTCACTAGGTGGAACTTTGATACTTTTATAATGATAAGAAGTTTTATATTGTTATAATGCTAAGAGTATTGGTTGCTTTTTTTTGCTGCCGTAACAAAATACCTCACCAGAACCAAATAACAGCCCCCCCCCCCCAAAAAAAAATTTAAGGAAGGAAGGGTTTATTTTGGCTCATGGTTTGAGGGTACAGTCCATCATGGTGGGAAGTCATGGCAGGGCCTCGAGGGAGCTGATCACACTGCATCTGCAATGAAGAAACAGAGAGTAATACAGAAATTCACACTCAATCAAAATGCAGAGTTGTGGGGCCCAGTTCCAGTGGATACACCTACAAAAGACGTCTGTATCCAAGGCTCAGGGAACATTTCTGAAGAGGAGATGGAAAGATTGTAAGAGCCAGAGGATCCAGGAGCTTGATGTGAGATTTTTGTCTCCTAGTAGTATCAGAAGCTACATCTATAAAGTATCACCAACATGACTGCTCAAACCTGAGCATGTATGATACCCATGGACATGCCAAACTAATAGGGAAAAGCCTGTGAGGCCTCAACCCTACACAAAGAACTAGAAGCAACTGAGGAAAGATGGGAGCAGGAGAGATGGTCTTCCCAGGGAAGAGCACACTAATAGGTTGTCTAGTGTCAAATGGTCAGCCTCAAACATACACACAGGTAACATTATATGGACTGAACAGGTCATATACATACATGTGTGCAGTAACAAATCAGTGAAAAAAGAGACCATGGATTTTAAGAAGAGAGGGAGGGCAGGGGTACATAGGTATATAGAGTATATAGAGTTTGGAGGGAGGAAAGAGAAGGGAGAAATGTAATCATATAATTTCTAAAATGGGAGGAAAGAAAGAAAAAAAGAAGGAAGGAAGGAAAAAGAAGAAGAAAGAGGAGGAGGAGGAGGAGGAGGAGGAGGAGGAGGAGGAGAAGAAGAAGAAGAAGAAGAAGAAGAAGAAGGAGAAGGAGAAGGAGAAGGAGAAGGAGAAGGAGAAGGAGAAGAAGAAGAAGAAGAAGAAGGAGAAGAAGAAGAAGAAGAAGAAGAAGAAGAAGAAGAAGAATCAAGGGGTGGAGCTGAGGTCCAGAGGGAGAGGACTTGTCTAGTGTGTGAGGCTTAAATTCAGTTCTCTTATTTTCTTACAATATCAAATCTTTCTGTTTCAAAGTAAGTTCTAATATAGCTGGCTTTCTGTTCCCTCACCCTGCTCATTATCTCTCATCTCCTCTGTTAAAACAGGAAGAAGAAAAGAGGCTACATGCATACATAAATCCTTACCAACCCACCCAAAATCCATGTTTCTGATCTTCATGATTTTTGTATTGTATCATGTGTCTCCTAAGTGTAAGATGAATTACTTAATGGTCTTATTTGCTACAGGCCACAGGAATATATGATAAGAACTTAGCTGGTTATGGCAAAGCCATTATCTGAAGGGATCAAGGATTTCCTTCAGAGGAAGCCAAATTCCATGGAGCTTTTGGTGTTATTTGCCTTGCTATAAATGAGCTGTCTTCTGTTATAAAAATCATGTGTACCTTCACAGCTTTCCCAATTGATTTTTTTCCTAAGAATTGCTAACAGTGTGGACTGATCATTATTTGGACATATACATTTGAAGTATTTGGAGAACAGCCTCAGGAAAGACTTCCTTCCGTCAGGCCCACCCGTTTCTACTTCTTTCAGCACTGGAATCAGATATTTCCCTTAGCCACTTTCAAGGACTAACAGGAATGACAGTCCAAACCACCACATAATAAGTCTCCTGAATTAAGGTAAATTCCACACAGAGACACTGCTTAGGTTAGGTGGACTTAAATAATAGCTTCACACAATTTAGCTCAGCCCTCTTTTTCTTACAGCCCTACTAACTTTATAGACCTCTAACTCCTTACATAACCACTTCTAGGGATATTTAGATAACCTGACAGCTATGCACAGCCAGAACCCCAGTTTAAGCCTCCCTGTAATTATCATCATTGACAGCATCTGGCCAGAGATAGCTTGGAGAGATAAGGGTCAAAGGGATAAAAGTACAGTTTTATTTTCAGACAAGGGCTAGACAGAGAAGAGAAAAGAGAATGGAAGAACTAGATGG
Organism: Onychomys torridus; assembly: GCF_903995425.1. Taxonomy (NCBI): domain Eukaryota; kingdom Metazoa; phylum Chordata; class Mammalia; order Rodentia; family Cricetidae; genus Onychomys; species Onychomys torridus. Next base: position 33,521,730 of record NC_050449.1, on the reverse strand, counting down.
GTAAGAACTGGAGAGGAACATACTGAGATGGGGAAAAACTAGATTGAAGGGACAGAAGAGAGTACTAGAGGAATGAGATGGAAGATGAGAAAGAGCTAGATGGGGGAAGAATAAGATGAGGAAGAGCAAGATGAGGAAGAAGGAGATGAGAGAGGAGCTAAGATGGGAAAGAACTAGATGGATGAGAACCTAGATGGTGTGGAATTAAGATGAGAGAATTAAGACAGAACTTGGAGGGGACAACAGATAAATGTAGAGAGAAATCAGGCAAGAGAGAAGAATAGAAGCTGTGTAGAGAGAGAACTAACTCAGAATAATAAAGTGTATGGACTAAAGATTTTCATGTACATAGATTCATTTCCTATCCTCAAAGATTAGTTATCAGCTGGTTATAGATTCTTCTTGTACTATCAAGGGGCTGGACTCCATAGTCCCCGATACTTATTACTAAAAAACCTGGAGCCAGATATTGGAGTAAAAACTGAGAGATCAGGGAAGCTGAAAGAAGCCAGCCAAAGAGAGACCTACTTTCTTTATACCCACACCTATGTGTCTTTCTGTCCCTGCCCTCTTGCTTCCTCTCTTTGCCCAGCTACATCACTTCTGGTTTGTCTGTACAAATCTCCAGACTTTCATGGTTAGTGCTGGGATTAAAGACATGTGCCACCACACCTGGCTCTGTTCTCAGTTTGGTCTTGAATTCACAGAGATCTAGATGGATCTCTACCTCCCAAATGCTACAATTAAAGGCATGTGCTACCATTGCCTGACTTCTATTTTTAATATAGTGGCTGTTTTTTTTCTCTTATCTTCAGATAAGCTTTATTGGGGCACACTAATAAAATATCACCACACCTGAGAACAAGAATTAGTTTTTAAATAATATCAGCACAGAAAGATTCATGCAGTTAAAAACAGTGACAACTGATCACATAAAATATATCCTTAAGTAGGCTAATTTATAATTTTTCTCCTATGAAGTTGTTTGATAATAAAAATTAATCCTTTTTATGATCTGTTGTGAGTAGAAGTTTCCTGAAAAAGCCATACCTATGCTGAGGATTCTGCAGGCTCTCTGGAACTTGATGACCATAGGGGATGTACATTGTTGCAGGACCAGGGCCTGAATTATTTTGGGTTCTGTAGTAACTACTTCTCTGTTGCTTTGATAAAATACTATGGCTAAAAGCAACTTCAGGAAGAAAGTTTGTTTATGTGAGTGGTCCAAGAAGGCTGGAGTCCATATAGTATGAGAGGCATGGATGGCAGGAAGCAATCACGTTTTTTTCATCCACAGGGAAGAGGAAGCAGAAAGAGTGAGCAGAAAATCAGGTGAAGCTATAAACCCTCTAAGAATGTCTTCACTGATATACTTCTTTCGGCTAGCCTGAACTTTCCAAACATTCCATAACTTCCCTAAACAGCATCACCAGCTGGGGACAAAGCATTTAAATACATGGGCCTGTTGTGGGATATTTCTCATTCAAGCTGCTACAGGTTATATTTATTACCCTGAAAAGCAATTTTTACCATCTATATCTGCTTCAGACCCAGCATCCTTTTGGCTACTAGGCAAAATTTTTGAAATGTGTTACCGTAGGAGACCACTCTCTTCCAGCAATCCCAAAGCTAGGAATGTTTCTTGATAGCATGTAGAATCTCTAATATCTTTCCATTTTGCATCCTGGTGTCTCCACTGAAGTATTTGCAAATACATTGATTCATAACTGTCGAATTTTTCCCCGTGACTAGAAGCTCATATAATCACTTCCATACTGAATGATGTACAGAATAAGCTATTTCTTCTTTATTTTGAAGCAAGAATTGTGTTTATCCTCAACACTGCATATAAATTCATTGTTGTTTGCATTGCAGTAATCTCCACGTGTCTGCTTTTTCTTCCAGCACTTTTTTCTCAGAGTTTTCTGGGACAGAGTGGGAGGGCATGGAGGGAGATACCATGATAGATGAGGGCATCATGGGAATAGGAAGAGGCAGGGTGCTGGGGAGGCTCTCAGGAATCCACAAGGATGACCCCACCTTGGACTGCTGGCAGTGGTCTAGAAGGTGTCTGGACTGGTCTACTCTAGTGACCAGTCTAGTGAATACCCTAACTGTCATCACAGAGCCTTTGTCCAGTGACTGAAGGAGGCAGATGCAGAGATCCATGGCCAGGCACCAGGCTGAGCTCCGGGAATCCAATCGATGAGAGAGAGGAGGGATTCTGCAGACTGGGGACATCAAGATCATGATTGGAAGACATGCAGAGATGACCAACCACACTGTTGGAAGCCCATGAACTATAGACTAATGGCTGTGGATTCCCCATGGGACTGGACTAGGCTCTCTGGATATGGAAGATGGTTGCTTGACTTGAACTGTTTTGGGGGACACCTAGGCAGGGGGATCAGGATCCATCCCTGGTGCATGGGCAGGCTTTTGGGAGCCCGGTGCCAGTGGTGTGGTGCCTTGAGCAGCCTTGGTGCTGCAGGAAGGGGCTTGGACCTGCCTAGGCTCAGTGTGCTGGGCTCTGCTGACTCCTCATGGGAGACCTTGATTTGGGAGATGTGGGGATGTGGGGGGGGGGGCTTGGGAGAGAGGGCTGGGGGGTGGGAGGAGGGATGAGGTGGGATCTGTGGGCGGTATGTAGATAGAGTGAGTAGAAAATTTCTTTTTTACTTTTCTTTTTTTTTTTCTTGACAGGTTTTCTCTGGAAAATTTCTTAATAAAGAAAAATGAAAAAAAAAAGAAAATAAAAAAAGGTAGATTTTTTTTTGGACAAGGGCAGAAAGCAACAAAATTCTTTGTCAAAATATCAAAAATTCAAACTACCATGAGAGATAATTATATCATGTGAGGTGTAATTGTGACCTGTTTAAATATATAATGTATTTACAATTGTAAAAAACAAAAACACTTACCTGAAATTTTTACTGACAATAAATATTTTGAGATTAAAAAAAATAAAATTTTCAGTCTTAGATTACTCTTTCCGACAATATTGCAACCTAGATATTAGGAAACTATTCTGCTGTACAAATTATGAAAAAAAGAACCTGCAAGAACTTAAGCCAGCTTTTTCCAAGATTGCAGGCAGACCCTGCAGTCTCCACACCCTGCCTCCACACCCATTTGCCCAAGACCCCAGCCACTTCCTGAGAATCAGAGACCAGCTTCCAGCTTCCATCCTGCCCTGGAACTCCCACCTGGACCAGAGGTGAGTGCCTGGGGTCACACCCAGAGAGGCCCGCACCTGGGTCACAGCCTGGGGCACCAGCCACTCCGGGGAAGACCTGCCCAACTCGCCCCAGGTTCTGGCCATTGGGCAGGACCACCATCCCCACCAAGAAGGTTCCCCCTCTCCAAGACTCTCTGGTGAACTATACAACCTCCACGCCCTGCCCCCACACCCATCTGCCGGAGAAACCAGCCACTTCCTGAGACTTAGAAACCAGTGTCCAGCTTACATCCTGCCCCGGAACTCCCAGCTGGACCAGAGAGCCCCCAGCTACCATCCACCCCGGAACTCCCATCTGGACCAGAGCTTCCATCCTGTCCCGGAACTCCCATCTGGACAAGAGGAGCTCCCATCTGGACAAGATAAGGAGACCCCAGAGACTTCCTGAGACTCAGAGTCCAGCCCCACAGCTCCTATCCGGCCAGCTCTCATCTGGACCAGAGCTCCCATCTGGACCAGAGCTTCCATCTGGACCAGAGAGAGGCTCCTGGAATCTGTCCGCTCTGTCTGGACCAAGTACACTGATAAGACCAAGAATGAACCCACAAGGAGATGGGCAGACGTCAAGGCAGAAGTACATACAACAAAATAAAGAGCAATACAGCATCATTAGAACCTAGCCTTCTCCAACAGTTAGACCTGAACATCACAGAATGGAAGAAGAAGAAGAAAGCAACCTTATAAGTAATATCATGAAGAGGCTAGAGCCTTATATAGAAGAAATAAAAAATAAAGTGGAGGAACAGACAAACAAAAAATGGAGAGAACACCATAAAAAACTAGAGGAAAGGACAATTAAAGCAGAAGAAAACAATAAGTCCCTGAAAGAAAATCATGAAAAAGCAAGGGAAACAGTCCAAGACCTGAAGAGGGAAATAGAAAAATGAAGAAGATACTAGCAGAAGGAATGCTGGAAATAGAAAATCTGAGTAAACAAACAGGAACTTCAGAGGCAAGTATAACCAACAGAATGCAAGAGATGGAAGAGAGGATCTCTGGTGTTGAAGATACGTTAGAAGAAATAGATTCATCAGTCAAAGAAAACACTAAAACCAACAAAGTCATGATCCAAAATGTCCAAGAAATTTGGGACACCATGAAAAGACCAAACCTACGAATAATAGGGATAGAGGAAAGAGAAGAATACCAACTCAAAGGTACAGAAAATATATTTAATAAGATCATAGAAGAAAACTTTCCCAACTTAAAGAACAAAATGCCTATGAAGATACAAGAAGCCTATAGAACACCAAACAGACTAGACCCCCCAAAAAAGTCCCCTCACCACATAATAATTAAAACAACTAAATGTGCAGAATAAAGAAAGTATATTAAAAGCAGCAAAGGAAAAAGGCCAAGTGACTTATAAAGGCAAACCCATCAGAATAACACCCGATTTCTCAATGGAGACTTTGAAAACCAGAAAGACCTGGACAGATATATAATGCAGACATTAAGAGACCATTGATGCCAGCCTGGACTAATATACCCAGCAAAACTTTCAATCATCATAGATGGAGTGAACAAGACCTTCCAAGACAAAACCAGATTTAAACAATACTTATCCACAAGCCCAGCCCTACAGAAAGCACTAGAAGGAAATTTCCAACCTAAGGAAGGCAGATACACCCATGAAACACAGACAATAGATAACACCACAGCAGTAAACCCCAAAGAAGAGAAGTACACGGTCAATAAGACAAAATGACCGCCTACAGAATGGGAAAAGGTCTTCACCAACCCCACATATGACAGAGGGCTGATATCCAGAATATATAAAGAACTCAAGAGATTAGACAACAAAATGCCCAATAGTCCAATTAAGAAATGGGCTATAGAACTAAACAGAGAATTCTCAACAGAGGAAGTTCAAATGGCTGAAAGACATTTAAGGAATTGCTCAACATCCCTAATTATCTGGGAAATGGAAATCAAAATGACTCTGAGATACCACCTTACACCTGTCAGAGTGGCTAAGATCAAAAACACTGAAGACAGCTTATGCTAGAGAGGATGTGGAGCAAGGAGAACTCTCCTCCACTGCTGGTGGGAATGCAAGCTTGTACAGCCACTTTGGAAATCAATATGGTGCTTCCTTAGAAAATTGGGAATCCATCTTCCCCAAGACCCAGCTATATCACTCTTGGGCATATGCCCAAGGAATGCTCAATCATACCACAAAGGCATTTGCTTAGCTATGTTCATATCAGCATTGTTTGTAATAGCCAGAATCTGGAAACAACCTAGATGCCCTTCAACTGAAGAATGGACAAAGAAAATATGGTACATATACACAATGGAGTACTACTCAGCAGAGAAAAACAATGACATCATGAGGTTTGCAGGCAAATGGATGGATCTAGAAAAAAATCATCCTGAGTGAGGTAACCCAGACTCAGAAGGACAAACATGGTATGTACTCACTCATAGAAGGATACTAGATGTAAAATAAAGATGATTAGACTGCTACACAACTCCAGGGAGGCTACCTAGAAAACAGGACCCTAGGAAAGACACAGGGATGGCCCAATGACAGAGAAATGGATGAGATCTACATGAACAACCTGGACAACAGTGGGAGTAATGAAGGGCAAGGTCTGAGGGAAAGAAAGCTTAGAGGAGCAGGAGATCCCAGCTGGATCAAGAACACAAAGGGATAACGAGGACTCACAGACCATGATAAATGAAGACCACATGAGAACAGGAATAGGCAGAGTGCTGGAGAGGTCCCCAGAAATTCACAATGATACATCCTGTGTAGACTGCTGGCAATGGTTGAGAGAAAGCCTGATCTGACCTAGTCTGATGATCAGATGGCCAAACACCCTACCATTCGAGCTGATGGAAGTGGATGCAGAGATCCTCAGCCAGGCCCCAGTTGGAGCTCCAGGTGTCCAATTGTCGAGAAAGAGGAGGGACTGTAAGAGCGTGAATTGTGGAGACCAAGATTGGAAAAGCACAGGGATAAATAGCCAAACTAATGGAAACACATGAATTATGAAGCAAAGGCTGTAGAGCCCTCAGCTGGATCAGGCCCTCTGGGTAATTGAGACAATTGAATAGTTTGAACTGTTTGGGAGGCATCCAGGCTGTGGGACCTGGACTTGTCCTTAGTGCATGAGCTGGCTGTTTGGAACCTTGGGTTTACACAGGGACACTTTGCTCAACCTGGAAGGAGGGAACTGGACCTGCCTGTACTGAATCCACCAGGTTTAAATGAATCCCCAGGGGAGTCTTGGCCCTGGAGGAGATGGGATTGGAGAGGAGGGGGCGGGGGAAAGGTGGAGGTGGGTGCGGGATGGGGGAGGACAGGGGAACCCATGGCTGATGTGTAAAGTTACAACCCAAATATAATAATAATAAAAAAGTTAAAAAAAAAGAAAACATACAGAAAATTCCCAAGAGATAAATAATGATTAATGAAAACACATGCATATAATAAACACAAACAGTGGTGATAGAGTGTAAAAAAGAAAAAAAAAAACTTAACCCAGAAACCCCAACTGTTTACCTGTGTTAGTGAACCTTCCAAAAATAGGGCAGCCATCTGATTCCATAAAGAGGTGGGAACATCAGTGTGACAGATCAATTGGGTTTGGTGTTGCCAGCTGTACCTGCCGAGGGTGGGTCAGGGTTTGGCTAATGGCTTTAGTCTGGTCAAGGACAGAGCGCAAAAGTTTTGCATCTGAGTGAGGCATGGAGACAGGATTAAGATCAACTCCTGAGGTTCCCAAGACAGGAAGTGCTAGGCTCTCAAGAAAATTGTGAGCTGGACAAATCCTCCTTACAGTACTATTTTAATCTCAAGTGTAGATCAAGGGGAAACAATCTCTTTGTGAACTCCTACCATCATTTTTATTCTTTGAAAAATTAAAAGCCATAAATGTCAATTTAAGGTGAACCCACTAGACTCGGGCAGCTGGCAGGAATGTCTGTCAACCTTGAGTAGAAGAAGACACAATCAAATGGGCCTGAAAGAGCTCTCTAGACACATATGAAAACTATAGCCTGATTGTGAATTGAAAGCAATAACTTCATGAACACACAAGGTGTGATAAACATGAGGAAGCAGAAGCAGATAGCAGTTTAATCGAATCTACAAATGCTTCATAATTCAAATATTAAAATGTGGGCTGGAGAGATGGCTTTAGGGGTGAGGAGGGCCTACTGCTTCTTCAGAGGACCAGAGTCTGGTTCTCAGCACTGATATTAGATGGCTCACAGGTGCCTGTAAATCCAGTCCCAGGGGGTCTAACACCCTCTTCTGTCCTCCATTGGTACACTAGTACACAATGGTATACACTCATGCAAACATAAATGCATACCTGTTAAAAAACTTAAGGTATTAAAATTATTAGGTCCTGATAAGATTATCTGTAGTGGAGGTGCTAAAAAGTAAGGTTCCTCCAGGAAATTTTTCTAGGAGTAATGGGCCCCTCACAGGTGCCCTGAGACAAGAAGAAAAGATCATGTGTGTGTGTGTGTGTGTGTGTGTGTGTGTGTGTGTGTGTGTGTGTGTATGTGTGGTGAGCTTGCATAGGAACATGTGAAAGCTAGAGGTGAACACTGGATGTTGTTTCTCAGAAATGCCACCCAGCTTGTTTTTTTGAGACAGGGTCTCCCACTGACCTGGCACCAGCCAAGTAGGCTAGGCTGGCTGGCTAGTGAGACCCAGGGATCTGCCTGTCTCCACTTCCCCAATGCTGTGATTGGAAGTATGCACAGATGTGTGGGTTTTGATGTGGGTCTGGGGGATTGAACTCAGCTCCTCATTCTTGCACATCAAGCACATCAAGGCTGAGCTATGTTCCCAGACCTATCTTGACCTTAGTTTGATCTTTTCTGTAAATCCTGACACTACTATGGTAAACTGTGAAAGGGAGGGATAAATTGACAATTTTTGTCAAAATTATAAGTAAATTTATCCTTTTTCATTTTCATATTTATTGTGTCATCTTCTTTTAATGGTGGTGGGTATTTGGACCCAGAGCCATGCATTATGACTGAGGTCTACTGCAACATGTGCTTAATTTATTTAAAAATGAAAGACAACAGTCATGCTAAAGTGGGGGTGGGGAAACATCATGAGGTCTGAACCCTACACAAAAAACATAGGCAACTAAGGAATGCTGAAAGTGAAGCACATACCAGCTGGTTACACAATACCAAATGGTCAGCCCTGAAAACATACATACAAATAGGATTATACAGACTGAGCAGGTTATATTTAGGAATATGTATTATATTATATTATATTATATTATATTATATTATATTATATTATATTATATTATATTAAATATATAGCTGTAATCTATATCATATATAGTTATAATAGAATATGTTATATACATGCTCCTAAATATACATATATGCATGTAACAATGATTAATAAAGAAAGAGGCTTTGAATTTGGAAGAGAGCAAGGAGGGCATATAGGAAGCATTAGAGGTAGGAAAGGGAAGGAGAGAATGATATAATCATATTATAATCCCCCAAATAGAAGAAATAAGTACAAAAATTTTTCAAAATCATTAAAATGAGTAAAGAGCCAAAGAACATGAAAAATAGTCTAAGTTTGAAGAAGACATTTATGAGACTTTGAAAAATGTAAGTATGTTAAAATTTGCAAATTTAATGTACTGGTTTAGTCAAACGAGAGGTTTTATGCAGCCTGAATAGATCAATTATGGAAGACGGGAGGGAATTAGTCACAATGCAGAGACAAAGGAAACGGGAGAAAATGAAACTGGAGTTTGAAATGGTACCATTCACAGATTCAGGAATTCTGCTGAACCCCAAGGGGAACAAACAAAAGACACCAACATATCACATGTAGACAGCAGAGCATCAGTGATACAAAGCATAACAAAAGCCAGAGGACACATTATATACAAAGGGGCAGAAGCGACACACCGACCTTCCCACAGCACAATGGAGGCCAGATTGTTAGAGAAAATACTGTCGTCCTGTAAGTTCACAGCTAGAAAACTCTTTGAAAAAAGAAAATGGAAATATTTTCAAAGGAACAGAAACTGAAAATGTTTCTACCCACTGGGTCCCATTAACAGAGATTCTAAAAAAACAACAACAATAAGATTAAATCAAAGGCTTAAAAATGACAAAACTATGGGGACAATAATGGTCTGTGAGCCAGGAGATGCTGGAGATGAAACATCCCAGGATTCTGTGTCATTGTGGAGGTGAGGGGAAGGAGATTGGAGACATCTTAAACTGTTCTTTACAAAGCGTTAGGAGTCCCTATGAAGAAATGGAGATCGGAGACAGCAACTTGCAAGCCAAACAGGAAAAATAAAAAATAACACCCAAATAGAAATTCAGAACTCAGCAAAGAAGGAAAAGAAAAAGTAAAAGCAAGCAGAGGAACAACTGGAAGCTAAAAGATGTAAATGAAAGAGGAAAAGAAATCTGCATCTTCCAAGTGGTTGAAGAAATGGAAATGGATAAAATTCTTCAGTGGAGAGATTGAAAATCAGTGAGTATTTGAAAAACAGACATCCATACTGTATGGCATTTCTAAGAGGCCTACAACATTATAAGGAAGAAAAGTGAAAACATTAGCTGAGATGAACCAGGCAGATGCGAACACAGGGAAAGCAGGTACAGCCTTATTCTTACTAAGGCAGAAAAACGATGGAAGGTTCTTGGCTGCCATCAGCTTCTTGGGCATCACTTGGGACACATGGATATCAACATGTGAGCATCTTCTGGCACAAATGACATGTGTGGTGGCTGGTAACACCCTTTTAAATGTAATCATTGGGCACTTCCATGGCCTGTCCAGACAAGATAGGGGCCTCTTTTGAGCAAAAGTCTTGACTGTGTTACAGATGAAGTTACATCCTGAAGAAGACCTACCCAAACCAAATGGTTCAAAGAAATCTGGCACATCTGCAGACAAATGGAGGGACAGCTGTCTTTCTAATGAGCTAGCATGGATGATTTCTAAGACTCTCACCCTGCCAGGTGACAGCATCCAGACTTCCACTGCTGAGCTTCCACCTCTCCGACTTTGGGTTCAGAAAGCATAACTTGCTGTTTGCCTCCTTTTTTCTATCTCCCTCCTCCAGGTATCTGCAGAGACGGTAATTCCGATATTCAGCGTCCCCTCTCACACTCGGAGACTAGTAAACTCAGTGAATCCCTTTCCGAGTTCGCTTTAAAATTTCCTTTATCTAGGAGGCCAAGAACATGCAAAACAGACTTTGTATACGCTGGTGACAGTATCAGATAAGATGAAATGTATAGCAAAGTTATATTACTATTGATGAAAAGTGGCAGTGTATGACACTGTTACGTTGAATTCACTCAAAGAAAACAAAGGCTTTTACTGACATTCCCCAGCATATATCAGATTAGTATATCTTTAAATTGTACTTTTAGGATGTCTGATTTTAATACTTGCTGTTTGACTTGCTGACTTGAGTTACATAACTAATAGTTATGTAAAATTTAACCTGGGATTAGAACAGAATTCCTGGCAATTTCTAACATTAGCACTAAACATAACTCTTCTGTTTTGGGGTGTCTGTTTATGTAAAGCAGCATTCTCAGCCTTGGTGATTATAAAATTAAAACCTCGATCAACTATGAAAAACCTTGGAGGTGCTCTGTATCTTGCAGTGTCAAATATTCAGGTGAGATTGAATTCTTTATGTCTAAATACAAGCACATCCACCTCAATATGCACACTTGTTTTCATCATCACCGAGTTGTAAAATTATATGTACACCAAAGGATTATTTTAAACTGAGTTTCTTTATGATGCATTAGCATAGATGTTTGAGTTTTATAGCCATTTTATATGCTTGTATACCAGTCACATAAAAAGTTCCAGGACAAAAAGGGCTGAGTGGAAGATGTTTACAAAGCACTGATCTAGTGAACGTGTGTGGCTCTGCTTCTTCCTCCAGCTTACCGGATGCATTGGTCCACGAGGGTGGAGGCAGCAGAAGTAGGGAACCAGGTTTGCATGGCTGTGGGTATGAGATAGCCCTCTGGGAGACTACTTCCATGAATCATCTCAACCTTATTCCAGAGGAATGTATAGGATTGGGAAGCCTGGGGATAAACCCTAATTTGCACTAAGTGGCACATTCCTATCATAAGGCTTCATATGTGGCATCAGTGTCCTGTAGCAAAGCTCCTTGTACAAGTCTTAGTTACCGAGTGTGCAGCAGGGAAAAGGCTTCTAGTGGGAAACTGGGCCAAGGGTCATGCTAAAGATAAATCCAGGCTTAGAGACAGCTTTCAGATAAGGTCAGTCCTCCAGGCTCAGGGACATTCTCCAGATAAGGGCAGGTAAAGAGGAGAAAGTCTCACAGTGGGGGAGGGAGTCCCCATGTCATCCGGCTTTGGAAAAAGTTGCCAGGCCGTGATAGACTGCAACCTCTGACTAGCAAGGCCTTCCAACAGACATGAATAAAGCTCTTCACCTTCAAATCAGACCAAGTGTTCATCAAATGGTCACAGGGTATTCACACAGAACACAAGCAAAGAAGTAGTAGTATGCAGCCAGGATACTTGGGTTCTTGGATTACAATAAAATTAAGTTACAGGGAAAGAAACAGCATTTAAGTAGATATACCTTCCTTCTTAGAAATTTAAAAACATCTTGAATAAACTCTTGGATAAAAAAAAAAACATCATAATGTACACTATTAGGAAACACTTGGAACCGAATAAAAAAGACAGTAAAATGGTAAATTACAGTTAAGGAATGTATGTATGTATGTGTACACACATATATATAATAGCTAATGAGTATGTATATATGTGTGTGTATGCCTATGACTTTGTAAGTTACTTTGCTCAAAGTATATAATTTACAATACATTTAAAAGATTAACCAAACTTTAATTTTTAAAAATTAAGTGGAGATTTATGAACTGGCTTCCTTATTTATCTTAATTTCCTTTTGTCAGTGAAATCGTGGTTTTATGTGGTATGTTGTTTAGATTTAGGGAGGCGATACAGCTGAACTTGGTTATAGACATTCTGGTTGTCTAAGTAAGCATGGTTCATTTGTTTTGACACCTTCACTGAAATACCTTTAGATACACAAGCATTATATCTGCAGGGAGACCTGCAAGAAACTGAACTTTCTTGATTCTCAGCCTTAGAGTGAAGAAGGGCTTCTCTCCCTTCACACATTCCCTTAATTTTCCCCCCGACTTTCTATGCTGCCCTCCTCTCCCATAATTCTTTCCCAAAACCTTGTGAGGACCCTTCAATGTGATTTGTCAACCCATTGCTTCTTTGTCCACTTTAACCCTACAAGGACTATATTTTCTAAATTGTTATGTGAACTCTAATCAATTGTACTTTACCTACTATCTCACCAGTCCCCATTCCTATTTTAACATTCTTATTTGAAATATCTCCACATGAAAAGAGATATTTTTATGTAGAAAATCTTCTTAGTGATCTTAGTTAGTTGTGCCAAGATGTTTTACTCTCATCTGTTGAGAGACTTTAACTAGACTCTTGAGTTAAGGGTTGCTTTTCCTCATATGTCCTCTTTGTCTGTCTGTCTTTCTAGCCTGTCTCAGAGAGTGTTGCCTCTACCATGACCTGCAATCGCTCTGGATCATTGCTATGTTTGTTCAAAGTTTAGTTGAGCTGAGAAGACTGATGGGCTGTTTTTAGTCAACACTAAACAGCAATATACATGATATAAGACCTCATATAAATGAGCACTGCCTTTTAGAGGAGGCAGAGGAAGGCATTCGGGAGTAGAGAGATTAAAAAAAAAAGATTGAAATGATGAGGATTTTGTCCCGTATAGAACAATACTCGTATTTTATCTTGGTCTGAGATGTACGGTTTATTTAATTTTGTCAATCGAGAGAGAGAGAGGGGGGGGGCAGAGAGAGAATTACTCTCCAAAGACAATAAGAAACATTACAATGTAGGTAAACTTGAACCATATCTAAGGAGGTTGAGCCAAGGAGAAACATTTAAATGCAAGAGAAAAGAGTCCAGCTAATTTGTTTTGAAATAAAAGAAGGCTGGTGACAAGGTCCTAGAGTAAGAGTTCTCATCCCCTGTTCATGAATAGAACATTAAAAGCATGTTAGAAAAGTATTCTTGTACATCTGGACAGCTACCACATAACTCATGAGGAAGCTCTGGCTTGGAAAGTTCTTAGGAAAAGCTCTTATGGGCATCTGCTTGTAAAAGTCTTCAGGAAGGGTGTGTGATGGTTCCTACATGCACAGGGGCAGAACGTCATGCTTCTCTCATGGTTTCTAGCTCTACACACGCACACACATTTGTTAGGGTTTTGCACATGGGCCTCCATTTTGACTCAGCTTTTCATAATGATCTCTTTCTGAATGGATGTGGGGAGAATGAAGGAAAGAAACGAAAAGAAAGAAAAGCAGAAAGGGCAACTAGAGCTTTGTCATCAACATGGATGATTTGAAGGGTGCTTTGTTATCAGGCTGTTCAGGATTCTCTGGGCTGTGGCAAATGCTTTTCCTTAAGTATTACAGCAGTGCATCTACTTCACAAATGAAATTCCCCTGGGAGTGCTGAACAAACAGGCTCAAATCTTCCTAGTCTCTGTCACACAGCAACACAGTCACTTTATTTTATAATTGAGGCCACTGAAAAGACAGAAATATATACTTGCTGGACTTTGTTGTGGTGTGTGGTGGAATAGGCCTGCCAGAACGGAGGCTATTATAAAAAGACACTTATGTCTCTCAATCTGACTCTCAGACTGTTGAAACAATGGATCCCAAATGGAAATTTCCCCAGGAATCTCAGGATGGGATAAGGAAAGGGCACCAACTAGAGGGGAACTTGTCTCCCTGAAAAAGATTTCTCACAGTTCTAACAGCTTGTCAGATCACCTCAGAGGATGAGACTGAAGCCCACACAATGAGTCAATCATGGACAGGGGGTAGGGAACAGTGGGTGGGATGAGGGAGAGGTGGGGTTGTTCATTGGATCTCCTTATCTCTCATCCCAATGTAGCCATTAATATATACATTAATTCCAGAATGGAATATATCACTGTTTTCTGCTTTCCACTTTTAATTTGGCTTTTTAAACCAACTTATTGAGGACTGGTGGTTGGACTTGACTTAGGGCACAAGTTATGACTCCTGAGTTCACTAACAGGAAGCAGAGCTTGATTGGTATCCAAGGCATTTTGTTCTTATGCAGGGACTAGGTCTCCCTGATAGCAGATTCCCTGATTCCCAGGTTTTCCCGAAAGAGTTTTGGTCTAGATTTTAATTCTTTAATCCATAGTCATTTGGCATTATCCTCAGCTGTTCCCATCAGCTGCTCTTATTTATATCACTTATTATGTGGACACTATGCAGGAAACAGCTGTCTGCTCCCACTGCCAGAGTCTTTGTGTTTTTGTAGTTTGTTTCCATGCATAAAGAATAATGAGTTTAATAACACACCCCTTTAACATGCCACAGGACTCAAGTGCTAATTACAAATTTATACCACTCATGCCATATTAATATTTATGGATACAAGAATACATGTATAGGATTTAGAGAACTGTGCCAGGATTTAGAGAACTGTGCCATTCATACACTGTGGCCACACCTCAGGGGACTCCTTTGGCCCCATTTTATGGAAAGCTGTTCTTTGCCAGATGAAATTTCAGTCTTTTGTTGCATAAACTTGATTCTGCTCAAAACCTGATGCCCTTCTGGTTTGAATGTTGGCAATAAATTGCTACTGAATTCTATTTATTTTTTGCTACTGAGTTCTTAAAATTTGCAGATGCCAACTTCTCACTAAAGTCCTCCTCAACAAATTTATCAAGGAAATAACCTAAAATGATAAAAGTATAATTACTTATTTATGCACAATACATTTCTCTCAAAATTTTAAACTTGGTCCCTAACGCAGAAACCAAGAGAAAGATGGCTGGGACCCATGAAGCTTAATTCTTAGTTTTGTGACCAGCTGTCTACAGCAGCTGCAGTCAGTCTCCCGAGTCTGTGCAGGACATAGACAGAGAAACAATATTGCTTATTATTGAACTTGAAGCACAACTTCAATGTATTCCTTTGATGAGCTGGATGATTTGAGTGACACCAAGACTCTTCCTATTAGAGGAGGTACTCATGTGACTGGAGGCAATTTAGGGTCACATTTGTTCCATGACTCCTTGAAATCTTACTATCCTGATGGCATGAAGAAGCAAAGGGGAAACCTCTCAAAGGAATAGAATATCTGTGCCCCAAACCAAGAGCCTCTAGCCTATAATAAGAAGGACCTTCTACCATTGATGTCTTGGTTTTGTTTCTCTTGCAGTCTAGCAGTAAAAATAGACAATATAAAGGTTACTTTTTTAACCATTTGTCTGTTCTCATCTTCTTCTTCCTCTCTTCCCTGCCACCCCTCTTGTGTGTGTTGCATGCCACAACACACATGTGGAGGTTGAGGAGACTTGTAGGAGTTAGTTCTCATCTCACACCATGTAAGTACTGGGGATTGAACTTAGGTTATCAGGCTTGGTGACTGATGCCTCTATTTGCTAAGCCTTCTTGCCAGTCCTTCCAAATTCCAACTGCTTTACCTTTTTTTTTTTTTTTTTTTTAAATCAGAAGCACCAAAACAAAACAACCCAATTCCAAACATTTCTTTTAAAAACATTGTTTAAAATTTGACATAAATTGTATGTATTTACCATATATGTACAACATATTATTTTGAAATATATATATATGTATATATACATGTTGGAAAATTACTAAATCTAGCTAATTAATATATACATTAATTCACATAGACACCTTGTTTTTGGCACAGGGAGAGTCAGAATACTTTCACCATCTTAACACTTTTTTTAAGAGTATAATAAATATATTATTAATTCCACATTATGATGCAACACATTTCTTGAACTTCTTCATCTTATCTGACTGATAAGGAATTTATGTGACTTGTGTTTTTACTTTTGCAATTTTCAAAGGATGTTCTGTATACTTAGGATTTTAAGTATGGTGTGCTGTGCGGATAATCTTTGTCTTGTCTATTTGGTGTCTTGTGTGATTCTTGTATCTTTATTCACATGGCTTTTCTTAGTTGGAGGAAGTTTTCTTTTGATCTTGTTGAAGATCTAGTCAATGCCATTGACTTGGGATTTTTCTCTCCCATCTATGCCTGTATCAAAGGTTTTGTCTTTTTCATTTCCTGTAAGTCCCTTTCCTGTTTTTTTTGTTTGTTTGTTTGTTTTGTTTTGTTTTGTTTTTGTAGCTTTGTGCCTTTTCCCTGGAACTCACTTGGTAGCCAAGGCTGGCCTCAAACTCACAGAGATCCACCTGGCTCTGCCTCCCAAGTGCTGGGATTAAAGGCTGCGCCACCACTGCCCGGCTCAGCCTTTCCTGTTTTTTAAATTGCATATTCTTTATTGTCTAAATGGTGCTTTGTCTTTGAGTTCCTGGCATTCTATCTTCTACTGGATTCATTCTATTTGTCAGGCTTTCCTTTGCATTTTCTAGTTGAGTTATTGGGCTTTTCAATTCCATCTTCATGCAGCTTGAGTTCTCATTGTTATTATTCTGACTCACCCCTTGGAAACCAATGTTAATACTCTGACCTGCCCCTTGGAAACCTATAGGTGTGAGTCTATTCCTGAGGATGGCATTTTTCTCTCTCCTGGTCTCCAATTACCAAAACTACAGCCCTTAAAATTCCAAATAAGTTCATAAATTTTAACTCTGTCTCTAGTCTGTATCTGTTTCAGTGGGCTTCCATTTAGCTAACTGACACATCCAGGCACTGGCTACTACTGATTTCAACCTGTGACACATGGACTTGCTGAAGGATATTATAGATCAGTCCAGCCAAACATAATTATTTCCTTTCTCTATGGCTAAGTCAGATGACCACATGCTTCTGATAAATTCTCATTGCCTGGGTTCCCTCCTTACTTTTGACTAGCCAGAGTCCTGACCACCTGTGCCCTATTTCATCTTGAAGCAGTTATGGAGAATATGTTGTTCTGTTCCCAGGACAGGCTTCAGGGCTAAGTTAAAGATGGAACCCCTGGTGTAGGGGACCAAATTGGCTACCTAATGCCCATTGACATACCAGGAAACTGGACTCAATATTATCAATTGATATTTATTAATTAAAATGATTCTGCAATAATATAAGCCACTTGACCTTCTTTATGCAGATCAAAAGAGGAATTATATAGCCTTAAGAAATTATTTCTATACAAATCTCTCAGGATTTTGGTCCACCAAGAGGGTCCTTTTCCTTTTCTCAGAGAGTTCTTTTCTCAGAGTTGGGTCATACTCTGACTCACAAACCCCTTTTCTTCTGTTCTCATTCAGCCTTGGGATCTTTTCCCTATCATACTTCTTTGCCTTCTCAGGAGACAGCAAGTCCTGGCCTTATGAAAGCTGCTAAGATATGGGAGACTTAGGGAATACTAGCTGATAGTCAGTCATTCATACCTAATAGACAGGGAGTCCTCAAATGCTCAGAGATCTGCAGATTATGTCACATAAAATGTTAATCAAAAATCTTATTATATCAGACAGAGACTCCCAGATCCTAACAGTGACCCAAGGTCTCTGAAGAAGATTATGAGGCACCACAGTGTCTCCACCTGGATGATGGCAATTGCTAACCTCTCGACAAGATGCCCCAATGCAACACCTGCCACCAGGACTCGGCCTATACTATGGGCAAACAGCAGAACATCAGGGAATTGATTGCACCCTTTTACCTAGACAAATTAAGATCATTTTTTCCTATGTCCCTCTCCCATAGGAGAAACTTCCACCTTATGGTCCTGATGGGCCAAAGATTGAAGCTGTTCTGACAATGATATGGAGACCTAGGTATGGACTGAATGGATTTGAAAGCTGCTTGGTCTGTGCTCAGATATGACTTATCCTTCTCAGGTCTCTGATTCCATTTGACCACTAGGCTTTGCTTTAGCTGCTTTCTCAGTTCTTTATATAAAATTCACCGGTCCCCCTCTCCTAGGACTAATACTAGGTCTAGACACAATTTATGCTGTTATCAGATCAGAAAAACTCACAGAACAGATTCCAATATAAATTTTTACTATTAACCGCTCTCAGTATATCCTGGTTTGTTTATATAAAGATAGGAAAGCTGCCTCACTTCTTTTTAAATTTATCCTTCTCAGATCTGATGGTGTTTGATGACTAGGATGTATCAGTTTAACAGTCCCAATCCCAAGACTACAAGCACCTTCATAGCTCATTAGTAAGTTCCCTGTTAAAAATACAGACAGTTACGCCTCATTCATAAACTTCATGGTACAGGTTTCAAATATAACTCCAGAGGTTCAAAGATTTAAATGCAGTTTTGATAAACTAATGCCACATTGACTACAAATGGTTCTTTTTTTTTTTTTTGAGCTGAGGATTGAACCCATGGCCTTGTGCTTGCTAGACAAGCCCTCTACCACTGAGCTAAATCCCCAACCCCCAAACTCCCAAACGGTTCTTAAGAGTCCCTAAATTTCTATGGATTTTTAACCGTTTTGCTATGATGTAAATCTATTCCAGCTGTCTTACAGATACCTGCAGGTTCCTGGGAAAAGTTCTGCTACTGCATCAAAAATCTGGTCTGATGAAAATTAACAACCTCCAGAGCTCATTTCTGACCCCACCTATTTCTCGAGCATATTTTGCAGATTCACGCCTCCTGCCTGACCTCCAGAGAAACAGCAGATGCTGTGGCTTCTATACTCCTGATTTGGTGTGCTATTCCTCAAGCTCCTAGAACATCACTGCTGCAACCTGCCTTCTCAGATCCTCAAGGATGCCTGAGATCCTGGCATCCTGTGTGACTCCCGGCTTTCCCCTTCCCACTTTGTCCCTTGTCAGCTTGAAGAAGTATTGAGAATTCAGTGCCCTTGTTCTCCCACTTGCTACCCATAACTCACCTTTTTATAATAATCAAAATGGAGGAATGTTAGTATTCTGACCTGCCCTTGGAAACCAATGTTAATATTCTGACCCACCCCTTGGTGCCGCCCTGCGTCCTGATGTGAAAACCTTATTTTAAAGAAAAACCCCTCCCCTTCCTCTCTCTCTTCCTCTCTTTCTCCATTCCTTTGAGGTGTGCACACCTCTGCTTTCCCTCCCTTCTTTTTCTCCCTGTCTCCCTCTTTCCTATCTTTCTCTTCATCTCTCTACTGTAATAAACTCTCTCCACATGGCTGCAGTGACTGTTCCATGTGCTGTCTCCCTCTGCTGCATGTGCTTGCCATGTTTCCCTGCATGTGCAGTATACCCTGGCCTGGCCAGCTAGGGTCTCCTGAGCGATATATCATAATACTCATTAGTGTTTCTATCTCTTATTTAATTCCATTTTCAATTCTGGATTGCCTTTATCATTCTATCAGCCTTGTGTTTGTATTTTCTTGGGCATTATTTAGGTGGTTATTTTTCTTAAGCTGATTCTCTATAATTTCATTGTTTGTGTCTTCTTTAAACTCCTTGAATTCTTTGATGAAGTTTATGACTGTTCTTTTAAATTTCGTGTGCTGTAGTTCATCTATGTAATTCTCACTGGCAAGCAATTCTATAGGACTTGTATATTTTGGAGGGGAGATACTGCCTTGATCTTTAATATTGTTTGCATTTTGTGATGAGATCTGGACATATGGACTGCATTAGTTCTGTGTCTGGTATGGACAGAACCAGTTGTGGCAGAAGGATATTTAGTTGGGTTGGGCTTAGATTCTGGAATGAAGTCAGGTGGATAGATAGAACTGAGCTGGTGTGTAAGGTGTGCATCCTGGTCAAAACTTGGAGTGTGGGAATAGATCTGGCTGGGTGAAGAGGTTGGATGTACAATGAGAGGTCCCAGGCACCAGTGGCCACACTAATCTGGGGCACAGGGTGTGGGGCCTGGGCTGGATCAGGGAACTTGGGGATGGTGTGTGGAAGAGAAATAAAGATAGATTTACTGAGCTAGACCTTGGAGAAGGATGTGAAGGATCTGGCTGAGTAGAGAGGTTTGATATGGTGTCTCTTTTAGGTTTTTGAACAGCACAGTAAAGTTATTCAGTCAATTTACTGAACAATAGGACCCTAGAACTTCTTATGAAAACCTAAAGGATCCTAACTATTGAAATAAAGTTTAGGCACTAATAAAAATTCTTTCATTACAAGTATTTGAATATTGTTTTCTTTTCCAAAGTTTCTGTGCCCAAACAATAAGTGTTCATACTATTTACTGGTGTACAAACAGTGTACTCTGCAATACAGATGGGACAACTGCATTAGAATTCACATTCACTTCTTCCTTCTTCATACTAATACTAAGACTTGACAGGCAGGTCGAGTAATTTGTATTCACATTTAGCTGCCTCTTTCCTCTCCCATTTTTTTCAGCCATGCTCTTGCTAACTTCAAATCATCTTTAATATCTTACCCCTTCCTTCTTGTCTGTGTGTTTTTTTAATGGCCCTGTACATATTGATTTCACCTCTTCTCACCAGGCTGGTGAGATAACTACTGTTTTACTACATTTGGTTTTCCAGTAATATAGCTCTAGCACCCAAAGGTTGGTGTGATGTCTAGCATTTTCTCAAAAGGCATAGGTGGTACCTAAAGCAATCAATATATTAAGTAATAAGAATAATGAAAACTGCTGCTGGAAAAGTCACTTCCTAGAGAGCAAGCCTGGGAAATGACCTCAAAGAGGAATAGGGTGGACTTGAAGATGAAAATATCCCCAGTTCATGTTTTGTACATTGGTCCTCTTAAGTAGTAGAAAACAGCTATAAAACAACACACCAAAGAACAGTCAATGAAAACAAAACAATACAGTCAAAGAACAATGCATCAAGTTAAAGAGGTACCCAGTAGAAGATGACAATCAACAGTCAGCAGTGCTCAGAGGCTAAAGCAACTTGTTTCAAACATGCCTGTGGAGAGCCGCTGTTTTACCCTACTGTTGATAGCCTGCTTTTCAAATGGATAGAGAGAGTATGAGAGTATAGTTTGAGATCTATTTGAGAGACTCTGTAAGAATGAGTTGGGAAATGGGGAAAAGGATGCTTAGTCAATTGCTTGGTGCTGCAGACTGTAGAGAACAAGGAGAAACACACCAATGCTTTCTCCACAAGACTTCTCTAGAAATTTGTTTAAAAATACATATATAAATATGTATTATAAATATACATAGATATATGTATGACAAGACATTTGAGTTATTCATTGTATATCATAAAACTACTTGTTTTATAAGTAGCCTACTAACATGTTGTATGAGATTTGTCTTATAGTCTCAAAAATGTTAAGCTTGATACAAACATTGGTGTAAGTAGTGATTAATGGGGGTGTAAAATACCCCAAACAGTTTAGCGCTTATCCTAGAATAGTCTGTATCTCTACCAACATAATGTGGTGCTCTAGCTACCTGGTAGAAGCCTGCTTTTAACACAGGGGAAGCGTCTTTAGGGAAGTTCAGTTCATGTTTGCATGCTTACTCTAACTGGAATCACCACCATCATTAACCTATTATGTGATGTTGCCACATTGCTGTAGGAAAACTGAATAGCTGCTGATTCACAGAGGTGATGAACTTCCTGTTGTTTTTCCTCCTGGTTCTGTTCTGGCTTATGTTTGCCACTGTGTCCTACACCATTACAATTTCTCCAAACACTTGAAAGGTTAGCTGGACATCATTTACCTAGAGGCATTGAGGTAGAAGTGAGTTCATGATGTAAAACCACCAGCAAGCCATCCTGAAAAGAGTTTTATCACAGTAAATGAAGACGAGATTAGGAAAATGTTTAGAGGAATGCCAGTTTGAATAAAAAAAAATCTTCTAGTGGAAATAATAAGAAAGGATGTAATGTTAAAATTTCATAAAGTAGAGTGATGTATCTACAGGTGTTTATCATATTGCTTTGTCTTCCCATCAATATGTTCAAAATATTACACATTAAAACAAAAAAGTATTCTATACTGTTATAGAGTTAACAGTGCAGCAAATGAAATTTATTTAAAGTTTTTGCATTAATAACAAATATAGAGGAAATGAATTGTTTATCAGGCCAAGATTTAAAAAGTGACATTTTTGTAATATTTTCATTGATCTCAATGCATTTATATATATTCATAATGCCATATACAGATGAAATTATTGGACACACATACACACACACACACACACACACACACACACACACACACACACACACTGCTAAGTCATAAAGCCCAGGTTACACGACGTGATTGTACATGTGGTTTGTGCAGGTTACCATCCTTTGAGGTCATGGAGTGTACATGGACAATGCTCCGAGGCATTGTGGTGCGCTCTGGAATTGAAATAACTTGGATTGAACTCCCAGACAGCCTTCTGCTACTAACTTCGCTGGATGGTATACAGAATTTCATGCAGGCACATTTATTTGTGCACTGCATGAAACAGAAGATACCTAGGGACAGAGACACAAGGGAGCAGGATTAGTGTACTGTGCAGAGGTATGGGACCACTCCCTTCCTAATTCTTAGAGGACTCTGACCACTGAGACTTGTGAATGTTTCCCAGCTCCTATCTGTAGTCATCCTGGAGAAACATGATTTAGTTAGAGGGAGTGGAATTATCCACAGTAACCTGTGGAGGGTTCATTCTGAATGAAGATATGCTTCGATATAGGTTCTTTGAGGAGGCGCAATTCTTATGAAAATTTAAAGACTCCCCAGGAGAAGAAGAGGATCTCTTGCCTGGGTGGGTCCCTCTTGTATCACCTTTGATACTACCTGTCTTGTAAATGCTTTGGCACCACGCTCTTTTCCTTGGCTCCCTGTCCCTCTAGCATAATTGAACCTTGTTCTCAGCCACTGTTCTTGGTGGTGACCTTCATGGTTTATCTCTTCCTTAAAGTTTTAAAGTACTAAAAATATTGAAAAGGAGAAGATGAGGAGTGCTCTTAGAGGAAGGGATAGCCTAACATGTCCAATTTCAGCTTTCTACTTCTAAGAACTGTATTTAGATTGTCCAGCTGATTTTGCTCACTTTTTAAAGCATGGGTTTGGCCTCTTCTCCTTGATTTTCCATTTTCATTATTTCATACTTCACTCTGTATGGATTAACTGATTTCTATCTCTCTTCCAGCGCCCTGGAGATACTCACCACAGGTAAGAAAGAGTGCGATGGCTAAGTAGACAGTGAAAGCAATCCATTTGACCTTGTAAGTAATGAAGTATGTTTGTTGACCTTTATTTAGCTTGTGATGATACACAGTGACTGCATAGAACAAAAGGCAACCTATTGTCCAAAATAAAGAATTTTTTTTTCTCAAGAAATTTAAACTCATTAGTCACATCTTCACCCCCATTCACCTTACTTCCCAAACTAGCACTTCCAGGACAGCTATTTCATGGAGTGATCATAGTTAGTGACAGATCTAACTCAGAAACAATATATACCCTTGAATCAGAGAATTGGAAAGGACTAGCGATTTAAGGATTACAGGTGGAACCTACAAGCCCATTGCAATTTCCATTCATACCAGTGGAGCCAGGAAGTTGTTACCTGTGAAGAAACTCAGGAAACCAATTAAGAGGTGCGAGCACTTATTTTGAGAAATCATAGAGGTGAATTGCAGACCTAAGAGCAAATTAAGATAGACGGATATGTTGAGACTCATCCTCATCATGCTACTGATGGCCCCCAGGCTATCTGTTGGGAAACATAAGCTGTATTGAGAGAAAGGCAGGTATTTCTTCTAGACTCATTTCCACAACTGTCTAGGTCAAACTTTTGTGAGGATCTAAAAATGCCAGAATGCAAAAGAGAGAAAAGGAGTAAAGAATAAAGAGGCAGTGTGCTTGAGACTACTGAGAGACCCAGCATAAGCTTAGTGCTTTTATAAGCTCTTTCATAACTCATAGGTTAAATATCTTATTCTACCTATCCTCTCCTAAAGATGCTAAAATCCGTTTGCCTTTTGGCCAGTCATTTTTGTCATATGCCTCATGTCCAGTTGTACTGGTAACCATACTGCTACTTACCAGTTTTATCAAAAGTCCAGTGCTTAAACCAGTGGGATTCTAATATTTTCTCCCAAAATCTAAATGGTGAAATTTTAGTTTTCCTCCACTACATTACGTTTGTAAGTGGGTTTACTGTGGCCTGAGAAATTTGCTCCCAGGAATAAGGGGTAAGTTGATCAGATGATGAAAGTCAAGGAACCATGAAAATTTCCTCTCCACCCACCACTATTCCATAGTATAGTTCTGACCTTCAGGCCAAAAAGCAGGACAGCAACCCAGCCATGGACTGTGGGTAATCTTATCCTTTCTTATTTTGGGAATTAGTTCCACCCAGTTTTCCATGATTAATCCTACTACCAACATGACTATGGCCCCAGAGGAGAAGACTATGTTGACACTCTGGATACTTCTGTTTGGGAGATGCATCTTTGTGGATAAAAATTTCTATCCAAGACTATATCACCAATGTTTCACATGTCTTTTCTTTGATCAGTCACAAGAAGAAGGACGAAATCTGAATGTTCACTGACTGCAGAGGCGTTGCCACAGACATCAACAGAGGCAAAAGCTGAAGTAACCTGTAGAGCAGAAAAGATAACTTCCTCCCTTTACCATTCTTATATAAAGGGCAGACTGTTGTCAGAGCAACAAACTACCATGGAATCCTTTGTCTGTTGGTTTGACCCTTGACCTTGGAACATAAGGCATTGGAGCAACCAAGCTATGCAAAGGTTCTTTGAGAGAGCTACATGTGGCAAAGTCTGATATCGTAGAAAGAGATATCAGAGATGGACTTTAAAAGCGTTTGACAGGTGTAACTAAAGGAGTTCGATATTGCAGTCAGAACTATGCGTGCTGGGGTTAGTTGACACTGGGTGAGGTCTGTGAAGCAGACAGTCCCCAGGTCTTTTGGATAAGTGCTCAGTTAATTGGCACCACAAAAGGGAATGCCCATTAGAAATTTTGGGTGTGTTGTAGAAACTCAGGTCTTCAATGTGGTTTCTTAAAGAAGCCTATTTAATTAGGCTTCTAGGGAGACTAAAGCTCTGAATCTAAAAAAAAAAAATGTTTTGGTATACTGGGTCATTTCAGTCCACTATCTTTCATAAGGTGTAAGAATCATTTCTTGTCAGAATTGCCTTTGTATCTTGACAGAGAAAACATTTTGTGGAGTCTCCTGGAGGAGAAAACTATGGTATGCACTAAGTCTATGTCCAGAGGGATGTTCAAAAACTCCTTAAATGCCTTTCCCTAGGAGCCAAGAAAACTGTCTCCAAATACTTTTCCTTCTGTTTTTTCCTCATTTATTCCTTTTATTGAAAATATTCTTTTTCTCCTACACTATATCCTGTTTATAGATTGCCTGCCTCTTCTCCCAGTTACTACCCACCCCTTTCCTCTTAGAATCCACTCTCCTAATATTTTCATTAGTAAAGAACAAACAACCAAACATGACAAAATATAATAGATGAAGCTAAAACTATCATATCAAAGTTTGATATGGCAACATAAAATTAGGCAACACAGAAAGGGGTGCGTCCACCTTTTCTTTTTCCCTTTTGTGAGGTGGAACAGGGGTTGATATATAAAAGCAAAGAAATTTTTTTAAATAAAAAAAGAAAATAGAATTTTTCTTACATATTAGGTGCTGATTATGTTTTCCCTTCCCTCTACTCTTTCTAGTTTCTCCTCACAAACCCTCCCATCTGGATCTATTTCTTTTTCTGTCTTTTATTAGAAAACATACAGGGTTCTAGGGGATAACTGAAATAGAATAAAATAAAAAACTAACACACTGGAATAGGACAAAATAAGCAGAAAGAAGAGAGGCGAAGAAAAGGCACAACGAACAGATATAGAGAGACAACACTTCTTCCCACATTCAGGAATCCCATAAAAACAGTAAACTGAAAGCCATAATATGTATGCAAAGGACCTGTAGTATAAAAAGAGAGAAAAATATATAAATAAAATAAAAATAAAAACAAAAAAAAACATAAGATAAAAACCCCCAAAATACAGAAAAGCCCTAACATGTCATGAGACAAGGAACTTCCAAAATAAAAATAAAACAAAGACAACTACAAAAGATAAAAAAAAACCCCAAATACAGAAAAGTTCTAACATGACACGAGATAAGGAACTTCCAATGGTGCCATTGAGTTTGTTTTTTGTTGGCCATCTACTGCTGGGCAGGCAACCTACCCTTAAGAGTAGTTTTTTTCCCAGTGAGATTCCCTTGGAGGAAACTAAATTTTTATTTGCAAGTGGTTATCAATTGGAGATTGCTTCTGAGTTAAGAATGGGGGCTTGAGTTCACTTCTCCTTTCAAGCTGTAGGACTCCATCTGTTGCAGACCTGTTGAGACCCTGTGCTTGCTGCCTCAGTTTCTGTCAGCTGATGTGTGCCTGGATTCTGTTTATTTAGATCAACTTGTTTCTTCAGTGTCCTCCATCCCCACTTCCTCTTCTGCAGGGTTCCCTGAGCCCTATGGGGAGGGTTAGGATGAAGACATCCCATTTAGTGCTGAGTGCTCCAAGGTCGCAGTCTCTGTATAGTATCTGGATATGGGTCTCTGTATTTTCTCCCATCTTCCACGGGGGGAAGCTTCTCTGGTGGTGACGGAGGGAAGCACTAACACTATGAGTCTTGTAGAATGTCATCAGGAACGCACCCACCACCATTTTTTTAGAAGAGTAGTATTTGGTTTTATTCTAGGTTCCTGGATTATCTTGTCTCTGGTTCTTAGTCACCAAAGAAGTCTCAGGTATTGATTTCATCTCATGGAGTAGGCCTTGAGTCAAATCAGATATTGGTTGGCTACTGTTTTTAGATGCTGAGTCATCTCTCTAGGCCACTTTCCTGGACTCCTACGCTCATTTGTCCTATTGTTGATACCCGTTCTGACTGTGGTGAAATGAAATCTCTACAGAGTTTTGATTTGCATTTGCTTCATTGTTAAGGATGTTGACCCTCTCCCCCATATATTTATTGGCCATTTATATCTTCATGTGAGTTTTTTTTTCTCTCATTTCTATTTCCCATTTATTTTTTCCTTCTTTTCTCATTCCTTCAGTGTGGTCCTCTACCTTACCCTTGGATTTCACAAAGACATTATTTTCCAGGCTGTTGTACCAGAAGAAGTATAGGATAAATCTCAGGGCATAAAATAATTTTGACAGCTGCTTTGAATTACTACGACATTTGGTTAAAAAATATACCCCTGGAAGCTTCTACCCTGAGAACTAACTCTCAAAGTGTCTGAAGGCATTATTCAAACTGACACTCTTATGTCTAAAGAAATCAACACTCCAACTTCACTATAGAATCCACGAACCTCAACAATGGGTAGCATGGCAAGCTGCTCCTCAAGGTGCAATGGTGGTACTTTTACCTTGAGGGCAGCCAATGACTGTTTAATTGGACTTGAAATCCACTCAGTAGAAGGGAATTCATGGCTGGTGCTATAAACCTAGTCAATTTCCTGTGTCTGGTGAGGTCAGGGACCTGAAAGAGAACCTGCCACTGTCACTTTGTTAAACCAGCACAACATCTAACTGCATTCTAAATACCTATTCTTACACCCAAAGACACAGGTAGCTCTCACCTCTCATCAAAGAAACTGCTTCTCCTCCTTCTCCTTCTCCTTCCTTTTTCTTTTTTAGCAGAAGGAGACCATTACAGAAATTACAACTGACCAAAATGCCAAGAACAACTGATTATGGAATGCTCAACCTGAGTTGATATATCTACAACACAACCACATCTAAGGCTCAGGGAACATTATGGAAAATGTGACAGAAAGTTCCTAAGAACTAGAGGACCAGTGTGTCTGCTATGAGATGGTGTCTTCTATATATGACAGAAAAGCCGCACCCATGACCTCTCAATAATATGATTACCCAAACAAGGCCTTCATAATGAGTTGACAGCTCAATGTGGATGGGAAAAATCTTACAAGGTCTTTCCTCTAGCTAGAGGGCAATTAATAGCTGCTGAGAGAGGGATACCTGATCTTTTCCAGGGGTAAACCCTCTGATAAGTTACCCATTCTTAAGATATCAGTTGTCAACATACACATATGAGTAACACCAAATGGCCTCATTAGGCTGTATTTATATATACAGTGTGTGTGTGTGTGTGTGTGTGTGTGTGTGTGTGTGTGTGTGTGTGTGTGTGTGTATACAGTAATTATAGAAGAAGAAATGATGAATTTGAGAGGAGGGGGCCATAGGAGAAATTGGAGGGGGAGAGAATGGTGAAAATTATTGTAAATACAGTACCCATGAATTTCTGAGACAGTGAACTCTAGTTGGTGAGTACCTGACAAAAATTACCTTTACTGAAAAACACAGAACTCTAGATATTGAGCAGTTTAAAGTAATGAAAATCACCACTAAAAAGAAAAATAATCAGAATAATAGGATATAAGAAAAATTTAAAAAGCTATAATAATACTGTCTTACTGAGGCATCCAATTTCCTTTTGCATATTATTTTCCCATTTCTGTTTATATGCATACATTTCAAATACAGATGCAATAAAAATGTTCATATTACATGTATTTGGTAGCATGAGCAGTTAGAAACAATCTTAATAGAACCACAGTCCACTGTATCAAGTCTGTGGTAATGTTCTCTTGTAATATACTGGTCATGTTCACACTCACATATTATATGGCAATGTATCCTGAAATAAGATGGAGTCTGAGGAATTAGATGGTTTTATTTTCTCACTGTTTTCTTCCCTAGAAAGATGACTACTGTTAATAGCAGCATATTTATGTGTCTCTTTATATACTCTATATAATTCTTCAAATTTTTTTGTGTGACCTTCAGAAATACAAACAACTTAAGTAGAAAAACTCCATTTTATATCAAAATTGCCAACATTGGCTCAGAGAGGTGAAATAATTTGGACATAGAACACAAACGTTAATAAAATAGATTTTATTTATTTATTTATCCATTTATTTACCCATTTATTTACCCATTTATTTACCCATTTATCTATTTATCTAGTCATCTATCTATCTATCTATCTATCTATCTATTTATTTATTTATTTATTTATTTATTTATTTATGGGATAGGGTTTCTTTGTGTGTCCCTGGTTGTATTTGAATTCTCTCTGTAGACCAGGCTGGCCTCAAACTCAGAGATCTGCCTGTCTCTACCTCCTGAGTGCTGGGGTTAAATGCATGAGTCATCACATTCAGCTTAGCAGAAATAGATCTTAATCAGTTTTGAAAATAAAAATGCCTACACATGTAGTCTCTCTCTCCTTCCTCTGCCTCCCTTGCCTCCCATGCCTCCCTTCTCTCTCCCTCCTTCTCTCTCAATGCTATGTGCTCTGTCCAGTTATTTAGATGTCAAGATTATTAAGGCCCACAAGATAAACATGCTGTGAATAATGAATCTTCTCACTCTTGTGCCCAAAACTCACCATGCTGGCCAGTTTTATGTCAGCTTGACACAAGACAGAGTCATGTGAGAGAAGAGAAACTCACTTGAGAAAATGTCTCTGTAAGACCTGGCTCTAGGCAAGCCTGTAGGACATTTTCTTAATTAGTGATTGATTTTGGAGGGCCCAACCTATGGGGGGGGGGTCATTCCACCCCTGGGCTGGTGGCCCTGGGCACAAGAAAGGTTGTGCAAGCCATGAGGAGCAAGCCAAAAAGCAGTGTTCCTTCATGGCTTCTGCTTCATTTCTTGTCTCCAAGTTGCTGCCCTGGCTTAGCTCAATGATGGACTGTTACTTGGAAATGTAAGATGAAATAAACTCCTTTCTCCCCATGTTGCTTTTTGTCATGGTATATTGTCACAGCAATAGAAACCTGACTAAGATACCAACGAAAGGTTGGGGGCTAGTTTTTAAAATGGGAATCCATTTCAAAATGTATCCCCACATAAGGGAGGGGCTGGGGGGAAGGTGGGGTCGGGGGTGGGAGGGTAACCCATGGCTGATGTGTAAAATTAAAACACAAATATAATAAATAAAAAAGGAGAAAAAAAGTGTTTTTCTCCTGTAGTTGTCTTAGAAAATAGAAACGATAACAGTGTGGCACTAACAGTTGCAGGATTCACTTTCAAATAATTGGATGTGCCCCACTGAGACAATTAAGACTTTCTAAATAACATTAGCTCTAGAGACTGTAAGAAAAATGAAATGATTACTAATATAAATTACTCTCTCTCTTCTTAGTAGGTTGTATAGGTACCTCTGTGATTCAAGTGGTAATTGTCAGAATGATAAGGCCTAGTAAATTACAACGAACTTCTGAACTTTCATAACCCTGGGATCTTGTGGCAGTTTTTAATTGTATTGTTTCTGTGATTCCTGTCTAGATATTGTTTTCTTTCACCTTAAGTGGAAAGGTGACATTTACCTTCATTGGCTCAATAAGCATGCACCTTGGCCTGGTGGCCAGAGGCCCTATAGTAGTAGTCATCTTTTGATGATGTCTGGGTAGTCTGACTCCAGCTTAAACAATATGTATCCAAGTCTATTTACTCAAGGTTTTATGTAGCTGGAAATCCTGACATCTGAAAAAAATGGCACCAAGAGTCAACATGAATCCTGGAGACTTACATGAAGGACCTTCCTCTCTGCCTGTTGGGGCTAAGTAAAGAAAATGTTAATGGGCAAACAGTATCCATACTGCATATGTTTATGGAGCATGTATACACCGGCAATCAGATGTATTTTATACTACTTTGTGGTGGTATTGTGTTCCCCGAAATATTGTGTACTCTAATAAACTAATCTGGGGTCAGAGACAGAACAGCCACAATATTAAACATAGAGGATAGGCAGTGGTAGCACATGCCTTCAATCCTAGCATTCCAGTGGCAGAAATCCCTCTGGATCTCTGTGGGTTCAAGGCCACATTGGAAACAGCCAGGCATGGTGACACACGCCTTTAATCCCAGGGAGTGATGGCACAAAGCAGAAAGGTATATAAGGCTTGAAGATCAGAAACTAGAATCATTTGGCTGGTTAAGCTTTTAGGCTTTGGAGCAGCAAAGTTCAGCTGAGATTCATTCTGGACAAGGAATCAGAAGCTTCCAGTCAGAGGAAACAGGATCAGTTGAGGAACTGCCGAGGTGAGGAAGCTGTGGCTTGTTCTGCTTCTCTGATCTTCCAGCATTCACCCCAATAACTGGCCTCAGGTTTGATTTTATTAATAAGACCATTTAAGATTCATGCTACACTACTTGGTCTCTATATTCTTTTCTTCCTTATTCAAGAATCTTCCTGAGATGTGAAGAAAGTCCATTAGGATAGAATTTCCTTATGTGCAGAAGTAGGTGATGGACTTTGCTATGCTGTAATATTTCCTGACTCTGTAATTCAGTGAATACTTTTGATTATGCTTATTCTTCCCAGTAAACTGGCTCCTGCATGCTATTGAATAACATGTCATGAATAATTTTTATCTCACAAATCAACTACTTGCATAATGAAGGAACACATATGCATACAATCATGATAGGCTGATAAGAAATTCTTTTTATTAAACATCATTTATACCATGTATAATTCTTTGGCTAATAATCTATAATAGATCTCTGTGCAGTATGCTGGAAGGACAAATGGAAGTAGAATAGCTGATTACTTAGGACATTTGATTTCAAAGATTTTTTTTGCCCATAACCATCTACCATCCTCATACCATAAACCTAATCATTCATATCTGATCTTGGTTAAGTACAGATATAGACTTTCCCCTGCTGTAGGGCGGTTTCCTACTCGAGTCCATGAACTAACAGGGTATCGGCATTTAATCTTTCTCCTTAGGCACTCTGTTACTCTCAAGATACCTTGCTTCACATCCTCAAATGTCTGGATTGTTTGCCCCTGTTCTGAATTGGAGCTATTATTTTTTTTAATTAGGAAAATTTTTAATTCACTTTACATACCAAAGATCCCCCTCTTCCTCTTCCCTCCTCCTGCCCCTCCCAACCCACCCCCCATTCACTCTTTTTGTTTTGTTTTGTTTTTTTGAGACAGAGTTTCTCTTCATAGCTTTGGTGCCTTTCCTGGAACTCACTCTGTAGCCCAGGCTGGCCTCGAACTCACAGAGATCCGCCTGGTTCTGCCTCCTGAGTGCTGGGATTAAAAGTGTGTGCCACCACTGCCCAGCCCTCCATTCCCTTTTACAAGAAAGTAAGGCCTCCCATGGGTAAGTACATGTAATAGAGGAAGGTCCATGGCCCTCCCTTTGCATCAAGGCTGTGTAAGATGTCTCATCATAGAACTGGGCTCCAAAAGGCCTGCTCATGCACCAGGGATGGATTCTGATACTACTGCCAGGGGGCTCCTTAAGGAGATAGAATTATACAACTGTCTCGCTATGCAGAGGGCCTAGCTCAGTCCCATGCAGGCTCTACAGCTCTTGATCCAACTTCCATGAGTTCCCAGTAGTTTAGTTTGGTTGTCTCTGCAGGTTTCCCTATCATGATCCTGATGCACTTGCTCATAGAATCCCTCTTCTTTCTCTTTGACTGGACTCTTGGAGTTCTGCTTGGTGTTTAGCTATGGATCTCTGAATCTGTTTCCATCAGTTACTGGAGAAAGGCTCTATGATGACAGTTATTCACTGATCTGATCACTGGGGTAAGCCAGTTCAGTTCAGGAGCCCACTCCACTACTTCTAGTAGTCTAAGCTGGGGTCATTCTTGTGGATTCCTAGGAACTTCCCTAGCACCTGGTTTCTCCCTGTCCCCATGATGTCTCCCTCTATCATGGTATCTCTTTCATTGCTTTCCCACTCCATCCCTGTTCCAGTTTGGCCATTCCATTCCCTTATGTTCTCACCCCCCATCTCCTACCCTCTGTTTTCCGTCCCTCATCCCCAGTTTACTCATGGAGATCTCATGTATTTCCCCTTCCCAGGGTGATCCATTTGTCCCTGTTACAGTCCTCCTTGTTAGCTAGCTTCTCTAGAGCTGTTGCTTACAGTCTGGTTTTCCTTTGCTTTACACATATACAAGGAATGTTCAATCATACCACAAGGACACATGCCCAACTATGTTCATAGCAGCATTATTCATAATATCCAGAATGTGGAAACAACCTAGATGTTCCTCAGCTGAAGAATGGATAAAGAAAGTGTAGTGCATATACACAATGGGGTACTACTCAGCATTAAAAAAAAACAATAATATCATGAAATTTACAGGCAAATGGATGGAACTAGAAAATATCATCCTGAGTGAGATAACCCAGACTCAGAAGGACAAATATGGTATGTACTCATTCATAAGTGGATACTAGATGGAGCTATTCTTGAGGAGTCCATGTGAGAACATGCCTGCTGGAGCTGGAGCTTCATGCATCTTGATGAAGATTTAGACAATTACATCACTATTGTTGCCTTTTATTTACTGGGATCACTAGACAACTGGCTTTTGGACGTCACAGAGATGACACTGAGCTGAACAGGAGGAGGAGGAGGCTTTCATATTTGCCCAAACATTATATATACTACTATGAATCTTATTTGATGCTCTTATAATAATTGACTTACTCAACATGCTCTCAACTGTATTTTAATAGGTTCAGTAAATAATCTGTTTGTTTATAAAATATAATTGGCTTCTTGAACTCTTTGACACAGGAAGAACTTTCTGAACAAGATATGAATAGCACAGGCATTAACACCAACAATTAGTAAATGGGACCTTTTGAAACTGAAAAGCTTCTGTACAGCAAAGGACACCGTTATTAAGCAATGCAGCAGCCCACAGAATAGGAAAAATCTTTATAAGTTATACATCTGGTAGAGGGTTAGTACCTAAATTATATAAAGAAGCAAAACTAGCAACAACAATAATAACAAGCCAAACCAAACTAATCAACCAGTCAACCAATCAACCAACCAAACAAACAAACAGACAAAAACCCCAAAAAACCTCAACATAACAAAACTAAACCCTGAGTATCAAGAAAATAAATAACCCAATTGAAACTAGAGTATATAACTGAACAGAGAGTTCTCAAAAGATGAAACATAAATGACTGAGAATCACTTAAAAATGTTCAAAATCTAAAGCTGTGAGGGAAACGCAAATTAAAACTACTTTGAGATTTCATTTTATCCCAGTCAGAATGACCAAGATCAAGAAAACACATGATAACTCATGCTGGTGACTGAAGGAAAGGGATGACTTATTCATTGCTGAGGAGAGTGCAAACTGGTACATTTCCCATTGAAATCAGTGTGGAGGTTCCTCAATAAGCTGAAAACTAAGCTACCACAACATTCAGCTATACCACTCAAGCATATAACCAGACTGCACATCTTACTACAAAGATTCTTGCTCATTTGTGTTCATTGCTTCTCTATTCATAATAATTAGAAATTAGAAACAGCCTTGATGTCCATCAACTAATGAATGGCTAATGACAGTGTGGAACATTTGCATGATATTCAGCTATTAAGAAAAATGAAACTTGAAGGGAACTGGATGGAGCTTGAAGCAATTACCATGAGTATGGTAACCCAGACCCCAAAAGACAAACACATCTTATATGTGGATGTTAGCTTTTAAGCCTTAGACATATGTGCTTTAATACATATAACCAAAGATGTTAGGCAGTCAGTAAGGGATCAGGGGTGGAGGTATCTTTCAAGGAAGAGTAAATAGCATATTGTGGTATCAAGACATAATGGAGAAACTAGAATAGGAAGATTAAATGGAGAGTAGGATGAAAGTGCAAGGTAAAGAAGGGAATATAGCTCGGCGTTGGTGGTGCACGCCTGTAATCCCAGCACTCGGGAGGCAGAGGCAGGCGGATCTCTGTGAGTTCGAGGCCAACCTGGGCTACAGAGTGAGTTCCAGGAAAGGCACAAAGCTACACAGAGAAACCCTGTCTCAAAAAACCAGAGAGAGAGAAAGAGAGAGAGAGAGAGAGAGAGAGAGAGAGAGAGAGAGACAGAGAGACAGAGAGAGAGAGAGGAATATGACAGAGTGACAGCTAACTTTAAAGTTCGTGTGTGTGTGTGTGTGTGTGTGTGTGTGTGTGTGTGTGTGTAGTCAAAAGTTTTCTCCAGTCCCACCTGGTTCTGTGGTCCCACAGCCACTTATAAAATAATTATTCATAAGCTTAATATTACTTACAAACTGTATGGCCTATGGCAGGCCTTTTGCTAGCTAGCTCTTATATCTTAAATTAATTTATGTTTTGTTATGTTCAGGTCTATTCCATGAGATGGAACATATACATGACACTGCTAAAGTGGCCAAGAACCTGATACTAGATAGGTTGTAGGCCTTAGGGGAAAACCTACTACCATTATTCTTCTAAAGGAACATAACAATAAGATGACTCCTACAGGCATATTTCTACACCCATAGATCAGTACATCACTCAGTCCTCAAGCGAGAAACTTCTTGAAGCAGATGGGAATTATCACAGTGGTTCACAACTATGTGGAAAATGTGCAAAGAGTGAGACACTTTGGAGCACCCAGTCCTAAATGGGATGTCTTCCATTAACTTTGCTGCATGACTGAGGGATCTGTGTGGAAGAGGAGGTAGAAAGAGTGTAAGAGTGAGAGGTAGGGACAACTCCAAGTAAACAGTGTCTTCCAGATGCAGCAGGACTGATTCATGAATGAACTCACAGAGATGCTGTGGGTATGCAAAGACCTGTACAGGTTCAAAAGAGACAATATTCCAGCACTGAGCAGGGGACATGAATGCAAAGTCCTACCCCTAATTGTTTGCAGTTAGTACCTGCTGGGAAAGGGAAAACCAGTTTTCTCCAATGGAGTGTCACCAGGTATATCAACCACACTTCGGGGAGGGAGTTGTTGGCCAACAGAAAATGGACTCCAAGATTTTCGTGCACTTTTTGTTTTGGTATTTTTTTTTTCTTATGGTGTTTCATGTTGTTGTTTTGTTTTCAATTTTCAATTTTTTAAAAGACAGACAGACAGATAGATAGGTCATGAAGTTGGGTGGGTAGGGAAGTGGGAAGAATCTTGGAGGAATTGGGAGAAGAGAAGTTATGTGATTGTGATGGATATTCTTGGTTATCAACTTGACTACATCTGGAGTTAACTAAAACCTGGTGACTCAGTGTACCTGTGAGGGATTTTTTTCTTAATTAAATCATTTGAAGTGGAGACACCAACTTTTAATTCAGACTGTTGAGGTAGGAAGATCCACCTTTAATCTGGGCCACACCTTCTGCTGGCATGTCTATATACAGGACATGGAACAAGGAAGCAACTCTCTTCATCTGCTTGCTCTTACTCTTGCTGGCAAGTCCATTCCTTCACTGGCTTTAGAGCCTGCTTCTTTGGGATTCTGATGTGCACTGGAGACCAGCTGAGACGTACAGCCTCATGAATTGAACAACTGCTAGATTCATGGATCTTCCCTTGGTCAATAGCCATCTTTAGATTAGTCGGAGCTCAGCCTGTAAAAAGCCATTCTAATAACCCCCACCTCATGCCCCAAACACACACACTATGTTCTCCTCTAGAGAACCCTGACTAAGGCAGTTTTCAAAATATGCTGGCCCCACCTGGACCTGAATTGGTGATGGACACAGATAGTGCCCCCCTAGACTTTGGGTCTGCAGGGGCCCCACCAGGAGTCAGCCTGGTGCTTCTAGAGCTGGGCAATCAGGTATCATCATACCAAGTGCTGCTCGAGGTCTCTAGACCCAGGCATGGGAGAGAGAAAGGCAACAGCTCCACACCGTCCCTATGACTGGAGCAGGCAGTACTCAACCAAGTGCTACTTGTGACCCAACCAAGAGCCCTGGTGCTGGTGATTGGGCACCATTGTGGTGAGAGAGTACAGGGTGGAGAGGTGGAAGAGAGGGAGAGAGAGAATGCTTTATGGGCTGGGGCAAGAGATGGGTCTGAGAGGTAAAAGTAGTGAAAAATAGGCTGACATGAATGGCTAGCTGGCCACTCAAGTCCAGGGGGATGTCTAGGCCTGGACTATCACAAGGGCCGGGTCTTGATCTGGGCCTCTGGAGCAGCCAAGGGTGCCTGTGTTGATGTCTGTGGCTCCTGTTTTCACTGGGGGGAGGGCGCTATATGGAGGCCTGTGATGAGGCCACGTTCGTGTCTGAGAGCCTCACTGCCATGGGGGCCATGCCAATCTGGGTGGCCTGCACGGCCACCTGGGGCCATAGCGACAACCTGGCCTGGGCTTCTGCTGAGGACCATGTCTGGGTCTATGGTCCTGACAAGGCTGGGGTCTGTGTTGAGGATTCTGGCCCATGTTGCTGCCAGGGCCCATGTGAATGCCTGAGGTCTGGGCCACAACCTGTGATCCTGTTGGAGTCTGAGGACTGTGCCACTGCTGGTGCCAGGCTGATATGGGTGGCCATGGCTGTCAACTGGGGCCATGGTATTGTCAGGAACATGGCTGTGGCCAAGGGGCCATGTCTAGGTTCATAGCCCTTCTGTGTCTAGGGTCTGTGTTGATGTCTGTGGTTCCTGAGACCATCAAAGACCATGCCGATGCTAGGGGTCTAGACTGCTACTTGAGGACATGTTGGTGTCCAAGGACCACGCTGTTGAGAGGCCATCCTAGTCTGGATGGCTTGCTCTGCCAGCTGGGACTATGGTGACATTCAGGCCTGGGCTGCTGCCTAGGACCATGTCTGGATCCATGGTCCTACCACAGGTCTGTCTATATTGATGTCCATGGCTTGTGTTAGCATGGGGGCTCATTGGAACCATACTGTGTTGTGCTGGCCCCACCCTTCATTAGCCTTGGGATGGCTGGTCCTGGCCCTTGCTGAATATTGCAGCAGGTGAGCTGGCCCTACCTAGTCCCATTCCTCATACAAATATGCACCTCACCTGGAAAGCACATCAGAGCTGACCCTGGGGCCGGGACCACAAGTGAGCTAACCCTGATGATATGAGAGCAAGAGAGCTGATCCCCCCACCTTCGCTACCAAAAGATCCCATTACCACCTGCTGCAGGTTAGAAAGCTGGCTCTGGGGTCACAATAATTGGAGAGTTAGCCCTGACCCTCACGGGCTGCAGTGCAAAAGGACGCAGCCTCAGCTTCCCATCTGGGCAGCACAGTAGAGCTGACCCTGCTGTCAGGGATGCAGGTGAGCCATCCCTGAGGGTGTGAGAGCAAGAGACCCGATTCCCCGCCTCCGCCCCCATATCCCCTACAGCAATTGAAGAGACAGCCCTGTGTCTTGCCTGGAAAAGCAGTAGAGCTGGACCTGGTGATGTGAGTGAGGGGGACCTGGATCTGAGCAGGAGAAATGGCCTGGCTCCTTGCTGTAGGTTGCACTGGGTGAGCTAGCTGAGGCAGTGCTGAAGAGCTTATCTGGGTAGTGGCGATGAGGGAAAGCTAGCAAGCTGACTAACCCAGTTACCACCCAGGCCCAGAACCAGGGTTATGAAGTGGCCCACCCCAACAACTACTGAATCTATACACTGTTGAAACATATGAAGGGGATGAACCTACAGATCCAAAACTGCAGGATCTCCATGACACAGGACAACAGGATATCCAAGAAGAGTCCCAGTGAGACTCATTATTAGGGGTGTAGTGGAAGATCAGAGGTCTCAAGCCAGACCAATGACTCATGGCAATGAACACTTACAAGTAAAGGGTCAACTGTGTATGCCGCAACAGCTTCCATAACCAGATTTCTTTTCTTTTCTTTTTCTTTCTTTCTTTCTTTCTTTCTTTCTTTCTTTCTTTCTTTCTTTCTTTCTTTCTTTTTTTTTGTTTTGGTTTGTTTTGTCTCTTTGTTTTGTTTTTTCTTTTAAATTTGGTTTCATTTTGGGAGAAGTTTGCAAGGGTAGAAGGTGGATGCGAGGGGACGGGGAGATAAGTTAGATCGGAATTTATGATGTAAAACCACAAAAGATCAATAAAAGTAAAAAAAAAACAGAAAAGAAAACAAAAAAATACTGCATGAAAACACTCTAAATAAATGATGACAGACTAGAAGCTTCTTCTATGTACCAAGTTGATGAGAAGAGGAGAATGAGAAATAATAGACTCTGTTCCGAAGAGAGCGAGAGGAAGCTCTTCAGAAGTTCACAAAAGTAGTGACACAAAACTGTCATGACTGAGAAAAGGATGAAGGACTCATGGAAAAGGAATAAGCCAAGTGAGCCTCGGTTGCTGCTGTGCAGCTTCACAGCCTGGAAGGGAAGTGGAAGCCTCATGCGAACAGTTAGCCAGGCATCTCTGGTGAAGAGACTGACATCCTAGGGCAGTGGTTCTTAGGCTGTGGCCCTTAAATACAGTTCCTCAGGCTGTGGTGACCCCCAGCCATAAAATTATTTTCGTTGCTACTTCATAGCTATAATTTTGCTACAATTACGCACTGTAATGTAAGTGTCTGTGTTTGCCATTGGGCTTAGGGGACCTCTGTGGAAAGGTCATTCAACTTCCAAGGGATTGTGACCCACAGATAGAGAACCAGTGGTGTAGAGCAAGCTCACAGCTCTCACACACCTCAAATCAAGTTGATGAAACAGTACTTCCTTCAGAAGGCAAGTCAGTGGAGAGCCATTCCGTCATGTCATTATGTGAGTCAGAGCACTGTAGTTGGGGCCATAAAGAGAGGGAATCTTTTGTTAAAACCAAGTTCCCTGAGCCCTGGGAACAAGGAACACTCACAAACCAGGGAGCTAGAATTTAATCTGCCACAGTTCCTGTGTGAGAGGTAGCCTAAGGAGGCAGTTGTGGAGAGTAGCAGTGTTGGACACTGACAAGTTGAAGCATGCAGACTCCACGAGGCTCAATCTGGGCAGGTAAGCACACAACCCTGCCCTCAGTGGTCTGGAGCAGATCTCATCAGCTGGGAATGACATTGTAATTGAAAGTGCTGAGCCTGGGGTCAGTAAGTAGATCAATCTCCAGAACCACCTCTCTGCCAGAACCTGATGTGGAACCAGGAACACTGACATGCATTCCTCCAGCAGGGTGATTAATACTTTACCTCTTCAAAGTCTTGAAAATCTTAAAAAAGATGCTCTCCACATGTACAGGTCTCAGTGCTCTGGTTGCTCCCCATACTCCCACCTGGAAGTTCCTCTCCGGCTAGAATCTGAGAGACTCCAGGGAGTCTGACCTGGAGAAACTCTGGCTGGTGGATGGCAGAACCTGACCAGCTCACAGACTGCAAAGCTGAGCATGGAAGTCCAGAGTCATGGTGTGCAAAGAGGGGAAGCCTCCACTTGTCCATTAGAGGCACCAATGATGCGGTAGCCACAGGAAAGACAGGGCCTTCCAAGTTCAACCTATGCCCCGTCTGTCCCATCCCAAGCATGTAACTGGCAGCACTTTCCAAGTTCCAAAGTCCTGAGAAGAAGTTGCATCAATTCTTCCTCCCTCCCTCTCTCCCTTCCTTCCTTCTTTCTTTTCTTCCTTCCTTCCTTTCTTCCTTCCTCCCTTCCTTCCTTCCTTCCTTTCCTCCTTCCTTCCTCTCTTCCTCCTTCCCCTCCTCTTTCCCTCCTTTTTTCTTTTTGCTACTGTGACTCTCATTTTTCTTTTTATTATACCTTTAGTGGCAATTTTTCTTTATTGCATATCTTTATTTTTTTCACTCACCTTCACACATTCATATAATTGTTTACACATTGTTTTCAATATTGGGTAGTCTGTTTTCTTCACATTTTTCTCCTTTCTTTCTTTCTTTCTTCTTTCTTTCTTTCCTTTTTTGCTCCATTCCCTGTTTTCTCTCTGTTATGCTTTTAGTGGCATTTTGTGTTTATCACATTGGTTATTTTGAAAACCTTTTTATTTTGTTCTATTTTGTAAGGTACTTTTATCATTATCTAATTTTGTTTCTTACCACTTTCATTAATGAGATGTTATTTTTTTGTTTTGTTTTTCCATTTTTTGGTTCTCTTTTCTAATGTCTCACTCTTTTCCAGTCCACAAGATTCTTCTTGGTCATTTCCTTTAATTACATAATTTTATTTTGCTTATCATTAATAGAAGAGAAAGAAAGGAACAATAATTCAAAAAACAAGAAAAACAATTGATAAAATTAAAGGAATTAATTAGCATTTCTTAATAATATGTTTAAATCCCATCTAATGAATAAAGAAATGCAGACTGACTGACTGGATTAAAAAACAAGATCCCGTATGGATTGCCCTGGGAAGGGGAAATAGATGAGATCTCCTTGAGTAAAGTTGGGATGTGGGTGGGCAATGGAGGGTAGAGGATGGGGAATAATAGCATACGGAATGGGATGGTCAAGCTGGAACAGGGATGGATTGGGAAAGCAATGAAAGAGATACCAAGATAGAGGGAGACATCATGGGGACAGGGAGAAACCAGGTGCTAGGGAAGTTCCTAGGAATCCACAAGAATGACCCCAGCTTAGACTACTAGAAGTAGTGGAGTGGGTTCCTGAACTGAACTGGCTTACCCAAGTGATCAGATCAATGAATACCCTAACTGTCATCATAGAGCTTTTCTCCAGTAACTGATGGAAACAGATTCAG
Source organism: Onychomys torridus (assembly GCF_903995425.1). Taxonomy (NCBI): domain Eukaryota; kingdom Metazoa; phylum Chordata; class Mammalia; order Rodentia; family Cricetidae; genus Onychomys; species Onychomys torridus. Next base: position 33,480,013 of record NC_050449.1, on the reverse strand, counting down.
AGATCCACAGCCAAACACCAGGCAGAGCTCCAAGAGTCCAGTCAAAGAGAAAAAAGAGGGATTCTATGAGCAAGTGCATCATGATGGGGAAACCTGCAGAGACGACCAAACTAAATTAGTGGGAACTCATGAAATTTGGATCAACAGCTATAGAACCTGCATGGGACTGGGCTAGACCCCTCTGCATAGTGAGACAGTTGTGTAACTCTATCTGCTTAAGGGGCCCCTGGCAGTAGGATCAGAATTCATACCTGGTGCATGAACAGGCCTTTTGGAGCCCACTACCTATGATGGGACACCTCACACAGCCTTGAGGCAGGGGGAGGGATTTGGACTTGCCTTTACTAAATGTACCTCTCCAGGGAAGTCCTTACCTTCCTGTAGGAGGGAGTGGGGGATGGGTTGGGAGGGGAAGACTGGAGGACAGGGAGGAGGGAAGAGGGTGACTGGAGTGCAGAGAGGAGGGAAGAGGGTGATCATTGAAAAGTATGTAAAATGAATAAAAATTTTTTCTAAATTAAAAAAAGGACTAAATAACCATCTTCCATATCCAGAGTGCCTAGTCCAGTCCCATGGGGGCTTCACAGCCACTAGCCTACAGTTTATGGGCCTCCAATAGTGTGGCTGGTCATCTCTGCACTTCTTCCCATCATGATCTCGACATCTCCACCTGTAGACTACCTCCTCTCTCTCATCGATTGGATTCCCAGATCTCAGCCTGGCTCCTGGCCATGGATCTCTGCATCTGCCTCCATCAGTCACTGGACAAAGGCTCTATGATGATAGTTAGGGTAAATTTCTAGACCGGTCACCAGAGTAGACCAGTCCAGGCACCCTCTGGACCACTACCAGCAGTCCAAGGTGGTGTCATCCTTGTGGGTTCCTGAGAGCTTCCCCAGCACCTTGCTTTTTACTTTTCACATGATGTCCTCATCTATCATGGTATCTCCCTCCCTGCCCTCCCACTCTGTCCCTGTTCCAGCTCTACCCCCCCATTTCCCTATATTCTCATTCCCTACTCCTCGGGAACACCCAGGTAGGGGGATCAGGACCCATCCCTGGTGCATGGGCAGGCTTTTGGGAATCTGGTGTCTGTGGTGTGGTGCCTTGCACAGCCTTGGTACTGTGGGAAGTGGCTTGGACCTGCCTAGGCTCAGCGTGCCAGGCTCTGCTGACTCCCCATGGGAGACATTGATTTGGGGGATGTGGGGAAGTGAGGTGGCTTGGGAGGGAGGGCTGGGAGATGGGAGGAGGGAGGAGGTGGGGTCTGTGGGTGGTATGAAGAGTGAATAGAAAATTTCTTTAAAAAGAGGGCTATGGAGACTTTTGACTCAAGACAACAAAAAACAACAAGATCAAACTGACTGTTGCCTCTAAGAAGATACCTCAGAGACAAAGTCACCCATAGATTAAGAGTAAGAGCACTTACTGCTCTTGCAGAGCACCTGGGTTTGGTTCCCAGCACCCACATGAGGTGACTTGCAACAGTTTGGCATCTGCACATGCACGGTGCACATAATCTCATGCAGGCACACATCCATATACACAAATGAAAGTAAGAACAAATTCCACAGGCTAATAGTGAGTCTATCAAACAAATATTAGATGACAGCAAAGAAGCAAAGCTGTCATGATATCTATAAGGTAGTCTCTTAACTAAATCTGTAAGAGACAAAAACACCACTACATCATAATAGAGAAAGCAATTCCTTAAGAATTTATAACAATTACAAGTACAACAAACTTCACATGTTGGTGTTTCTAAATTTTGTAAAATAAACACTAAGACCATGACAGCAATGAGTGACTTTCAGTGCCCCACTGTGACCTTTAAAAGGTCAATACAGGAACTTCAGAGACAAAGTAACTAAAGGAAAGAGAAAAAAAGACATGTTAATAAATTAGAGGTTAAAAAAGAAGATATGACAACAGATTCTGTTCTAAAAAATCATTATGGAATTAAAAGAAAACTTGAAACTATAACATATTTAAAAATAATAAAGTGTTTAGTTGATAAACTTAGCTCCATCATACTAAATGGGGACAGACAGACACTTCCTGTAAAATCAAGAGTGAAACAGTGGATGCCCACCCTTTCTGTTTTGTCCCCTTAGTACTTCTCATAGCTAGAGCAGTGAGAGAGAGAAAGACTTAAAAGGAATGTAATAAAAAAGGAAGAGTCCAAAAAAAGTATTCTTTTCAGATAACAAGATCTTATACTTAGCAGATCTTGAAGACATGACCAAAAGATTCTCAGGTCTGATAATATTTTCATTAAACTAGCATGATTCAAAATCAATGTACAAAATTGAGAGATTTTCTAAATACTAATCATGACTTGTTGAAAAGAAATCAGAAAAATTTCACTAAATAAACCTAATTGAGGAAGTGAAAGATCTACCTATACAAGAAAAATTTAAGATACTGAAACAAATGAGAGAGACAGAGAGAGAGAGAGAGAGAGAGAGAGAGAGAGAGAGAGACAGAGAGAGAGACAGAGAGAGAGACAGAGAGACACGAGACAGAGAGAGAGAGAGAGAAGAGAGAGAGAGAGAGAGAGAGAGAGAGAGAGGTTGAAGAGATGCTTGATGATGGAAAGACTGTCTTTGCTTATGGATTGGCAGAACCAATGCTAAACAAATGGATATATTACTGAAAACATTCTACCAGCTCAACACAATCCCCATCAAAATTCCAATGACATCATGTACAGAACTGGAAAAAATCCTAAAATTCATATGGACCTTGAATAACTAAAGCAACACTAAGCAGAACCATGACAAAAAAGTGTTTTTGATCTTAGCCATTCTGACAGGTGTAAGGTGTAAGAGTCCATTTTTGATTTGCATTTTCCGGATAATTAGGGATGTTGAGCAGTTCCATAAATGTTTTTCAGCCATTTGAGTTTCCTCTGTTGAGAATTCTCTGTTTATTTCTATAGCCCATTCTTAATTGGACTGTTGGCATTTTGATGTCTAATTTCTTGAGTTCTTTATATATTCTGGATATCAGCCCTCTGTCAGATGTGGGGTTGGTGAAGACTTTTCCCATTCTGTAGGCTGTTGCTTTGTCTTGTTGACCATGTCCTTTGCTCTACAAAAGCTGCCTCAGTTTCAACAGGTTCCCATTGATTGATAGTTTCTCTCAGTGTCTGTGCTACTGCTGTTATATTAGGAAGTGATCTCTGGTGCCAATGCATTCAAGACTACTTCGTACTTTTTCTTCTATCAGGTTCAGAGTAACTCGATTTATGTTGAGGTCTTTGATCCCCATGGACTTAAGTTTTGTGCACGGTGACAGATATGGATCTATTTGCAGCTCCTAACACATTGACATTCAGTTATGCAGCACCATTTGTTGAAGAGCTTTCAATTTTTTCCAATTGTACAGTTTTGGCTTCTTTGTCAAAAATTATATGTTCATAGGTGTGCGAGTTAATGTCAGGGTCTTCAATTCGATTCTATTGGTTCACATGTCAGTTTTTAATGCCAGTACCAAGCTGTTTTTATTACTGTAGCTCTATAGTAGAGCTTGAGGTCTGGGATCATGATGCCTCCAGGAGTTGTTTTATTGTACAGGATTCTTTTGGCTATCCTGGGTTTTTTGTTTTTTCCATATGAGTTGAGTATTATACTTTCCAGATCTGTGAAGAATTGTGTTGGTAATTTGATGGGGATTGCATTGAATCTGTAGATTGCTTTTGGTAAGATTGCCATTTTTTACTATGTTAATCCTGCCTATCCATGAGCATGGAGATCTTTCATTTTCTGACATCTTCTTTCAATTTCTTTTTCCAGGGACTTAAAAGCTCTTGCCATATAGGTCCTTCACATGCTTAGTTAGAGTAACCCCAAGGTATTTATATCATTTGTGGCTATTGTAAAGGTGATGTATCTCTGATTTCCTTCTCAGCCTGTTTGTCTATTGTATATAGGAGGGCTATGAGTTTTTGAGTTGATCTTGTATCCTGCTATGTTGCTGAAGTTGTTTATAAAGCTGTATCAGTTCCTTGGTTGAATATTTGGGGTCACTCATGTATACTGTCATGTCATCTGCAAATAGGGAAAGCTTGACTTCTATCTTTCCAATTTGTATCCCCTTAATATCCTTATGTTGTCTTATAGCTCTGGCTAGAACTTCAAGTACTATATTGAATAAGTATGGGGAGAGGGGACAGCCTTGCCTTGTTCCTGATTTTAGTGGTAATGCTATGAGTTTCTCTCCATTTAATTTGATGTTGGCTGTTGGCTTGCAGTAAGATTGCCTTATTATGTTTAGGTATGTTCCCTGTATTCCTGATCGCTCCAAGACTTTTATCATGAAGGGGTGCTGGATTTTGTCAAATGTCTTTTCTGCTCTAGTGAGATGATCATCGTGTTTTTTTTTCTTTCAGTTTGTTTATATGGTGTATTACACTGATGGACTTTTCTATGTTGAAACCACCCTTGCATCCCTGGGATAAAGCCTACTTGATCATGGTGGAAAATTGCTTTGATGTGTTCTTGGAGTCTGTTTGCCAGTATTTTATTGAGTATTTTTGCATCAATGTTCATGAGGGAGATTGGTCTGTAGTTCTCTTTCTTTGTTGCATCTTTGTTTGGTTTAGGAATCAGGATAATTGTAGCCTCATGAAAGGAGTTTGGTAATATACCTTCTGCTTGTATTGTGTGGAACAATTTAAAGAGTATTGGTATTAAGTCTTCTTTGGAGGTCTGGTAGAATTCTGCAGTGAAACCATCTGGTCCAGGGCTTTTTTTGGTTGGGAGACTTTTAATGACTGATTCTATTTCCTTAGGGGTTATTGGACTATTTAAATGGTTTATCTGGTCTTGATTTAACTTAGGTATGTGGTACCTATCCAGAAAATTTTCCATTTCTTTTAGATTTTCCAGTTTGGTAGAGTAGAGGTTTTTGAAGTATGACCTGATGATTCTCTGGATTTCCTCATTGTCTGTTGTTATGTCCCCCTTTTCATTTCTGATTTTGTTAATTTGGATGCTCTCTCTCTGTGTCTTTTCATTAGTTTGGATAAGGGCTTGTCTATCTTGTTGATCTTCTCAAAGAACCAACTCTTTGTTTCATTAATTTTTTGTATTGTTTTCTTTGTTTCTATTTTATTGATTTCAGTTCTCATTTTGATTATTTCCTGGTGTCTATTCCTCCTGGGTGAATTTGCTTCTTCTTGTTGTAGAGCTTTCAGATGTGCTGTTAAGTCACTAGTGTGAAATTTTCTCCAACTTCTTTATGTGGGCATTTAGTGCTATGAATTTCCCTCTTAGCACTGCTTTCATAGTGTCTCATAAGTTTGGGTATGTGGTATATTCATTTTCATTGATCTGTATGAAGTCTTTAATTTCTTTCTTCATTTCTTCCTTAACCCATTGTTGATTCAGTTGAGCAATTAATCAGTTTCCATGAGACTATAGGCTTTTGTAGTTTTTGTTTGTTGAAATCTAACTTTAAACCATGGTGGTCTGATAGAACACAGGAGGTTATTCCCCTTGTTTTGTGTCTATTGAGATTTGCTTTGTGGCCAAGTATGTCGTTGATTTTAGAGACGGTTCCATTGGGTGCTGAGAAGAAGGTACACTCTTTTTTGTTTGGGTGGAATGTTCTGTAGATATTGATTAAGTCCATTTGCGTCATAACATCAGTTAACTCCATTATTTCTTTGTTAAGTTTCCATTTGGCAGATCTGTCCAGACATAAAAGTGGGGTGTTTATGTCTCCTACTATTAATGTGTGGGGTTTTATATGTGATTTAATCTTTAGTAATGTTTCTTTTCCATATGTGGGTGCCCTTGTGTTTGGGGCATAAATGTTCAGAATTGAGACTTCATCTTGGTGGATCTTTCCCTGAGATGAGTATGTAATGTCCTTCCTCATCTCTTTTGATTGATTTTAGTTTGAAGTCTATTTTGCTGGATATTAGGATGGCTTCACCAGCTTGCTTCTTAAGACCATTTGATTGGAAGTCTTTCCCCAGCCTTTTATTCTTAGGAGGTGTCTGTCTTTGAATTTGAGGTGTGTTTCTTGTATGCAGCAGAATGAATGGGTCCTGTTTTCATATTCCATTCTGTTAGTCTGTGTCTTTTTATAGGTGAATTAAGTCCATTGATATTAAGGGATATTAATGACAGTGATTGTTCATTCCTGTTATTATTTTTATTTTTTTGGTGGTAGTGTGTGTGTACTTCTCTTCTTTGGGGTTTACTGCTGTAGTGTTATCTATTGCCTGTGTTTTCGAGGGTGTATCTGACTTCCTTAGGTTGGAATTTTCCTTCTAGTGCTTTCTGTAGGGCTGGGTTTGTCGATAAGTATTGTGTAAATTTGGCTTTGTCTTGGAAGGTCTTCTTCACTCCATCTCTGATGACTGAATGTTTTGCTGGGTATATTAGTCTAGGCTGGCGTCCATGGTCTCTTAGTGTCTGCATTATATCTGTCCAGGTCCTTCTGGCTTTCAAAGTCTCCATGAGAAATTGGGTGTTATTCTGATGGGTTTGCCTTTATAAATCACTTGGCCTTTTTCCTTTCCTGCTCTTAATATTCTTTCTTTATTCTGTATGTTTAGTTGTTTGATTATTATTTGGCAAGGGGAATTTTTTGGGGGGTCTAGTCTGTTTGGTGTTTTATAGGCTTCTTGTATCTTCATAGACATTTCCTTCTTTAAGTCGGGAAACTT